>NW_027122907.1:123023-440661 GCF_001865355.1 Cryptosporidium andersoni
TTTTTTTTTTTTTTTTTTTGGAGTATATTTGATATGAATGAATCTGTATACAAATTAACTCTTACTTTAGGTTCCATTTGATCTGGCCAAAATAGCAAAAAATATCGTTGAGCAACTTATAGAGGGGATTCCCCCACTTGAACCTATTGATTATATTTCAACCGAAACATTAGGATCAATTTATTCGCAAGAGTTAAAACAAAGTCATGGTGTAATATCAAAAAACTTAAAGACAATTTTAACAAGAGCAGCCTGCAGATTGCTTCTAGGAGCAGTTATACTTTCTTCATATGAACAAAATAATCTAAATATAACTGAAACTAAAATAACTCGAACATCTCCTTATTTGGATGATATAAATATTAAGCCAAAAACCACAATAAAACAAAATATCGTAAAATCTTTGACTACTTTTTGGAATTCTGTAAAAGGATTAGGCCCAAAATTTAAAAAACGTATTTTCAAACTCCTAAGATTTGAAACAGATGAAATGCCTGAAATAACAGAAGAAGTAATTACAAGATTTAAGAGTGAAATACAATCTTACAATACAAAAATATATAGTGATCCTCTTTGCTCAGATAGATTCAAGCTAGGAAGTGAAATATCTTTTGATAGTGTATTTAAATTATTTTTTGCAGAACAAGAACACAATGCACTTAATCTAGTTAGTGAATTGCAGAATTTTTTAGACTCAATACTTAACATAAACAATCGAAGAGAGGAAATTTTATTAGATGTTGACGGTTATAATCTCCCCCAATCTGAAGATATTCCAGATCATATGAAAAGTGAGGATGGTTTATCTACAATCTTGCAAATGAAAATACTAGATCAGATCCCATCATTGTGTTCTGATATGACTATACTGGTACTGCTTCCCAATACTCTCAAGTTTAAATCGTGTGTATACTTTCTCGAGATAATAATAAAATTTCTTAATGGATATTTTTATTTAAAACAAAGATGCAAGGAAGGTTCAATAGATAGAAAAAATGTCACTAAGCAAATCAGGTACAGATCAGCTCTCAGATTTACTCAGGTATGTTTAATTTTGATTACTCGGTAAAATACATTATACCAATTCTATTTCACTTTAGGGAATTTTAACTTACTATAATCAGAAACACATAAACTTTAGAGAGTCTATACAAAACTAGTAGGAGTTTAAGAACTAACCAATACTAGGGGGGGGAGGGATATTTTATAAATAGCTGTTAAAGACTAACTATATTAAGTTATCTGTTAAATGAGAAAATGAGCTTTATATTTGAGGAACTAAACAAGATATATCAAATATTTCCAAGCAGAGATATTAGTGGCATCAACTGCAAGTCTAGTTTGTACTATTATCCAAGGATTATTCTGGTCTTAGTATCGAGATCTTGTATATCTGATGCTTGTTTTTCACAAAACTTTGGTATTTCGCTTAATAAATTCATATGTTCCTTCCAATCTAATTCATACTTCTGCATCAATTCCTTAATATCACTGATATTCTTCATAATAGACGCTAATAGATCCTTATAGTGCTTTACATCATTATCTATAAAATCAAGAGTGTAAGGGGCTTGTCTCAGCACAGTTTCGCATAAATCCATAATATAATTACCTGTTGGGTTTGAGCATTCCATAATCTGAGAAAGTTTGTTTGAATAAGACTTCATATTTGAATCAAAGTTATCTGGAAGCTTCAATGTTTGTAAATCTCCCATTAAAGAACTAACCTTCTCTTCAACTTCTACTATTTTCACCTCAGCTGATAGTGACTCAGACTCCAGTTCATTCACAGAATTTTCAATGATAAATAGAGGTTCATATACATTGTTTTTAAGCTTTTTTTTTGTGGGTAGCATTCTTACCTTTAAATTCTTAATCCCCTTACATCTAGTTCTATTTCTAATTGATTCCTTTAAAGAGTGAATAGCCACATTTAAATCGCTAAATGATTCTTTAACCATCTCTAGAACTCTTATACTCTCCTCAGTATTAACTATTGTTTTCAACACACTTTTCATATGTATCTTAGTAGAATTCCCACTAATATTGAGATTTTCTATTTCCAGATAAATTAAAAGTGCACGACTATAGAGAAATTCTGGTACCAGAAATTCATTATATCCATGTTTAAGGATATCACTATATACCATATTCAAAAATTCCAATTGATCTAACTGATTTTGTAGTATTTTCGTACTTTTCTTAAAAGAAACATGTATACTCTCGAAGCTAGTAATTGCCATATAATAGTTTTTTATTGCTTCATCATAGACAAGTCTAATTGTATCAGATTCTAACTTGTAGAACTTGGGACGCTCTGAAATTTGTAAAGAGTGTAATTTATGACAGTTAGAACTTTGTTTAAAGGTATTATGTTGTTCAGTAGTGGATATTTCATGGAGTCCACATTCTCTAGATTTAAGTTCATCAATATTGTCTGATTTATCTTCTAAATAACTACTAGGATGTGTAATACATATATCAATTCCAAAAGATCTGAAAAAATCCTTCATGTTAAACGAACTTGGTATCTTAATATAACCCTTTTCATTTTGAGTTATTGGTTTAGTACAGATGTTACTTATAACTACATCAAATATAGTTACTAACTTTATGAGACCACTTTTTTTTCTTTGATATATACGATATTCCTTCTCATAGTTAATTAGATACTTTACAAAATGAGTCATTATGGATTCTAATCTTTCTTGTAGTAAACCAGAAATTCCTTCATACTTAGGATATTCAGGAATCAAATTCTTAAATAAATATGAAGTATATAGCTCATGAAGTGCTTTTGAAGTTAGAGGAGATGATAAGTAGTCAATATTTTCTCCGAAATATGAATGAAGTATCAGAAATACTTCTGGTTTTTGGTTATATATAGAGTTAATGTTTGAGTATATGTCACTTGTACTATTCAAATTTCTAGAAAGCAAATTATCGTCAGTCAGTTCTACAATTCTTATCTTGAACTTCTCCAAAAGTGGTAGGAGTACAAGATTACTAATATGATCTGATATGAACTGAGTCTTTTTCCAAACATCAGCTAGTATATCGTCTATGTACATTTTTACGTTTTCTGCAACTTCAAAATGGTCAGAATCCTGATTTCTCTGACCAGAACTACCAGTAATACTATCTATAATCATATGTTCTAGATTTTTAGCTAGAATATTGCACAATTTCACCTGTTGATTAACAACATTGTCTGGAGTATCATTTGTATTTGAAAATTTAATACAGTAGTTGATTTGCACTTTATTATAAAATACATATACCAACATTCCCTGAATTCTCTTAAATATCATAAATTCCATTGAATTAAGCATTTCATTAAAGTTTTTAGTCAGTAGTGGTAGTGTATTATAAAGGTTCATTATCTTGGGTAACTCATCAAATTCAACTTTGGACAATAGATTTTTAGTCGAACTTTCACAGATTAAATATATTTTATTCTCACTCTTCAGTAATACAGAATACTCATCCTTTGTCTTCTTTATTTCTTTATTAATTTTATTGATGGTATTTTGGTAGTCCATAAGAAATAAGTATCTTGAAAAAAAATCTGCAAACTTATTGACAGATGCCTTCTTAAATTTCCTAGTAGACCCCATGCATCCAGTTCCCCATGCAAAGCACTGATATATAAGAGTTGATATAAAGTAGAGAATTAAAAAAAATCTTTTTTTTCTAAAATTCCCGTCAGTACTTGAATAGTAATCTGACATAATTACACTATCAGTGAAACCAATTCAGAGATGACTTAGCTTCTCATAATAAAATCTGGAAATTCAGTTTTTTTTCTTCGGTTTCAGAAAGGTATTTATCCTCTAGAAAAGTCACCAGGTTACGGATTTTCTACTGCAACATAAAACAAAGTTAACTTGTAATATACAAGCGGCTAAATTTACCGCCAAATATAAAATGACTTTTTTTTATGCAATAGCTTAAAGTAGCACTAATGAGTAAAATTAAATAACAATAATATGTACTATTTCGAAATTTAAATGAATAACTAAAAATTAATAGTGATTTTGTCTATATAGCCTTTAATACTAAATTATGTTTTATAAAAAGAAGGAATATAAAGATAACACAGCAATATTATACCAAACTATAGCACTTTTGATAGTATATCAAATTTTAACATTTAGTAATGTAAATTAACAGGAGAATTTAGCATTTTATTTTTTATAACCAAGTAAAATTACTTTAAAAAAAAAATTCGGAAGTATCCCCCACAAGAGGCAAGTTATGCAGTTTGAAGGCACCTGGAAAGTATCTTAGCTCAAGAATTTGTAATAGAAACTTCTTTTTTGAAATTTATATTATTATGTTGATTTAATATTGAGTATAACCTATTTTACTTTTTTGTAAATGGGAAATTTAGTGAGCTTACAATGTGGGAATTTAAATATAAGGATAATCGATTTTTAAGGCTACAAGAAGAATTAGTAAACCCCACTAACATTAATAACAATTTTATGGATAGAAATACTTATAATAATAAGCAACATGTAAAGGCTTCTTATTCAAAGTATACAGGAGAACAAAATAATGGCAATATAGGCCCAGTATGGAGCTTTCAGGAGGCACGTGTACCACAAAACTATCACCACTTAAGAATGAAAGATAGACTATATAAAATAAGTAAGAATATCAGCTCTTCAGCATCTGATAATTCTTTAAATGTGATAGATAAGAGTAATAACGCAAATGTTCGGTATTCTAATACTGAAATACTAGAATATATACTATCATATATTGAATTGGGTGCAGAATATGACAAAGATATCTCAAAAAAACAAGAACTAGTTAAGAATAAGATAGCTGATCTATTTAATCAAAAAGGAAGATGTAGAGAGGTTTTGATAAACTCATTCCGTGGAGTTACAAGTCACTCAGGTCGAAGATTTGAATCTACCAGCAGACTGAAGAGATTGAAAGACTTTGTTAGTCTGATTGAAGAGCTACATAAGAACTATTGCAATCCAAATATAAGACATATTATCAATCCAACAAGACTTATTGGAAGTGAGAATTCACATAGAGATAATAACTCTTTTTTATACCCTGGAAGATGTTTGAATATGGACGATAATAAAGAGATCCCTCAATCTTGCAAAAAATTATCAGGATTGGACAAGTATAAAGCTGAGAAGTATGTATACTCTGAGATGAGTAGTATACATGAGAATAATAACAATACTAGTACTTTGACTAGAAAAATAAATGAACAATTGAGCTTTAAAAATTGGGAGTGTACTGGAATAGGAGTAACTCCGAGTGTCAAAGATATGTTTGAGTCTATTCAAACGAAGAGAAAGCTTCAAAGAGAGAGGTTAAAAAGCTTATCATGTCCTCCTCAAGTGGATAACAGTACTCATACTACGAGCAAAACTGGTAATTTGAGAATTTATAATGGTATGACAGATACTAAAAATAAGGATCTGGATAGTATTAATGACAAGCGAGGTGATATAGAAAGAATAAATGGATTAAAAGAACTATGTTTGAAACTAAAGGAAATAAGGGTGGGCAAGATAAATACGCAGTTGCTCAATGGAAATGATCAAGTACCTTCACTCTACCTTCGTAAAAACTTTAATAGAAATGAAGATAGTTCTAATTTGTTTGAGCCACTAAATAACAGTTCAAAAGAAAGTTTATTTCCTAGTAGCATGAGCCCAAATGAAATATTGGTTAAAGATAACTCTTTGGATACAATCAATAATAACCACTCACTTAGTGATAGTGGAGAAGTTAGCCAAAAAAGGAATTCGATGAAAAGGAGATGGGAGCTAGATACCCCCTTCCCTACTTATCGTAGAATTGAATATACAGATGATGACAATAAAATTGGTATTTCCGAATTTATACAGACATCCTCAATAATGACTGGGGATTGCAAAATAAATCACATAGATGCTGAAAATGATACTTCTCTTAATAAAAATAAAGATGTGGAATTTAAAGAAAATAAAACGGTATGCTCTAATAATTCTGTAGCCAAAGTGAATCCTGATATAAAGGGAGTCAATTTCTCTACTAATAGCTTGAATTATAAAGATAGCGTAGAAGCTGAAAAGGAGTATTCTATAACGAGGTCTGACTCAATTACAACTGATAAAGAAACTTCACTGAGAAGTTGTATGGGGGATTATAATGTGCTTTTATCTGAGAAACCAAATGTGAATAACAATATTAACATTTCTATATTAAACAAGTTAGATAATATGGGAGATTACAGTGAAAATAATGTAGATTTAACATGTAATTTGTTACCTGAACATCCTTATTTCCCTCCAGTTGAATTTTTCCTTAAACACCCTTTAGAAACTGAAGATCGACCTAATAGTACATTAAACAAGATGGAGAGTTGTATAGAACAGGAGAAACTGGATGTGGATATTCTGGATACAATGAGACTAGATGATCAAATTAAAACTTTAGAAAGCACACAAGAATCAAAGATAACAGACTTGGATTTGAAAAATAAACTGTCAGTAATTGAATACTTTCCTCTTGATAATTATGATATATCTGAAGCTATAGATTCTTATAATAACCTTTGGCACAAGATAAATGAAAGTTGTAATATCTCTGACAATACATATTTTAACATGGATGGCTTATGTACTGAAGATTTTTACAATAAGGGTTTAGATACAATTACCAATTGTCTCGAGAAATCTATTGATACATCTCCAGAATCCATAGAATTTATATGTAAATTAATATATAAGTATACTATAGGCAATTTAACTCATCTGGAAAGCCAAACAATTACAAAGTGTACAATGGAGAGTAGAATCATTGAACAAGTTCACAATACTCACTCAAACAACGTATATTTAGGTGATTTTAGTCAAGCGGATTTATTTCTTGAGTTTATTCACAATATTATCATGCAGGATAGCGAATACATAGATTTTAATTCATCAATAAATGGATTTCTGAATCCTCCAGATGATAATTTTATTCTTTTAGTTATGGATTTGATGCTTGAGATACTAGATACAAGTAGTACTAAACTAAAGAATCTCAATTCACAGAAACCTGTAGCAATTCACAAGCTAACAGAGGCTGTGATCAAGAAGTTGCAGGATTCATATGAACCATATCTTATTAAAAATGAGCCAAACAAGTGGGAACTAAAGCGTATTTTTCATGCACCGAACTATCCTAATATTTTAGAAAGTGAAAAGGACTTATTAACAATAGAACACTTATTTAGGTATCACTCATGCGAAGATAAGCTTGTTAAAAGCTTTGCGTATACAAGTAGAAATAGCTGGCTCCATATTGAGCAATACTATCAATCAATTCTAGATAAACTGACTATCGAATTAATAGATGAGCTCCTTGAAGGAGTACTTTTTGTTATTCGAAAGAAGGCTAGGAATCTTGCAGTATAAACAAGTACTTAGTAATTTTTTACTACTGAAAATGCCTCTAAATTACTTAAAAGTTATATATGGAATATATAATAAGTAGGATAAAGGATATATAATAGGTTAGACTTTTGAGTTATTTGTATTGGGACAAATATATTGCCATTTTTGGAAGTAACAAAGTAAATTTAGTATAATATAGCCTTAAGCTCCAGCGCTCTTCAGTACTTTCCCTGATATTATCGGGTTAAATATAGCTTTTAATTCTTGAAATGAGGTGCCAATTTTCTTCAGATATATTCCATGATTCAATCCTACCATGTTCCATGAGAATTATTAAGGAGATAAATAGTGGCCTTAAGAATAGGGTTATATATAGTGACGAGTCTAGGCTGTACAATATTATTGATAATGAAATGGAAACACTGGCTGAAAAATTACTGAGTTTACAAATAACACGTGAAATAGTAGTTCAAGCTTTCATACTAGCAGCAATAAGGGCTTTTAGTGACAACTCTGATGGATATGAAGATTTAGATAACGAAAGTAATATAGCTACAAAAAATGAAGTTTCAGACAGGATCCAACCAGATAACAACCAAGAAGTCTTTAATTTCAGCAATATAAAGCAACTAGCTAATAAATCTAAGCTAGATACTATCTTAGTTGCTTCAGATTCTCAAGAAAAAGTACTTATACTCTCTTGTTGTGGTCTTATCCTTGTATCAACTGGTTTTATGGATATTGCTTCGTGGCTGGATTTAGCATCTGACTTATCTAGTTTATTAGATAAGAGAGGATTGATTTCATTTATTAATTGGTTGTGTGATACAAAGCTAGACCTATTAAAGTGGTCGTTAAATAACCCTCATATACCATACAATTCAAAGAATTGCATCCAGCAAACTAATAATGAAAGAATTTCAGAAATGAGTGAAGAATTTCCCTTGCCTTCCAGTGCTACACTTTCTCCAGCAACAGCAGCTCAGAGGCAACTTTCACATGCTAAGTCTGTAGGCTTGCTTATTAGTTTGGGAAGGCGTTTATTATCCTATGGATGCTATGATACTTGCGGCAAGATTAGGAGTATTATCTTTACCTGTCTGCCTTGTAACCAGGCAGGTATATGTAGAAAAACATTGAGTATTAGACCATACAAAATCCCAAGTGGGGGAAGGCTGATGAAGAATTTAATGGAATATACTTTATGTTTTACTCCTCATAACACCTCTAGTACTTCCTTAACATCCAAAAATTTATCACCTGAGAAAGAAGATGGTGAAATGCCAATAGACAAGTATGATAATGGTACTCAGAGCAACTTAGAGACTTATTTTGATGACTATCAACATTTATTATATCCATGGACATCTCTGAAGGTATTCCAAGCTTTATTAAACTGTGACAAATTCTTGGAAACTCCATTTGAATACTTATCTTTGAACTCTGAAGATTTTACACTATTAAAAGATTTTGAAATTCTATTATCATATTTTGAAGATAATGCACCTGTGTATGTACCTGAATACAATGGAGATTTTGATACACACATGCTTAGATTACCTAAGATATCTAAAACTAATAGCTTACATTATGTTCAAGCAGTAATGGAATGTATCCCATCTTCTCTAGATTCTTGGAGCTTCAGATTTAATTTTGTATACCGTCTAGTGTTTTTATATTGTAATATAATGGCCCTTGAAAAGAGGGAATATCAGGTACTTTTTAAGATCACTAAAACATTTAATAACAGTTTTAAACTACTTGTACAACGCTTTGTAGGATATCTAGATCACATTACAAGGATGAATAAATTCTCTTCAACGATTTTTTTTCAGTACATGCTCCTTTATGAATTATTATGGGTTACATGGAAGATATCTAGCTGTACTGATATCAAGAGAACTATAAATACTGGAAATACGGGTATCTCTCCACAGGGTAAACCAAAGAAAAGAAAGGTTGAAATTGCCAATATTTTGCATGGGGATATTCCTAATAATGGTAAGAAAGTAACTAAGACTGTAGATTCAGATACATTCACTAGTTATATATCCTATATAACAAGCAAAGAAGATAAGAAATGCACTTTAATATCTAATTCGGTTGAAGAGACAACTTGTAGGGTGTCAGAATTGCGGAGAGGAAAAAGTTTTTCTAATCCTCATGAGTTAATAACTCCAAAATTTACTTCAGAGCGTGATTTACTATATTTGTCTTGTTTACCCTATTCAGATGAGGTATACGTTCAAATGTCTATCGAAAAGAGGCTAGAGATAAAGCTCAAAGACTATATTGAGAAGGTAAATATTGATAAAGACCCAATAAATGGAATTGAGGAGAGTGAGAAAAGTATTTATGAGACTTTCTTCAAATGGAGATACAATCGTCTAATTCAAAGGTGCAACCATAGTTTGTACAAAAACCTTGACTTATACAACTTAGCTATAAATGATCTAGATAAGATAACTGATAATTCAAGCATTACTAAAACTAGTAATGATGAAATAAAAAGAGATATAAAGATTAAAGAACTTGAACTTTTTGTTTTGCAATTATTTAGTGAGGAAGTACTAGCAAAAAGTAATACTATCAATAATATAAATGTTAACTGCTATAATGAAACTTCAGAGTCATCACATTTAGAAGACAGCAATCTAAAGCATTAAGAAAATCAAGGAGAGGGGATTAGCAAAGAGAAATTTAGATAATACTAATAATAAACAGGAGACATATGTAGTAGTATATTATATATTCGAACAATTATACTAAGAAATAGGAACTGGGGATCAATTATTATTTGGTAAGGGGAAAACTAAAGATTATGAATCAAAGGATGAGGTAGATGTATATGAGCAACATGAAGACTGGATAGTATGGCAAGGGGAATAGATGAAGAGTACTATTGCACTTTACTAATATTAATGTAACAGTACAATATTGACTTATCAAAATATTATATAGGAATGTCTAAACTTTACTATCTAGAAGTGTTGAAATTAATGACAAGACAGCCATAGCTTTTAAAAAGAAAATACAATAAATATAGGAAATAATAGGAGTCTTAACTCAATGATTCATAACTGGGAATTATGGACTATGTTAGTTTGAGCTAATAATATCATAATATCGAGTATGAGTACATTCTGCATAGAAGACTTTTCCTTCCTAAGTTTTCAATAGTAAAGTGAATTACTTAAGCTAGAACTTCAATGTACCAATGGATATTATTAGAGCTGGCCGAAATTAACAAAGTAATTTAGATGTTTAAGTTTATATGATACTGTTTAGGTAGCTATATCTGACTTGTTAGTTATTCACTTAGGATTTGTAATATTAGATATTCATTCAGGTATAGAAAGTAGTAAACTTAGCACTTTATACCTTATTCTTACATAATACATTTATTTTGATATATACTTGATGGTTTTACGATATATTAATCTACTTACTTCTTAGGAGTATTCATATATTGTTTATGTCCCTTTATATATTTGTTGATTACTTTCTATGGGTATAATAATTGATGAAGCATCACTCAACTTGTATGCCCTTCCTGAAAAAGGTGTACATACAGGCCTACTACTTGCCTGATAAACTCCTTGATCTATATAATCCCCAGTTCCACCATTATTATTATTTGAATTAGGAGTAGCTGCATTATTGCTCATTATATTTGGAGTAGTTTGAGGATTAGCCGAAAAATTGCTCCATGGTGCCAAAAATTGATATTGGTCATCAACCTCTTCTATAACCTGCAAATATTTAAAGATGTTGTAGCCTAAAAAAGAGGCTCCGAAAGATATCAATGGACTAGCAATATGAACAATACAACTTGATATTGAAGTAAAGCTTTTCGGGTCTTCTGCAACGGGAGCTTTCTTTATCCATTCAACCATAATTAGCAGTGTCATTACACCACGCACAAATGACACTGATACAAATATAAATAAAATACAAGGGGACTTTTCTGTATATACTACATAGCCTAAATATATAAATAACATGTCCATAAAGATGCTTTGGGCATCTGTTAATATTGCAACCCTCAGACATGTTATTGTACATTGTAGAGCTAAGACTATAGCTAGAAGTAGTCTCAACTTCAGTGTAAATGGGGTTTCTTCTGTACGAAAAGTAACACTTGTTATAGTATGAGGTAACATTTGATAGTTATTCTTTCCTCTTGTTATGTATTACCGGTGCTGGAAGTTGTAATTTGTTCGTTCCCTGTATTTTTCTGTACTTAGTAATTTTATTTTATATAATATTAACCAGAAGCAATGACTTCAGTAAATTTATACAAGGTAAATCTTGTAAGTTGGATTGCAAACTCAGAAATCTAATTGAAATAACCTTTGGAAGTTCGAATTTCATCAAATAGTCTTATGGCTACTTGTCTTAATAGCTCAAAATATAAACTAAAAATGCATTTAATTTGACCCTTCCATAAAAGTTTATTATAGTAAGACACAAATAGATGACTTTATGTAGTTTCTATTGAATGCACACTAACAAGAAGTGGAGAACAGATAATTTCAGGGGGTAGTGAGCGCCAATGTGAGATCTATTTGGGTGAAGCCAGTAAATGTCCCGGAATGTTTAGACATTAGAGGAAAAAACTACTACTTAGAAGTCTAATTTAAGACCTAGTTCATACGGAAGTGTACAAATGATGACTTATTATTCTGTTTTTGAGATGGTAGATAGGACTTACATAGTTGCCAGTCAATATATTTCAAGGTAGTATGACAAATCATGGAGCAGCCACTGAAAGAGGATCACCACATCAGGGTATATTGATGTCTACATTCACCCCAAAAAAGTTATAAATGTAGTTGGAGCATAGAATATTCAAAGTAAATGAATACTTATTTATATAATATTATTAACTCTAGATATTTAGATACTTCGTGTCTGTTAATATAGTGCTTATGCTGATGTACTCCATTAATTCGGGACTTTCTATTGATTTAGTATTTCCTACTTCTGGAATTAAATCTCTCTACCCACATTGATAAACGTCGTTCTGATTGAATGATCAGATTTTCAGTTCTATTATTTTCTGAGTTATAGGAATATTTGGTTTTAGGAAGCAATCCATGTATTGGAGAACTTTCAGGATATTTCAAATTATCACTTATATCAGTATTAAAACTTAAGTAGTTCTTTAAATATCTACTATTGTATCTACAAGGCAAGGTTTTTGGAGATTCTTCAAATTTAGAACTGATCGTACGTTGAGGAGTGGTAATATTATTTGAAGTGAAGTATTGGGATGTGCTCGGGCGAGAAGATATCTTCACATTTAAGTTGCTGAAATCACTGGAATTTTCTGTTTTAATATTCTTGATACCAACTGAAGTTGATATCTTGTACGAAGTTTGATTCACAGTAGGATAATAGTTATCTTTTGAACTATCATGGTCACTTTTACTTGAATCTCTAGAGGTATCAAGAGTCGAGTTTTCTGACTCTGTACAATCATTCTTAAATAGTACATAAGATTCAAGAAAGTGACTGTATTCAACAACTCTATAATATTCATGTAAAAGAAATAAATATTCCCATTTATAATAAAACTCTGATCTCTTTTTTTGAATATAGGGATGATTAAGTAGTTGTAAAGCTGATGGTCGCTTTGCGGGATCTCTTTCAAACATTAAACTTAGCACATTTTCAATTTCTCCAGAATAGTAATTTGGTAAGGTTGGAGTGGGTCCATAGCTAACATATTCCCTTAGTTCCTCATAGCTTTTTGCGTAGAATGGAGGTTCTCCTGTCATCATTTCATACATACAACATCCTAAAGACCAAATATCACTTTTTTCATTATATTCTCCTTTACTCAAAACTTCTGGAGACATATAATATGGTGTGCCAACATGAGTTGTAGCAAATTGTTGTGTAGTTAGACACTTCGCTAGTCCAAAATCTCCCAATTTAACTATAGCATTAAATGAATGAAGTCCAAAATCCATAGCATGGTTTTTTCTCAATTTATCTTCATAATCTCTCGCAGCTTCTATACTGTGAATTTCGTCTGGTATTATCAGAAATATATTTTGAGGTTTTATATCACGGTGTAGAACTTTTGTATTTCTTGTATGGCAGTAGTTCAAGGCATCTAATAACTGAACAAATATTGAGATAAGATCATCTTCACTCAAGTACACTTCAGGTAGTTTCGTTCGTGCATCACTCAATTTTCTTCTAGAACTCTTTTTTAAAAAGGTTCCCAAATCACCTTGATCGCAGTGTTCCATTATGATGTAGATATATTGTTTATGTCTGTCTACTATTCTATCAATATACTTGGTAATGTTCCTATGGTTTAATTTCCTCAAAACGTTGACCTCGGTCACAATCTGAGTTTTTTCTAATTGAGACATGTTTCCATAGCACATCTTCTTCCAGACATAGACCTTACCATCACTCTTACGTCTAATTCTATGAACAGTACCAAAACACCCTCGACCTATCTCTTCTATCTCCTCAAAATCATCTTGATTAAGTACGGAATTATACCTGAGGTGAGAATGGTCTCTCCCACGCATTACAACAAACTCAAGTTACCCCTATAATATTTAATTGTTACTTTCTCTTTATAGTTACTTATCAAAAGCAATTTACTTAATAACTTCTTGCACCTCAAGGAGAAACCATGTAGCAGATCTTTCAAAGGAATTACGTGTTATGATCTCATGCCCCACACAAATGACGTAAGCCATGTCCATTATACCGCGCTCATATGACTCTATGCTTACGAATCTTTCAATTTCATTAAGTAAACTTTTAGAAATGTTCAAATAGACAAATTTATCAATATAAGATATTTAGAACTGCCTAAATAGGCTTTTAAACAAAGCTATTCGACTCAATGAATGAAATCTAACTTGCAGCTTACTCTGATTTTAGCTGTCTTAAGCACAGTTCAAATACAAATAGTAAATACTCTATTACTTCTGAAGAATCGAAGTATCTCTTTGTAAAATGTTCTACTTATTAGATACCTTGGTGACACATACTAAACGAGACTTATACTTTCAATTAGAAAGCTACATTATTCTATGCGATGAATTTTTATATCATATAAACTTAGTAATGTGTCCCCATTCATCTGGTTAATCTCTAACAAAGCCTTCTGCAATAACTTAGAAGACAAGTATAAGGGTCTAACTGAAGATGATTCTGACTCAGTAGTTACTTCCCTGGAAATATTAATATTGTACTTTATGATATAATGAGTTATATAAATAGCCTTTAATATTGGGAAACAAAGATCACCATCATACTCAGGCAAAAAGGAAGTAAATAAAGCTGCAAATAAATCTCCCATTCCATAAAATATTTTTGAATGAACAATTTGCTTATACCGTATGGTAACAACATTAACTTTACAATTTTCAAGATCGAGCTTTACATTTGGAAAACAAGTAGCTATAGCATTAGAATTGTAGGTTGCTAAAAGTGTAAATAAGTGATCAAAATCATCTATAAGATTTAGAGATGTAACTATAATATTTTTTAAACCAGTTTCTAGTAATAATTTACAGTATTCGATGGATTGCGTTAGTGAAATTCCTCCATAAATATTTTCATAAGTTTCTCTATTAAAAATCTCAAGTTGATTAAGTTCGGATAGTTTCTGTTCTCCAGTTACACCCATATTTGTTTTTAAATATGGGAGTATATTCGCATTTTTTTTTAGTTTCCTTGCTAACTGTATAAATTCAAATTGGTTTGGGGTTAGTATATCCACTGTGTGCAATATTTCTAAATATACTTCAACTAATTCTTTACTAACGTAAAAAGTTCCATGGTCACCTAGGACTGGATCACAAATCCAGAAAGGGTTTCTGGTTATGCGATTATCTTTGATATTAGTTACAAACTTGTGTATTTCATTAAGAGTTAAAGGATCAGCAATGTAACCACTTAAAATTATGTCATATGGTCTAAGACTTACTGAGATATCTAATAAATTCATTTTGTTATCTATGTACTTTTGAAGGGGTTTGTATACAAGTTCATATACTCCTTGAAGCAAAGTTTTCATTTCAGATTGTTTCAGCTCTACACCCTCATGTAAACTTCCTCAAACATATTGAACTGTTGAAATCCAATCAAATGACAATCCTTCAGTTGCTTCAAAGACACAAAATGTCATTTTACCACCTGTAAACCCTAATATAACGTGTGACTGAATACAAAGAACTCGTTTATTTAATTGCAAGTTCAACTGAATAAAGTCATTCATATGCATATATGTCTTATATAAAGTAGAAGATATTCACTTGAAAGGTAAGTTTACTGAAATACAAGGTAATAATATGCATTTTCTTGCAATAGATCCGCTATACCCGATACTCCAAAGAGTGAATCTCAGCGCCGAAACACAGGTCAATGACTATACTATCTTTAATTTATTTTTCCTTTGGAAAGTCTCTCATCTACTTTCCAGAAATTAGCAGTTTTAAGGTGTCGTGAAGGTATTCTGAGATTACTTTATTAAATTTAATGACTGAAGAAAGGACTAATCGGAAAGGTAACTTGAATTACTCCTTGGACGAATTGATTCAGCTAGAAGCTCCTAGGAAACAAAAGCAAGTACCATTTAAAAGAAATAGAAACTCAAGTAATCAAGGTAGAAAAGTTTCTCATAATAATTTTAGAGGTAAGCGGTGGAATTTGAAGAGAAATAAGATGTCCTATAACAATGGTATTAGGAGTATGAGAAGATACTACTTTAGAGAAGTTCCCAATGATAATTACCAAAAAGAAAGTACTAAAGAAGTACAAAATAAAGGTGTAGATTTAAATTTTCAGGAATTAGATTGCTTTGAAGTACATAAAATGAACTATAGTGTAAAATCTGAAAACTTGAATAAACTATTTGAATCTGTAGCTATGATCCATAACAATGACGAGTCTTCGTTACAAATAACAAAGAACTCACATGTTATCATTAGTGTACACGAAGTAACTGGAGTACTTCAACTAGACTCACACAATGATAGGTCTGAAAGCATGTTAAACCTTTGGAATTTGTTTTTAAAGCCTTTAGGCCTTATTGTGGAGCTTGACGATAATGGGAGCTGGTCACTTACTGATGGAAGTTGCTACTTCGAGAAATTCAAAGATGGAATGATTGTAAGGGGTTCTGGATCAAGAGATATTTCCAGGGGTGTAAGAGCATCAATCCTTGAACAACACATTAAGCAACTACTCGTATGCCATGGTAGAGCAGTTGGTGATACTGTACTGACATGATTTTATGCAATTTTCCTACTCCACATCGGAAAACAAAGTTTTTTCAATAGTTTAATAATAGTTTAATCAAGCTAAAGATATTTTTTTTGACTATAATAGTAGAATAGTCCTTATAATATGGTTTAATTATTTCTTTGACAAATCATTAATAAGACGAACCAAAGCTTTTTGCTTAGCAACAAGGGCTGCATGTCTCTGCTCTGCCATTGCAAGGTCTGACTGTAAAAATTTCATTTCTATGCTATCTGCAGTATCTTCAATTCCACTTTTTAGGATTTGTGCAGATAAATGTTGAATGTCATTGATAATCTTAGCTCTATGCTGCAAAGTTTCTTTAGCTAGTGACTCAGTCTCCAATAACTCTTTATTTGCTCCCTTTAATGTTTTTGTATCAATTCTTCTGATTCGCTTGAGTTCTGATTTGAATGCCTTCATTTCAGGCTTCGTAAGATTGAGTTTACCAACACATGTGTTACAAGGTGATGAAGATGTTACTGATTCTTGTTTGATTGCTACTGCGGGAGGCTCTAAGAACACTACCGGAGCTTCCATATTCCTGAATGCTGATGATAAGGACATTTTAGCTATGACATCAGATAAGCTATCGATAACCCCAAGTGTATTTTCAGCAAATATATTTTTTGGGTGACGTCTCAGCTCTGCATAATTCTGAATATTTAGCCAGTCTTGCTCCACACTTGTTAAATTTCCATTTAGATGAACGAGCTCTTCCATCAAATCCTCAGACTGTGAAATTAGTTGTTTTTGCAATTCAAAGTCTGGGCTATATAGCTTTTTCGGAGCTACTATAGAGGGATAAAATGCCTTTAAATAAGTCGAGAAAAATTTACCAACATCATGTATCAAGCCAGCTTCACATGGTATTGGTATCTTGAAGGTAAATAAAAGCAAAAATGATATAGGAAGGACTGAGATATTCATATTTAGCTTTGTTTGCATTTATAAACGTGAAATTGTGTACAAAATTACTGATAAATATCCTCCTATACCGGCTTGCATACAGTGCATGCATGCAGAAGTCTGAGGCGCTAATATACCTTTATTTACTACTAGCTGCCACTCTTCGAAAAACTTAATTACTCTCATTGTAAATTCCATTGATTTTTTAGAAAATAAAATCTAATTGAATATTATAAAATTATTGGATATATTAATGACTCATTTATTGATTTTTTTTTAAAAGGGTTTCATTTAATCATATTCATGAATAACAACTGAATGAGACAAACAGTGAGAGTACCACATATTAACTAGAAATAATCACTTATATATTTTAATTATAGTATATTTTTCGGTATTGTACTGAAATCAAGACGAATTGGTTGAATACTATTTTACTTGGAACTTTTTTATATTAGGGAATGTTACATATTGAAGTTGCTAAATTAGAACTTGAGGAAGTTTGTGAATTCATTAAAACTTGCTTCCATATTTCGCTGTATATTAGGAGAATTTATCCATGGAAAACTTTTACTAGAATAAGGAAATTTGGGACTTCAGTATGGTGGAATAAATCACCTCTTGTACAAAGATATATCGATAGGGCAGTTCTATCTATTAAACCATACATAAGAAAGAATCAGCTTCATAAATTGATTTTAATTATTATTAATTCATCTGGAATCTCTGAAGAAAGTCTCACCTTTGAGGTATACTACTCTTTTTCCTTTCTTAAACACTTGTTATCAACATTCTGAAGTTTATAGGTACTTTAAATCTACATCTTAAAGATATCTACCCAAGTTTTAGGTCAGCCTTGTTGAAACTACAACTACCTAGAAGTAGCATGTTGCCTGTGCTGAATATATGTAAATCTATTACTTTTACTTCAAATAAGATCTCTTATCCTATGCAGGGGTACTCTTTCCGCTTTTGTTGCCAATTTATTAACAACGAAAAAGGCTTCTATATTCGTAAGTTATGAGAACTGTCTACTTATAAAGTGAATTCATCTTATATTTCACCTTTTTTCGCATATATATAGCCTTTGATGTAAGCCTTGGTAGCCGTTTTGTAATCCATTATTTAGTGTTAAACAACTTTCTAATAATAAAACTTTCACTAATAATTATATTATAGGTAAATTCCGAGATATTTGTAGATTTTTGGTCTGATGCATTCTCAATCCAAGTCACATCTCAAAAGAATTATTCACATTAAATCATTATCAAATGGCACTTCCTCCCCATATATACAGGTGTGTAATTGAACTCATAGTTTTTCTTAGAAAGAATATTAAATCTAGCAAATATTCCTGATCAGATATATTTTAAATCTATAAAATAGAGATATAGTACTAACTAAAATTCTAAATCCATCTCACTACCATACTTACGGGTTATATTGAATAATTTTACCAGCCTTTATATACATATATTAACACTTTGTATTTTCAATTCATCCTTTAAATAATCTAAAGTAGAAAATAAGATTATATTATTATAAAAGGATTGCTGCATGGTACTCCTAGAAAGTTGTTTACCACATTGAGGCGCCAATTTTTTAAAAAGAGATGTCATGCAGCAATTAAATATTATTAGCCACGTGTTAAGATAAGAAGAACAAGGTATAAATATTTATTCAGAAGTTAACAGGCTTCAGTTAATTTAAGTTGTACATGGTTTATTTAATTGAACTTTATTTACCTAATGGTTTTCAAAAAGTACCATCATACCAATATCCAGCTAATAACACTCAAAATCTTCATATATATAATACACCTGAAACTTTTCCCAGTGATATGTATTAATAGAAAATCATGTCCAATTGGTTATGCAAAAATAGATAATAGTTGCACCTTATGCCTAGCAGGCACATACGTTTCAACTTCAGGTGACAAATGTGAACCTTGTGGCCCAGGCAAATATTCCTTTGCAGGGAGCTATACTGAATCTTCATGCATTCCATGTCCTATTGCATTTTATTCTGAGAAAAATATCAGTGGAATATGTACATCATGTCCTGGTAAACAAATAACTCCCACGATAAAATCCAGTGGCTCTATTGACTGCTTTTGTACTCCAGGTTACAAGACTCAAAACTTAAGAAATCAAACCTGTATTGAATGTGAAGTCAATGAATGGTGTTATTTGAATAAGCCAAATTTGGGGGGATTCTGGAATGTTGCCTCTTATTGTTATAGCATTGGTATAGATAAAATTAAAAAATATCCCAATTACTCAACAACTTACAAGATTTGTCATGAAGAACAAGCTTTGAAAAGCCCTTTGGCATCTTATATACTGCCTTGTTTTGGTGGAGAGGCTCAGTGTGTAAGTTTACTAGGAAATAGCACGTTTAAAGAAGATAAGTCTATTAGCGAGTTACAAGTTGCAGCATGCGCAAAAGGTAATTCCGGCATTTTGTGTGATAGTTGTGAACCAGGCTATGCAAAACTTATAGATTTTTCTGGAGATTATAGTAGTTGTAAAAAGTGTTCAGTACTCAACTGTGTTCCTCTTATAATAGCTCAGTTTATAATGTTATCTATTTCAATTTATATTGTATGGATATTACGGATGGAACCAACTGCAAATGAAGAAGAAAATCCAATAGCACAAATAACTTTGATAAGATGTCTGATTCAGCATATACAAGTACTAAGTTTGCTTTTTAAATTTAAAATTGTTGATTTTCAAGGATATTTAGAGATATCAAAAGTATTTTCACTGCTATCTTCAGAGTGGATATGGAGTCCACTTCTGCAATGCATAGTAAGCAAATATGGTATACCAACAAATGGTAGGGAATATCTAATTATTTTTGCTATAGTGAATGCAGCTTCTCCGCTAATTCTGATTTTTTTTTCGTTAATTATAGCTCCTATTATTTTGTATTTCCGAAAAAGAGAAGTAAGCAAGTTTTTAATGGGACGACGAGAAATTGAGGGTGAATGTCTGTATTTTCAGAAATCGTTTATATCATGGTTTATGAGCTTGTTAATAGTTTCTTTTTTCGTGTATTATACCAGTATAGCTCAAGAATTAGTATCAGTAATTAATTGTGTAGGACTACAAATAAATGTAACATCAGAAGCTGAAACTTTATCATCTTCATTCCTTAGTTCACCATTACTGAATAAATATGATAGCTTTGGCCAGACTCCAGCTACAGTAAGTATAGTTAGCATAGCATCGGAAAATACATGCTTTGATTCAAATCATAAAATTGCAATATTGATTGCAGCTGGGTCATTTTTTTTGTGGATAATTTTATTTCCATTAATATATGCTTTCTTTGTTCAGCGAGAAATGAAAACTGAGACACCACAAAGAAGACGTATATTATTTGGTTGGTGGAGTAGTGGATATGAAAAAACTCAACGGTTTACATGGGAATTAGCTACTTGCTGGAGGCAGATATTATATCTTATACTGATTGTTACTTTTAGTGTAATTCCAGGAATTAATAATTCCTTATTTTATTATGCAGTTCCGGGAGGATCTGTGTATACAATATCTAAAGTGGTACTAGTAGCTACTGTTAGCATGTTTAGTTGTTTGGCTATAACAGTCTTGTATGACTGGCTATATAGTATATTGAGACCACATGATAAAGACAGATATGAAGCTATTTTAGAGAAAGAAGATGAAGCACTAAAACAAGATGATGATGAGGTTGTGGAGTTACAACACCAGCAACAAAGAGTAGCGACTGGTGGGAATGGAGTTCAACAAACGTACTGGAGCTGGCCATTCTTTTATTACATAATCCAAAGGTTGTCAAATTTTTGTATAATATTACTATTAATAGCAGTTATATGGCCAAGATTAAATGTAAATATTATACCATTTGTGGTTAATAAAAGGGTAGAATGGACAAATAATACAGAAGTTTTAGATATTCTAGCTTTGGGATATTCGCGTTATTCAACAATTACAATTTTTATATTTGCAATTATCTGCAACTATTTATTGGTAGGTTTTCTCACTTTGCTTTTGTTGGGGATCAAATTATATAAGCCAGTCACTATGTTGTTAGCATCAATAAAAAATCACTACAAAAATGGTGAATATGTAGATTATTCTAGCTCTGAAATACATGAAAGTGATGATATTGACACGAACTTTTCTAATACTTCGCATAATATAAAAAAGCAAATATATAGTAATCTTGACAAACTTGCAAATTTGAAAAGGAAACATTCATCTTCACTAATAGGGGATTCATTCAAACATATTAGCTTAAGATTTTATCATGACATGTCCACAATAAATACTGGGAATAATGGAGTTGATGATGATGTTAGTATTGAGCAGCTAATAAGGATGCATTTACGCTCTGATTGTTTGGGATTTTTGTCACATGATGATAGAATAACAATAGTTTCAGCAATAAAAAGATGTGAAAGTCGCCCTGAAGGTTTGGCAATAGCTTTAAGAGTTACCTTAGATAGTAGATTTGGTCCAAGCGATAATTATAATATAATGCTTGTTTCTGAAGAGTTGGCAGAGTCTTTAAGAAGTTATGGATTTTCTGATGGCAGTATGAATAAACTAATTGAAGATTTGTTAGCAATACATATGACTATTGTACAACGAATAAAGTTTGTAACAAGCAGTATGGTGAAAACTACAATGGAATTATGCATTCTAAATTATCCAGAAGTTGCTCAAAAATTGGGTATAGAACAAATTATAGATCCATCAATTAAATTGCATGATTTAGTTAGTAAAAGTGATGCTATATCAGCATTATCTACTGATGAAGTGAGTCCAATTGCGAATTTTTCATATGAAAGTGGTAGAGATCCAAAAATTCGTGCACTTGTAGCAAAGTTAAGCTTGAATGCAATCATACTAGACTTAAGCGATATATATTTTAAAATACCTAGAGCAATTCCAGTAAAATTTCAGCTTAAACTGAATAGAAATTCGGGTCTATTATTTTCTGAACTATATCAGAATAATGAACTAGCTGATATAAGTAAAGATTCTATTTCAATCTTTAAAGATAATGCTAATCCAAGATATAATACAGGATCAAAAGAAGCAATTGGTACAGAATTTGAAGATAATGAAAAGATAAAATACATGAAATCACTGCAAATACAAGATAAAACTTACTCTTTACCAATACCAGGATATACATACAAAGAATACAAGAAACCAAGGTCACTGGATATAAATTTGTTACTTTCGATAAAAAAATTTGCAGGAATAGACGCAAGACAAGTGCTAAATGAAATAGATTATCCCTTATCCTTCGAGACAACAAATACTACTACTGAGGCAATGATCAAAATCATGAGTGTTTTATTATCAACTAAAAGTGATAGTGAAACCCCAAAATTCAATCAAGATAATGATGAAGAGCTAATACAGCTTATTCTAGGTTTAAATCCAACAGAAAATATTCATAAAGATGTTACACTTGAATTACTAAATTCTGTAGGATCTTTGCATAACAATATAGAAAGTGATGTAGAAACAGGGAAGCTAAATAATAAAAGTAACTTCGATATAGTGACTTTGCAACCAAAATCAATGGGTGCAAGAAATATTTTCTTAGATAATATAAGTAATAAAGTTCCAAAGTCATCGCTTTTTAATTCAGATCATAGCCTGAGTTTAATATCTGGAAACACAGGAGATATACCGTCTCAACTACAACCATATACATCTAATCTCCACTTACTGAGAGTTTTAGATTTGAAAGCTTGGTTAAATCAATACAAAACAAAATATTTAGAAGAAAGAAGATCACATAATAATACAGCTATAAAGCAATCTCAAACAATAGGTCTGTTAGAGGAAAGGAAGAACTCATATTTTGATGATACAAACAGCTTATATATGACTTTGAGTCACAATTTAGATGAGGATAACAGTCAGAATTGTTGCACTGAAATGATAAATAACAAATTAGAAATAGGGAATGAAGTAGAAGATTACGAAGCAGTTGAACACTTGAATTCTATTACAAAGCTAACATATAACTTAAATAGGTATGCTAGTCCAAGTATTTTATTTTATTACTTGCAATTAAATAAGAGACTAAAGTCTGGTTTAGATCCTATAGTAACGTCAGTTATACCAGATAGCGTATTTAGCGAAGGTAAAATAACTAATGAAGAAGCAATACAGGTATATCGTGAAATAGACCCCACTTTAAATTTCATCGATAATCCATATGGGTTTAAGGTTGCAGCTATTCATGAATTCTCTGCACTAAACACACCAAATATAAATTTTAAAAAGTACCTAGAGTTGACTATAAAAAGACAAAGGAATTTTAATTTGTTGTTCCCTAATGCACTACCATGTATACATTCAATATTTTCTGTTCCTTTCGATATATATGATGACGATACATTGTGGATACTACAAGCTTCAAAGCAAAAAC
The DNA here is from genome assembly GCF_001865355.1 of Cryptosporidium andersoni. Lineage (NCBI taxonomy): Eukaryota > Apicomplexa > Conoidasida > Eucoccidiorida > Cryptosporidiidae > Cryptosporidium > Cryptosporidium andersoni. The sequence goes on from NW_027122907.1 coordinate 147,059, forward strand.
GCCAAATCTATATACTTGATCTACTTTCTAAAGATCACCCACAAATAACTGAATTACCATATTTAGAAGACGATAATTTAGAAATAAATGAGAAATACCATGGGATTTATAGTGATAGTGATGAAAATGCCCAAAAAATACCTAATTTAGAATTAATATTAACAAGTAAGTACTTACTGCAAGATAGCCTACACGATGGCAATTGGATTTGGAAAGAAATGCCATTACATTTTGCAGTAGACTTCAATGGTATGATGATACGTACTTTACTTACATCTTCTTATGTTCAACAAAGCATTTACATATCTGGGAATCCAATATCAGCTTTAGGACCTAATTCACCACATTGGGCATATATGAGCCATAAAGTTGATAGAAGCTGTTATTTAAATGGGGTGAATACTCTTAATGGCCCAGATAGTGCTATAATAGTGGTACCTGGGATACAAACACAAGGAAATAACTTTACTATCGAGGTGTGGGCAAAATTACCACCACTGAACTTAATCCAAAATCAGGTAGGTCATAAAAAGAATTATAAAATTAATATTCCCACTTCAAGTAGCGATAAAGAACTACTAAACGATGGTGCAAATGTAATTAACACTACAGAATCTCCAACATTACATGTTCTATGTAGTACTGATGAAATGGAAGGGCTATTTACAATTCATCGCAAGACTGGGACAATAGGATTTTGGGATAGCAGTGGGAGATTTTTAAAATGTGTATTAAGGGGAAATAGTACGGGTAATATTGGCAGTGGTCGTACATCAGCAACAACTAATTCTGCAGTTGGTAATGTTGGGAATAGTATTTTAGGAAGTGTACCTAATAGTAATTCAAATTCAATAAACAAAGTAGCAACATTATCAAACTTGTATCGTCAGCTCAATATAAGAAAAAGGAGTACATATTGCAAGATTATGAATCAGAATATAGAACAATTCATTGATTTTAGTCAAGACCCTTGGATACTACAGCCATGGGTATTAATACATATAGTATACAGTATGGGTTTGATTAAATATTTCGTCAATGGTGTATATATAGGCTCAATTCGCAAATTTAATGGTCTAAAAGGTAATATCACAATAATAGGTGGTAGCTTGGAGAGTGGCTCAAATTGGGGGTATTTTAGCCAATTTCGTGTATATGGTGGTTATACTAGCAACGAGCAGATATTAAATAGATTTGAATCTTATGTTTCACCTTATGAATCGAACTCTTTTTTTACAAAAATCGATAGTATAGGATCATTTGTAAAGAATTGGATACTGAAACTATGGAGAAGTGGTGTAACAGGTTTTTTTACTTGGAAATATAGTAATATTAAGCTAACAAGTAATGAGACAACATATTTGATTGATTTAATTAATAGGAATTTTGAAGACCTAAATGATAGTGAAAAAATCACTGAAGTTGATAGTAATACTTGTAAGAGAGGTATCTTAATATTTGGAATAATTATAAGGATACTGAAGGGTGAAAGGAACTTCCCATATTATTATGTTTATGAGCCATTGCCACAGAATTTGAGTACAACAAACAGTAAAGATCCAGTTTCAAATGAATATGGTAAATACAATCAATATTCAATAGTATCTTTAACTCCAGATTTACCATATAAAATTCCAGATGACTATAAAAATATCAACATTGAAGATATACCTCATTACAGGGAAAACCCATATCTGTATCAGCCAAACATAGTTCCAGGTCCAGGAATGGTAGAATGTTTACTATTAGGATACAATACAAAAAGTAACAATTCTGGCTTGCTCATAAGGCCATCAGTTGAGCTGAAAACAGGGATCAAAAAGAAAATTTCAACTATAAGATTTAATCAACAGAATAGTTCATCTAGTACTGACGAAATGCGAGAAATAGTACACAATGGATGGACAATGACTGTATGGTTTCATTATCCATTGCTAATTGAATCTTATTTAAAAGTTGAGAGTGAAACTTCAATAGGCTACACAAATAATACCCCTGTGGATAGTTTAGCTTCATATAATGAAAAGAAAAATGATACAATTTCACATAATGTAGGCGATTCAGTTCGCAATGAAGCAGTGTTAGATACAATAAATAACTATACTGTTTTGTTTTGTGGTAGGAATGATGCTCACCTAGCTATTAATGGGACTATGGACGTTGGTGTATTTAAAGGTTTCACACTGAAAAGTGGTCAAAAATTTTATCCATCAGGGTTAAATCTGGAACGTGCAAATTTACCAATGGGTTGGCACATGATGACAGTAGTTGGGAAACCACGACTAATGTATAGGAATAGTAAGTATTATTCAGACACTGATAATACTGAGTATAATGTCAAAAATTCTGAAGCAGATTATGAGAATAACGACAAAGCAAAGAAAAATGCAACTCAGAACAGGAATATTAATTTAAATAAAAATAACTTGAATGAGGATTATTCAAATATTAATACTGGAATAGAATATAAAGGATTAAATTTGATGAATAAAAGTTTAAATATAACTCCAAATTACACCTGGGTACAGGAATTTTATATAGATGGACACATTATGGGAATTAGCTCTTATTGTAGCTTTGACGATGTTATAATGATTGGTAATAGCATATATTTAGAGAACGCATTTGGTGTATTCACATGCCCAAGAATATTTAATATACCTTTTAACCCCATAGAAGTACATGCTGACTTTATATCATACAATTATTTAACTAAGGCATCAAGCTGGAGCTCACCAGACGATCTACTGTTACAATTTGATTATAACCAAATAATTGATGAATTCCAAATTATTCAAAATCCTTGCAATAAAGTAAGATATCTAGCAAAAATAATAAGTGAAGTAGGTGAAAAGGCAATAGACAATGTTGCACTTAGTACTTGCAGATCTTTGTACTGGTTAGATGAAATTGAATATCAATCGCCCTTATATAACCACGTAGAAATATTCTTGAGTACTAAGTATAAAGATGTTGCAAACGTTTATTCAATACCAGGTGATAATGATACACCTGTAAGGCTAAAGAGCTATGGTATAATAACTACACACAGAGGACCAACAAATGAGAATATATGTATAGATCCAACACAAATATATATATTAGAAAAAAAATCTGGTTACTTTAGTGAAGGTGGAAGGATACTGCTACATCCACCTGTACGACTGAGCAAAAACTGGACTAGCGAATTTTGGATATTTGTACCCTTTAAGCTAACAAAACATCCTTATTGTTTGCTATCAAGTCCAAGTGGGGTTGGATTTATTGTTATTGGGCTCAATGAGGAACTAGGCTCTATACAAAAAAAAGTGACATTGAGTGGCACAAACCTTGGCAGTAGAGATAGTGGTGAGAATGTTGTAAAGATAAAAAGCCATAGCACACACTTTATATCATGGGACATCAACTTAAAACAACACTTAGAGTATGGTTGGTATCATATAGTAGTTGTGTTCAATACATCTCAAGACAATACAATAACTGTTTATGTTAACTCAAACTGCATTGGTAAGAAGGATAATTTTATAGAACTACCTCATCATCAAGATCCATGGATTTCATGTATAGGTAATCTAAAGTCACCAAAAGGTAGTTATATAGCCCCGTTTGGTTTGTTTGGACATCTCAAGATATACGACTTTGCACTATCAAATATAGAAATAAATATACTATATAAGCAGTGGTTGAGTAACAAGAATATAAAGAAAGAGATAGAATGGCAACACAACAAGCAAAATAAATCAGTAAATACAAAATCTTATTCATTAAATGATCAAAATGAAGCACCAGATCAAATTAATACTATTATGAAAAGGAAACTATAGAGGAAACTAAACAAGATGTATATTAGAGTTTTTTTATTAGATTAAATGAAATACTTAACATTTGTAATTAGTAGATCTTACAGAAGTTGACTTATATAGCTCCATAAAAAAAGACTTTCTAACTAGTTATTTATATATTTGTAAATTTCACAGCAGCAACATAGCAGCAATCTCCATTGATCTCATAAAATTTACTAAATAGTATTCAAAGTATACTTATAGTTTGAGAAATTACAACCTAGAACAAGTCTCCTATTTATGCATGTGTAGTATCTCTCTTTATTCTAAACTGGTGAATCATTTGATCGCTAGAGATAAGGTCATTAACTAAGTCCAGTTTATTTAAGATATCCTTGATATTAGAATGATATTTGTTGAATACAAATGTAGAGTTAGAGTTATCTGAGTAATTGAAGTGTATATAACGTTCAGGTTGATTGATTTTTGCAGAGAACAACTTCCGTTCAATTAAGTCGTTAATCTCAATTTGCAAATCAATTTCATCAATATTTATTAGTTCTTGTATTCTTTCAAAAGTAATGGTTCTGTAATATCTCGAGAAGATGCATAAATTTCTTTGTTGTATCCGATGTAAAAATAGTTTAAGTCTATCGGAGGCTATACACAAATTAATTTTACATCTTTTATGATTTTGATAATACATCTTGGGGACTAACATATTTCTGTTGTCTAAACAATCCATTCTAATATACTCAATATTGCTGTCTCGCACAAAGATGTCTGATTTCTTTATATGTTGTTCAAAATAAGATGGTATAGGATATGTAAAAAACTTAGTATTCTCAAAAAAAAGAACTTCTTTATTTAAATAATCATCGATAAAGTATTCACAATATGGAATTTTTTGTTGAATATATTTTATATACTTCTTCTTGAATCGTGCTAATTCATTATCTTTAATCTCAGAGCATGGTACAAGAACCATATAAAATATAAATCCTTCGATACATAATGATATATCGAGTTTAGGATAACTAAATATCTTTATATGATTTGGTATAGAGCTAAAGATGTCAAGATTGTCACTAGAAGGTGATGTGATTAGTGAATCCAAGAGATTAGCATAGCACTGAGCAATTTCATAAGGCTCTTGTTCATATAGCCATAAGTATATGAGATACTGATGATATATAAGTTTTAAGTCATTATAGTTGTCGAGCACTTTTGTGTTTATCTTCTTGGCAAATATCTGCAAACGAACAAAGTCCTTGCACAACAAAGCCAGCCTCATTTGTTCTAGAATATATTGATATTTCTCCTTAATTTTCATATTTCCAATAGTCTCAATAGTTATATCTTCCAGTATATTTGATGCTTCCTTGACTTTATTTTGGCTCTCTTTGATTCTGCTTAATATAATCATTAAACGTGCAGCTTCAAGTTCTAAGTATATCTTCCCTTTTGTTATCTCATTCAATGCTGTAATTACTTTTATACAGTCTTCAGTAGATATTAAGGGAGAATGTTCATTGGATCTTGCAAAAATATTTAATTCTCCGTGATTATTTGACTCAAACCACTCAATCTCAATATCTTCACAGTCAATTAACCACTTCATGTATATATGAATAATATGAGAAATCACTTTTTTCAGTTGTCCACGTTTTTTACAAAGTAATTGGAGGTATTCAAGGGATGTATCCAAACTTCCATATTTTTCAGACCAGATTATTATCTTTTCAGCTAGTATACAGAGTGAATCTCCATCAAAAGCTTGTCTACACCTCTTTTCTATTTGCAACATAATCTCTAATATTTGTGAGAAGTTCTCACTATTTATCTGTTTTGAGTATTTGTCAATATTCTCGTTGACTAGATCCCTCAGATCCTCCACACACTTAGGATCTTTAACTAACGAATCCAAGTTAGTTAAGTGAACTCCCTCAGTCATCATTTTTAATATCTAAAGTTTTCTAGAAGTGCCTAATTCCTGCAATATTAAAGGAAATCTTCCAAGTAGTAATGGGGAAGAACCAAAAGTCCACAAACAAGAACCTTTGCGGCTATCATGCGCCAGCCTCTCATACTTTCTATTCAGTAATAAATTTTCACTCGGACTAGACTAACTAGTTTAATAGTGAACCATATTTAAATCAAAGTATATTTAATTACTAATAAGAAATTTCAAGATGTAAATACTAGGGAAAAAGGTACATATTTGAAATTGCACTATGGAGCAATTTAAATATAGATGAATTGAACCTCTAAACCTAAAGTATCACTAAACTAAGATCTAAACTAATCATAATTGGTATCATCCATATTTTCAGTAGAATTTATTCTATCTGATTTGCTCAGGTTGGGACTGGAATTGTTAGTGTCTCCATTATTAAATTTGAAACTCTCAAGTCTCTCATTAAAGAGATTCCATGTATTCCTACTAGGCTGATAGATTTTCGTATCTGTGTTACACATAATTAAGTCACCATTCGTATAACCTATAAAAAGTCTTGTTCCATCACTAGACCAATTAATAGAATTTGCAATATTTAATGAAGTGTTTGAATTATTGTTTGAAGTAGTAATTTTACATACGGGAGCTTGCCAATTTCCTTGGGTTAAGTCATATATGATTAAATTGTTATCTGCATCAACAACAGCAAATATACCTGGGTGAATAGGATGCCAAGCTACATCTATCACATAATTTTCGCTAGATTCAAAGGTACAGAGAAGAGTGATAGAGGAAGAATTTGTTGTATTTTGTATTACTGTTGTGTTTGAGTTGGGAGACCAGAGTTTAACTGTCCAATCAGCAGAAGCACTAAGAAAGCAGTCACATATTGGGTGATAATCTAGAGAAGTCACAAATCCACTATGAGCATTAACAGAATTATGAATAACTCCTGGTTTATTTGTTTTTATAACGGTTTGATATATACTTCCATCTTCAGCACCACAATATATATTGTTTGGATTAATGAGTTTAGATAGTGTCATGCACTTTATTGCAATATCTCTGGAATTGGACTTTTTTAACTGGAAAGATTCAATAGGATCATTTATATTTGTCAAGTTCCAACTACAAACTTTGCCGTCTGCATCTATTGATATAATATTTTGAGCTCCTTTGTTTCCAAGTAATTCCATTGAATATACAGGGAAACAATGGATGTTATTTGTATTAGAAGTCATTATATTGGTCTTTTGCACAGGTATCTTTCCACTGCGAGAATCCCAAATTAAGATTTCTCCATTGTATGTAGTTCCAATAAAACGATGTTGATTATAAGGATTAAATGAGACTCTAAGTACTGCACTAGAGGCTATAAATACAAGCTCAGGCTTCCTTGGCATTGAAATAGACCATAATAGTGCACACCCACCATAGTCCAAAATTGTAGGGTTTGAAGTAGATGATGGATTTAGTAGTTGATTTGTTTTGCCCCCATAGGCCACTATGAAGTATTCTGGATAGGCTGAATGACTTTTAATATCCATAATAGGACGATTTATCGACAATTCACAGTGATATAGCTGGCTATTTTTAAATATTCCATTACTCGTAATACTATCTATATTTCCTGGATTTGTGCTTGTAGGTGATCCAAGTGTAATATCTGGACTTGCGACAGTAGAATCTACTCTGATATCAAAGAATGGATCAAAAATTGCACTTTCTCCTAAAGTTCTTTCTATAATACGTGAAGTCTTATTAAAGAACTCCATAAATTCACCACTCTTCAAGACTTCACCTTTATTCTCATTATATTCATCAAAAAAGTTTGATACTTTAACAGCTGAAGTTATTGTATTAGGTGTTGTAGCTGCTAAAGCTTCATCATCAGTAAGAGAAGTATCATTAATATTTGCTACTGGAATTGATATTGTAAATGATTTATTGGAGGTATTTGCAGTAGCTAATCCAGATGTAATGTTGCAAGGGGTGCTATCAATGGTATCAGCTTGTGTGCTTTTCTCAAAGTATTCTTTGCTGACCTCAGCTATGCTGAGGTCTACAATTGCTATAGCTGGTTGTAAACCTTTCCTGTATGTAGGAGTATATTCCTTTAAAGAACCAGTGCTAGTGGCTAAAATGGGGATGTCACTAACTGTAAAAATAGATTCATTTAACCCTACCTCATTTAATATAGAGTTAATTATGTTATCAATGTCATCCCCAATTTTTAGTGCATCTGATTGTTTATTAATACTTTCTAAAACCTTCCTTTGTTCTTTCAAAGCTTCCTGACGGTCTAGTAGCAGGTCTTTTAGCCTAGTTTGTTCTTGAACAGCAAAATCACCACTCATTGCTTATAAATATAAGGTTATCGTCTCAATATTCAATTTAAAGTATAGCGTTATTAAATGTTGAAAATTACTTAATCTTTATGCAAGCTCTTGGCACGATCCTTATTTTTATACTGCTACTTTTGGTGGGGCTTGAAGTGTAATGGTACAAAATAAAATACCCCGCTAAAATAGATTTACGCAATCTTCTTATCAGCTAAAATATTTATATCTTATAAGAGAAGTGAATTTTTGCAGGAGAAGAAAGCTAGAATGTGAATTTTAAATTGTAAGAGGATAATAGCAAAAACTTCTCTTTTCCTCAGACTTAAGAATAATGGCGGTATATAGGCAATGAATAAAAGTCGCGCAAAAGTAAGCTAGACTTTAGACTTCTCTTAATTTTAACAACTACATCTTAACTACTTATCTCTGGTTTATAGTTAGATATAATTGATCTACATTTATTGCTGGGGCTTGGTATTTTGAAATTTATGAGTGCTTTCAATAGACTCAAAGATATCCTTGAAAATGGGGAAGTTGCTCATTTGGATTGCTATTTAGAGAACTATGAAAGTGATAATGAGACTAACGAGGGTGTTATTAAACACATTCAGTCTGAAAATTTGAATTTATTACATGCTCTTAATCAACGCGAAGTCATCCATATATTAGATAGGGTATTGGGAGGAGGAGAATTTGAATCAGTATTGAGAGATATAGCTAAAGAGTATTTAGGAACACATGACTTTAAAAATAAGACCAGCGATCAGAATTACGCCGGAAAATCTGCAGATACATTACATAATGACATATATTTAGATATTAGTGAGACTTTTGCTGGTGCAAATATGATGAAAATCATAAACACTGCTAAATATGTTCCACTGAGAATTGATGTTAAAGAGAGGCAAATGCTAAGACTAATTGAAGGCGCACTGGAAGTAAGCGAGTACACAGATAGAGTAGATGTGATATGCGAGAATAAATCAAGAAGGATTGTTAACGAAGTACGTCAGGTCTGTGCTATACTTAGTGGTCTGGCTGTATCATTTGACTATGAAAATGGTCAGAAACTAGTACACGACCGCAACTTTAAAGATAATGAAATCTTTTTCCAAAATATGTTTGAGATAGCTCGTCGTTATAAAATGCTTAACCCTGAGAAAATGCGAGACTCCTATGGGAAGTTGTTATATTTATTAATGGATACTCAAAAAGAGGAAATTCAGGAATTATTACAATTTAAGTGTTGTATACCTATATTGACGGTATATGATTTCTTGAACAGCAAGGGCTGTTTGGAGTTGCTAAGTGATCCATTATTGTATGAAGCAACAAGAAATATTGAAGACAATAAAGACAGAAATTTACTTAATAAGAGTTTAACTAGAAAAAGAATTGCAATAAAAGATATTTTAAGCAGATATAGCGTTGAGTCTAACCAAGGTAACAGCTCAAAAGGAATTGGGGGACCCTTTAGTAGATTTTGGGTGTATGCTAGAAGCAATGATAGTAATATAGAAGAAAATGAAAATTATTCAGGATCTGGTCTTATATCAAGTTCGAGAGGCTTATTTAGAAATAAGAATAGGGAGCTAACTGACAAGAAAATAACCAAAGATGAATTGGAGCTGTGTATATACTCTTTAAATGACCATAACGTCTTTTTATATTATAATAGGGACCCTATTAATAAGATGATTCAGTTTTTGAAAGATTACTTTGATCCTAATTGTCCCAGTGATATTAATTTATCTTTAATAGGGAGTAAAGGAATGTCTTCTCGTCTTAATCATGATCATTATCGCCAATACTTTTATGTCTTGCAAAGTTTAACAATGTGGAGGGAAGTTATGGACAATATGATGAGATTATGGTGTATAGCTGAGGATGATCTTCTTGATGAGAAGAACAGATATCGTTTAGGAAACACCGGTCAGGGGATTCATCGGATACAAGGAGCTCCAAGACTCTATAAGGCAATGTGTGAAATAGTCTCTAAAGTTCAAAGTGAAGTCGGTAGTTGGGTTGGATCTTCTGTGATACACTTAGGAGATAGAAATGTACCTAATGCTTTGATGTTCATTGATAAATATTTACAAGTCCCAAAGATTTTGTCTCCAATAGTTTTGTGTCTTGAAAGTATAGATGAAGTAATTAATGGAAATAAATATCTTAAGATTTTTGTTGAAAATTGTTTTGGGGGCTGCGAGAAACTCAAGAAAATTATCTTAGCTGACTTTTTCAAACATGGATTTGATGGAGGAGGAGCTGATAATTTTTTTGATGCAGGATCTTGTATAGACGGTAGATTAACCTCTGCTTGGAATTGGTGCTCAAGAATTGAGAGTAAGGCATTCTTCCCAATATTTTTGTTATGTGGATTTATTGGATTTGACGGAAAATTCTGAAAGTAGCTATAAATTAGAAACCACACAAACTGGTAAAAACATAATTAACCTAGGGAACAAATTAAAATTGAAATTAACTTTTTCTAAATAAGACTCTATAGCTGTACACTGAGCTTACAACACTTTGACTGTACTTTACTAAAGTGGTTACTTAATTTCTACCTTCAAACTCTTGAAGTTCAAATTATATTTAAGTTTGTCACTTTTAAAGCATGTTTCACTCTATAAGATATATTATGACTAATTATCAACTAAGCTATAAAATTTTCTAGGGAATATACAGAATTTAGGTACGGATTTTGACTTAGTTATCTTATAAAATTGCTTTTTTTTTTTTTTTTAAATGAACTAGCATCTACTTATAAAATTACTTGAAGAATCGAAACGAAGAAAAGATATTTTTAATTATAAAAGACAAACTCAGCTAGAATATTTTAATATAAGTTTATATCTAAATATTCATACTATGATATGATGCAGGGATAAATATAATTTAAAAATGAGGAAAAATTACAGAAAACAATTTATTCTAAAAATAAAAAGAAATGTTCACCATTACTATTAAAGGATATAAAACCTCATAATTTATACACTTCACTATATGTAGATATACTTGATATATATAAGCAATCTAAATCCACATAACCCAAACATAGTAAAACATCTCATAGTTTTTATGCTACAACACAAAGAATTCCTTTTGAAAATTAACTGTATATATTACTATCTCTTAAATATGATGAATTTACACCTATTATCAGGTAATTTGTTGAATTTTGAAATAACAAAGATAGTAAATATTTAGAAGGTAAGTTGAAATGCTAAGACGAAATCTACAATATTTAGACAAGTGTGTACTATATGTTATCAGATATAGTAGTCAAAAGTTCCACAATCATTCAATAATCCCAAACTTTCCATTGTAACGTATAAACTTAGAGTAATTCATCTTTTTGAACATACTGAAAATATTCTAGTTCAAATATTATAGTTGTTTATACCTAAGTCTTAACTAAGTCTCCAAATTTTAGTAAATAACTGATTTTCGTTGTAATATACTCTACCTACTTTAAAAGTATTAATTAGCTTCATTTATTTCTATAGTATAGTTCATAAAAGTTACTTATCCCTTTCTAAAATATTTTTAGCAGAAGACCTGTTGAGTAAAATGTACTGGGTTAACTCTAAGAGTGTAGTAAGTTTTATTGTATATGTAGAATTACAGACAAACTTAAATAGTAACTATTCAATATTCACAAATTAAATTGACATATATAGAAATTCTTATTTTGAGGAGAAAAGGGACACATTTATAACTTGTTTTGCATGTTTACAATCTGAGTTTTATGCAGGATATTTACACACTATTCTGCAAATTACGATCAGCCAAAATCCCAATAGTATTAATGTGAAGTAATATAGTTAAATTTAATGTTAACCTCAATGATTTTCACGCATACTTCACTGGAAAAAAACTTCCTTTCGTTCAAAAGTTGAATACACCCATATTAGAAAGTCTTAAATTTTAAGCATATTTTAAGACATAATTAAGTAGTTTTATATATTCTCAAAAGAGTTACAGCTCATCAGGTGAGAGATAATCAATAGAATTGCTGATAATACTCCTCATTTCTGGGAATTCTAATAAATGTACTAATTGACTTTCTTCCTCTGTTACATTTATATTACCATGTAAAGTATTTATATTCAATGGTAAATCCATGTTCTGCAATAAAATATTCCATTTATGATCTGAATTAGTAGAACATGAAACTTTATTTGGTTCCTTATTCCATATTACCCTTGTTCTAATAGATTTAAGTAGTTGATAGGAGTATTGATTTCGATTTAAAATTATGTCTGTATAAATTGGAATTTCAATAGAAACTACATTATTTGAGTTAGTAGGAAATAATCCTGATAGCATATAATCATCAGCATATAATATCCCTTCTTTTTCTGCATTATATATCAACTGATTAATTTCCTTCTGAACAAATTCAATATTCTGCTCAGTATCTCTCAGCATTTGCATATAAAAAGTTAAATTATCATCATTTTCATAGTCATGTAGTAGACTATTTGGTATATCTAAATTCAATTTATAGATATTACAGCGAATCTTCACAAATAATCCTATTGCTTCAAGTACGTTTGTTATATCATATAACCTTCTTCTTGGTACACCTAGTTTATATTCTATTTCCTGTAAATCAATCTCTAAATCTCGATTTTGCTTAGCGTATTCAATTACCTTTTCAGTTAATTGAAGTAATCCACTTTCTGCCCTTGTACCCTCAGCTCCAATCAAGGGGCTAAGCTTAGAACTAGTGCATGGGGTTTGAGGTGTATGAAAGGGAGGTGAAGTAGTAGAATTCGTAAATCCCATATCTACAGAGCTCAAACTTATATCTAGTGGAGGAGGAGAGATATTTCTTGGAGAAGAAGCAGGACTTAATGAAAAGTGTGGTGAATGTTGGCGAGTACTATTTAATGAGTATGGTGTACTGCTCAATAGTGGAGAGCATATAGAACTCTGATATAAATGAGAACGATTCAAAGATCTTCTTGGACCCATTGTATATGATGATATTAGTGGCATAGTTTCATTAATTGTACTAGAAGTTGAAGGACTTGGCTGTATTGGATATATTTCATCCATATTATTTGGTCTGATATAGTCACATTCTATTTGAGATGTCAAATTACTTCCTAGTGAAACCTCACTGGAATATAAGCCAGCACCAACTTCTGGGTTTATATAATATTGCAAAATGTCATTCTGTTTATTTATACTTTGTTTCGAGTCCATTAAACTGGTGTTGTTATATCACTTGAAATCAGTTTCTTAATCACCTTAAAGAAAACTTACAGACTATAATAAAGTTTTATACCCAGTATTTTAAATATATTCTCCAATTATCAATAATTAAATAAAATTGCTTGTATAGTCAGTATCGAGGCGTTTGAGCTAAGAAATGCTGCGAACGAGTGATCCACATATATTAACCCGCTAAATGTAAATACCTATACTACCTAGCACCTTGCTCTCTTAAAGCTATTCTCAAATGAAGTGAGTAAAGATATAAAATTCACTGATATATCTTTAGTTTAACACAAGTTCACTGAACATCTCGACCTACAAGTTATTAAGGAAATATTGTATACACACCTACAAAATACTTATCTATTAGATTCTAAGCTTCAATTCCAAAAAAATAAGTTTGTAAGAATTCTCTAAATTTATATTTGAGCAAAATTGTAATTAATACCTTATATTTTACAATTTCAGTATTATTTTTGGTTTGGCTTACCTATTTTAAAGCTACTAAAATTATGCCGCCTGAAACATAAGGTGTGATGGTGTACTGAGGCTATAACAGTACAAAGTTATTGGATTTAGAAATCGCGAGTTTTTTTCGTTATGAACACTGAGAATAAATCTACAATGGGTTCTTCAAGGTCCAGATCTCCTTATTTAAATGAGAAGTATCGCTCTTATGGCTGGGATGATGACAGAAGAAGACCATCTAGAGATAACGAGCGACGTGACAGTGGGTATGAATTGGACAATGAGAAAGGAAGAGATTACGGTCGTGACAAAAGCAGAGACTATGAATATGAAAGGGATAGATACAGAGAAGGGAAGAAGTATAGGGATATAGCAAGAAGTAGAAATAGAGACAGTAACTATGGATTTAATGAACGCACAAGAGAAGATAATAACTGGGAAAGAGAGTACAACAAGTCTAAAGGGAGAGATAAAGAACGAGATAAAGGGCGAGATAAAGAACGAGATAGGGAACGAGATAGGGAGCGGGGAAGAGATAGAGAACATGATCGTTATTCCTTAGGGTATAGAAGAGGACGTGAGTACCGCAGTCGTAATTGTCGCTCATATTCTGATTCTTCAGACATATCTGATATACCTGGGACATCACGGAATCATAGAAGCAGGAGGCATAGCTATAGAAGACGTAAAGTTAGCGTCTCTAGCTCTCGTTCATCATCTAGATCCTCTTATTCTTCTATAGAAGAGAAGCATGACCGCTATCGTCGTGGACGTCGATATTACTCCAGTGACGAATCTTCTCCTGAACGCAATTACAGAAATAGAAGTAGTAGGTATTCTAGAAGATACAAGGATGAATCATCCTCTGACTATGAAGAAGATTATTTACGTCATCAATCAAAGCGTCACAAACTGAACTGCGATAAGAAAGATAAGGGAGCTTATTTAGAAGACGAATACTCCTCAAATAAAAAGTGGCAGCCATCTTATTCTGTCTCACAGTCAAAAAGTAGAGACAAACAGATGTCACCTCCTGCAACTAGAGTAAGAGATTCCTCTCCCCATAACAACACAAATTCCCCCCCAAGAGACAGTATAACATGCGCAACTCTGTGCGAACGTTTACTAGAACTGCGTAACTTAGAGGAATCTAAGCGTTGTGACAAGGGAACGGCAAAAGTGCTGGATGACTTGTTAGCTGAAAATCCAGATGATTTTCTTGCTGAGGATATGAGTGGACGAGAATTGACAAAGCAACAGTTTATTACTTGGTATGTGATTAACCAACAGCATGGCCCATCCATTGTTGAATCTTCATCTACTACCCACAATGGTCAGGATAAACGTCATAGATTGATTACAATCAACAAGAGGTTATTTACTGAAATAACACCGAAAGAGTCATATTGTCTAGATTTTGAAATGTTCAAAGATAGAGAGACATCTGATGAGATAGAGTCGCAGATAGTATTATATGGTTGCAAGAATGGGAAGCTCACTAGGGTATATGTTATTAAGGACAAAGATGAACTTACCTCCAAAAAGAACTTATCCTTAAGCAAAATTAAGGAGTACAAGATATTTGCAATATTTCTTAGATACTTGCAGAAGAAAGGAATCAAATATCCAAGCAGAGAACATCAAGAACATAATGGTAAAAGTAACCCAGATTTTGATGGAATATTTCACTATTATGATTTTGAGAACAATCCTCTTGTTCTAGAATAACACCGAGATATTATATCTTTAAAGAAATCAATTAAATAAACAAATAAATTTTAATCAAGCTATTTAGTCTTAAATTATCTTTTTTTTATTAAAGGAAAAAACTGGATATACACATTAACCTTTGGCTGATGAAAATGTATATATGGATAAATTTAAGAAATTTGGGTTCCAATATTACCTATATATTCTATAATGTATAAGCTGAACAGCTTATACTAAGTTTGCACAGTATTCACTATTTGTCTAAATCTTAAATGAACCAATAGAGATGAAGACTTCAATGAATTTCTGCATAATCTTATATTAGATAGATAATATGTCAAGCTGGAATATTCCAATTTTATTGAAAATCATTAATGTGAAGACACAGCTGATTAATCTTAAATCTTTAAAGAGAGATACAAGTGCAGCTTTAGAACTCACTTGTATCATGTTGAAGTACTTAAGAATATATTACTAGTAGTGACGCAGTTGAAAAGATAGTCAAGTATTGCTTTATATCTTCACTTCTGCGAAGTTCAGACTGACTATAAAATTGGCTATTTGCTAATTTTATAGTCAATGGGATAATCCCGATCTAATTTGCGAGTACTTATTAATATAAACCAATTAGCAAGACAAAGGTATCTCGAGAAAGTAAAAGTATACAAAGCACGAAATAGACACTTTGAAATGACTAACCTAGCTAACTTTAGATTTAGTGTACAATTTAAATAAGAACATTTCCCAAAGTTTGAAACATCTCGTATAGTTTGTGAGTTAGATGAACTGAGAGTTTTAGCACTATTGTTGTGAATATTAATTAGACTCAATATCACTTTAAAGAAGTAAATTATCATTTTCCTAAATAAATATTACAACATTGTAAACTAGGAGATATCCAAGTTACAATGATTGGAAGAATCACCTGAAAAGGTGTCTACAATTCACATCTCATTATTATTAGATGTGATAAGATTCATAAAAATTAAGAGTAATAGGGGACCCTGGTAATCTCCTTCTAATAATAATGTTGCAGTTAAAACTCATATAATTATTTTCTAGAGAAGAAAAGAACATAATCCTTGTTCTTCTGGTCTATCCTTCCATCCTATCAGCAATGATACAAATCCAAAATATTTCTAGTTTTACTAGGGATGCAATTTCTGAATAAAACCTATAAGTATAAGTATAAGTATAATATAAAAAGATATAAAAACTTCCAAGCAACTCTAATTAAGTTAAGCTATAGCAGGCACACAATATGATTTTAGGAGCTACAGCTGAATTATCAAATATAAAGATATTAACATTTCCAAATTACAAATGCTGTTTGAATTAAGTTGCAATAGCTTCTGCCAAATATCCCAAGTGTTAATTGTATTCTTTTTAGTTACCACCTTTTCTACCCTCGCTTAGAGTCAGTAGTCGAGGTACCTGAAGCTACAATCACACTGTAACTGACATTAGAATTGCTTCCTACGCCCGTACTGGACAAACTGCTAGCAGCTGTTGCTGCATAACTCGCTCCATTAGACTTGTTAGGATTTTGTTTTGAACTCTTACCATTGGATGATGACGATGCTAAAACTGTAGGTGACACAATTATGTTGTTACTGGATGATTGCTGAGATTGACTTTGAGTTTGACTATGCCCTTGTTGAGTTTGCTGTCTATCACCTGTCAACGTTGGATGTCTCAATTTACCATCTCTTGTTCTCAGTTCAACTTCACCATGAGCAAATTTACAATCAGCTTCCAGCCAACAATAACCACGCATCCAATGTCTACATAAAGCTCTCTTATAATTATATGGTTCTCCATTAGCTCCTATAGCAATAGAAGGCATCTCACCATCCATATTTGTACTAGTTACTGTCACATCACTTGGTATATTATTATTGCCACCTTCACTTTTCCCACAGTCACTCTTATGTAATACTGCATCTATATAGGAAACATTATTAACAGTAGATGAATTCCCACCCCCACTATTTTGGTGACTATTTGAGTTAGTTGTACCTTTAACAGAGGTTATAGAACTGCCATTACTAGAAGAAACTTCTGAGCGAGATAGCATCGATATGAGTTTAGTGGTGCTAACTGGATTATTATTATTTACATTCTGATTAGAACCTGGTATACAAGTACTAGAAAGGTGGGGACTTGTAACAGAAGTACCAAAATTTTGGGAGTAAGTATCACTTGTAAAATTCGCTATATTTACTTGAGAATTGGATTTCCCTGAGGATCCCATTGTATCCTTTGAAGAGTTCTGACGAATAGTGGCACTAGTTAATGGAGGAAATGCAGAGCTACTATATGCAGCTTGGTGTACACTATTTACAGAACCTCCACTATTACTTATGTTATTAAGCCCACTTGTATTGGAGTTGCTTCCAAGAGTACCTCCACTAGAGCTAGTTAAACCACTATTACCACCTTTTGTATCTGAAAAACTTGTCATGTTAGGATTAAGTTGAGGGCTCAAACCAATATTATGACTACAATCACCTGTCAAATTGAAACCCTCCGACTCCTTCTGTTTACTCATCACACTATTGACAGATATTACAGATTTCTTCCCATTATTTATATCACTAGTATCACTTATATCTATTCCCAGTCCAAAACAGAACCTCTGAAAGTCAACATCAGCTATAGTGCAAGCATTAGGAGTTCCATGGTTAGCTTGGGTGAATGTGTGTAAATTATTCATTGGGTTATGAACAGTCCAGGTATACATTGAGTTATTATGATATATATCACTGTTATTACTCCCAGATGGTCCATTCAAGTTACCATTCATAGTACCAGTTGCAGTACTAACCTCACCTATTATATTACTGTTGTTAGGATTATTTGCATTGTTATCATAACAGTTGAAATCATGAAGAAAGCCACTTGATGGAGAATAAGTTCCCGATGACAACCATGGATCTGTCATAAAAGGTGAACTACCATTAATATTACTTGCTGTAGTATTGCTAGTAGAATTTGGTGAATGATTCCAAAACCCATCACTTAAAGATCCAAATGGAGCCGTTGCTGATGTTGTAGTTGCAGCAGTTGAGCTCACAGTATTTGGAGTGCCTACATTTATATTAGCTGTAGAAGAGTTACCTCTAATATATACCAAACTATCTTGAGGAAAGTTATCTATACTATTCGCACTGTTACTTTTATAATATGGTGACGTTGCAGATGTACTGGAACAATTCGACTGATGACCAGGGTTACATATAGCAGTCAAATTCTGAGGAAGCCAACAGCTTAAATCCAGAGGTAAGCTTCCTGCTCCAACACTCAGACCATTAGATGGTATTGTACTAGGATTACTATTTGTATTCGTACTTGTATTACTAGGTGTAACATTGTTTGAGTTACCCAACTTTTGGCCTTTGATACCTTTACACAAACAAAAAGGACAACTATTATTACTCTTGAGCATTTCATCGTTGAAACAGCTCTCACATACTACCTGTTGGCAACATGGTAGCACCATTTTAGATATATTATTCATTAGACCCAAATGTCGCAAACAAAGTGGGCAATCATTCTCAATATCTGCCAACGACCACAAAAAACCACTCGTTTCTGTATCCATATCAACTATTCTCTCATCCCCAGTTACAATGTACTTAGTTCATAACAATAGCTCACTACTTAGCACAGCTTTTTCACTAGTTGCAAATTTATATAAGAGAATTTATGTTCCCTCTCAAAATGGATATATATTTAATTTATATACGCCCTCTTAAAGTCAAGTCTGAACTACTTAATTAACAATACTTAGATTGGCCATGAGGTGATATGGCTACTCTTAGCAAGTCAGGCTGTCTATTTATGTGCTATAGTGAAGACCTAAAATCACTATACGTAAAGAGACGCATAGTAGTCGCATAAAATAACCTCCAACTCAAATGGATGTGTACTAGTCCACTAGCTAGACTGGTATTAAATATAGAGCAAAAATGTATGTCCTGTCTTCAAAGACATGGCGGGTTGAGTGGCGGTCTTTATCTATAGCTTATAAAAGAATTTATAGAATAGATCTAAATCAAGAAATAGAGGTGACAGTACCCGTTTAAACTTAGAATTACAACGATATTCCAATATAATATTGTTAATAAGACATATTTGTCATATTTTCAGGAATTTTGTGGTATTTTTTGGTATGTTTTAATACATTTCACATTGAGGTTTTTGCGGACCCGCTAGGGACGTATAGGTGCAAATTATAAGGGGAAACCCCCAGAAGCAGAGCTACCTACTTTTAACTAGGGGATAATTATAAAGACAAGTAGATAAACATCTATAGTGGCTTTATAATCTAGAAGAGTCCTAGTTCTTGTATTTGAATTATTATCAAATTTACCCTGAATATATTCATATTATGATGAATTGACGACTATAGGGTAAGTCATTGATAGAGTAAGAAGTTAGTTTTGATACTAGAGGAGACTAAGATTACATATAATTAGGAATTAGAAGAATAAGGTAGGAAAATATGGTAACGGCAATATGTATAGATAATGGTAAAAGAGGGTTATTACGTTCATCGCAAAGAAGAAAGAGTTTATCTTCAGAGAAACCAAAATGTTCAGTTGCCTTTTGTGAGACTGTTGAATTCCGTACTATTTATGTTTCACGAATAGAGAGACTTGGACAATTCTATGACCTTAACAATTGGGACATAGCTACTGAAGAAGGAGATGACTATAAGCAGAATATATTAGTTGACTTTGTAGCTCAGTGTATACCATTAAAAGATTTTGATGGACAAACGGGAGATAGGAGAATTAAAAGATTACTTTGGAGATGTGAAGACTATGAAGATTCATTTACAGTGTCATGGTTAGACTCAGTAATTCAAGAGAATAATCCAATTGAAACAGAAGATCAAGAGTGTCTCGTTGAGTTTACTGATAATCCCAAACAGTTACAGATGGGTAATACCTGTACTCATATGTGTTTTGATGAATTTAATGATGAATATAAAGGAGATTTAGAAGATAGTTTGCATCAAGAAGTTAACTTTAATTTAGACTTGTAACTTCTTTGAAACTAGATTTGTATCTTCAAATATTTACTCAGATCAATTGGTATTG
Organism: Cryptosporidium andersoni; assembly: GCF_001865355.1. NCBI lineage: Eukaryota > Apicomplexa > Conoidasida > Eucoccidiorida > Cryptosporidiidae > Cryptosporidium > Cryptosporidium andersoni. The sequence goes on from NW_027122907.1 coordinate 167,658, forward strand.
AATATTAATGTTTGGAAATTATGAGGACTATAACTCCATGTTTCTTTTGTACTTTAAAACTAGTGAATTAAAGATATTAAATATCTAAATACTTTATCTACTTTCTTACGGATCACATCTGAGTTAAGATAAAAGTAATAATTTTATATGAAGTACTTCTGATCCATGAGTCATATTACTACTTTACTTATATTTTTGCACATCTTGATATTCTTTGAAACTTACCATACTTGAGATACAATTCTAGCGAAGTTGATGAATTTTTATAACAATAGCCTTACTACACCCTATCTACTGTTAATTACATGACGTTTTATCTAAGAAATTTATACCCCCCCCCCCACTAGCACCCTATTCCTACCACTTCCTTGCCTTGGGTATGTGTTGCAAGGTATATCCTACAAACTAGAGTTTTTTGGTCATTTAATTTAGTAGCTAGCTATTACATCGAGACTTCTAAATTAAGATAAAAAGAAAGTAAATAGGTAGTCTCTCTTTATCACAAACTAAGTAATACGGTACTTATTTCTGAATCAAGTGTTAAATAGATGTTACCTTATACCCCATGTAACCACAATAGCCACTTTAATTTTAGGGAATTAACCCATATATAAGAAATATATCACGAAAGAAGGTGCGGGAATAATAATGAACAATTCTGGATTCTAGATTCAACCTCTTGATATTGTACTTGATATTCATTATACAGATTTGTGTATTAACTTAACAAGCATTTAGATATTAAATAGTACAATATGGAAAAATATATTTAAATAGTTACATGATAAATAATTTTATCTATAATAAGAAAAAGTACTCAGGTTTCTGAGCAATATTTTATTTATAGCTAATATATATTAAGATGATCCTCAACATACTAGCGACGAAGAGTTAAGGGCGCTTTTTGCGGCAAACGATACATGCATCTTCAGTATGGTACTTTTTTGGTAACTCACGAGCTGAAATTCTAAATATTGACCGTTCTCGTGCTTAATAATGCGCTCATGCATTAGATCTACAAAATTTATATGTACGGAAACGTGTCCTGCTAGACTTCACTTTCCTAGATTTACCCCAATGGAATACAGTACACTTTTTCCATACTCAAACAGTGATAGGAATAATAGTTTTATAATGGATCCTCTAGACTTTTTAGCTCAGCATCATATAGATCAGAGCACATTGAAAAATTCAAGAAAAATTGTTCCTATAGAGGAAGAATCTCCATATCCAAGTTCTTCATGCTTTCCCCATTTAATAACTGATGTACGTGACACGAATACCTCCACGACTCATAGAAGAACATCAGCTAGAGGTAGGCGGCGTTATAGAAGAACTCTACTACGAAACTGTGAATCTCCACTTGTATCCTCGTATAGTTCAACTAGCCATTCAGCCTCTTGTAACGGACTGGATGAGCACTTACAGAGAAGAGCCTATTTGAGGAACGCAGTACCTCCTCCAAATACTCTAAGTGATACCCCACTTTCAATGAAATCGATCTCTACAACTGATCAAACCCCCCGTATATCCTGTAAACCTTCTTGGGATGGAGGACGTTTAGTTAAACTCTTACAAGGTCATGGGCTTAACATTGATTCATGTGAAAAGAAACGAGATACTAGAAATAATTCTTGGCAAGAGTACAATAATGTATCTTTTATTAAACAAAGCAATTGTAATAGTAATTTGGTTGATGAAGCAAATGGAGGAAGACAAGCTAGCAAGGACAATAATAATTTAGTAAATAGATTAGGCACAGCCAACTATCTCGTAAGTATTAATCGCTCCCCAAATATAAATAATGTCGCTTCAGGATCGATTGGATGTAGTGCAGCAAGTTGTTGCTCTCCTCCAAATAATATGGAAGTGAGTAAGGAAGTACCAATAAATTCGTCACCCATTGACGCTATATTACTAGATTCAAGAGGGAACAAAGCTTCGATTTCGAATAGACACTTAATATCTCAAAACTCCATAAATGGAGAAGCTGGTATTTCTATGGAAACTATCGGATGTAGTAATGCTAACAGATACTCTAGTATCCAAGTGCATTTGGAAGACATAGATGAGATAGATACCTTAGATGACCCTGACGATGAACTAGTTTCTCAAATTATCTCTTGTTCGTCCAATTCATCAATGTATAACACATCTCATGAAGAACTATTTGTAACCTTGGGGGAAACTCCTACTTCAAAGTCCTATTACAACTTTCCTTCTATATTCATTCCTAATCAAGACTAAATTACCTAAAATTAAGTTCTGCTTGGAAGAATACCTCATTCTGGATTGGTATCTCCCAATATTTGAAAAAGAAAGCCAAAAAAAAAGTATATTAAAGCTCTATTATCCAAAAGAAGAAAATCAGTTTAATGTACAATAAAATATAAAGTTATCCCCTATAGAATCGAGTATTGAACTTCTGCGCCATGTTGTATTCTGTGTTTTATATTGTACCTTTTGAATATCTAAAATGATTTCATTTAGTCGAAGAAGTATATATATATAAATTGTATAGGCTAGGACAAAAAAAGTATATTTTAACGGTTATTCTTCACAATAGATTCAAATTGGCCTATTATGGAAGTTATGAAATCCCCATTATTTGAGAAGTTTAGACTCTTGATCTTTACCAGGACCAAAGAGTCAGTTCTTATGACCTTGGTCTTATCATTTCTGTTTATCAAAGAATTTGTTTCATAAGTAATTATGTCAGCTGGATGATAGTCGAAGTTTTCATTTTTAATATACTTCAAAGGAATAGTTATGCTAAAAAAACCATAAGCTATTCCTGAAATATAGGATGGTGAGATATAGGAAACTTTGCAAACTAGAATTTCACCCACCTTCGGTTTGAATACCAAAGCTTTGAATACAATATTCAACAAAAAAGATCCACTAGGCTCATTCTCTGGGATGTAACCCATTTTACTTTTTATTTCAAGTTTATGAAAAGATAACCAAACTCCATAAAATTCAGCTATATAATGAAAAAGAAAACAGCTCAGATATTGGCTTACTGAGGATTCAATGTTTGACAAGGAGCTAGGTAGTAATTGAACAGATCCTGATACTCTCAGTAATTCAAAGCATGTATTCTCATGACTTTCTAAGTACTTAAATCCTTTTCTAATAGCCTTTAGTTGTTCAGAAGCAAGTTTCACTATATCTTGGCTAACTTTTGAGCTTCCATAAGTATTATCTATATTCATACTATTGATTGAGTCTATCTTTTCCAGGTTCCTCATACACTTCCCTACTATATGATAGGCTGTTTTATTGGATATTGAAAAGGATTCTAAAGTATTCCATGGAATCTGATACATTTTATTCCTATCTTAATTATATTTACTGAAGTAATTTCTTTTTTTCAGTAAAAATAAGAAAAAAAGAAAAGTAACTTGCAAAGTAACCGCACATTACCTTTGTGTTAAAAAGAGTGCTCAAACCAGGATTCGAACCTGGGTCGCCGCGGCCACAACGCGGTGTACTAACCACCTATACGATTTGAGCCCCTAAGTACCTCTACTGAAGTTACAGGGTAATGCTTAATTTTTTAGCATATCAGCTAATACCTGATTCATCTATTAATCACTTGACATCTAAAAATTCCCCAATAAAGATTAGAGGAAATTCCATCAAGTTAACTATAAATATCAAATCTACTTTTCAGAATTTACAGTGGTCACACTTGGCATGTGAAACAAGTACAGAGGTCAAAATCTAATGATCAAATTTTTTTACACCTCCAAAAGTTAATTAGAATAAAATTAACGTGTCAATCAAAAGTAATATATTTAGGAATACTGCTAATAATAAGTCTCTATTTTAAAACTAGCATGCCAGAACTCAACTTCACAATACCTTAAGAGCTGATAATTAATATCAGGAAATTCCAATAGTAATTTTGAAATCCTTTATGCAAGACACATTAGAAATGAGGCCTCGAAGTATTCTTTTTCCTCTTTTGTTTCTTATTTCTATTTTGAGTTTCATGCAAAGCTCTAGCAGTACAGCCTGAACTTGAACTAGCAGTTCTTTGGTTAGTATTCTCTTTTAAAACTCTATTTCTAGACTTTTCATTAGTGTCTACAGCCTCAGATATTGATATGTAATGGTCAATACTAAGCTCCTGCAGAATCTCATCTAAATTCTCCTCATCAGCATCCTTTAGCTTCTTCTTAAAGCCACCTGTAGATTTCACTGGTGGCAAAAAATCATAAACCTCAGTTTCGGTTAAAGATTCCTCATCTTTAAGGTATTCAGGTAACTCATATTTGTTTAAATCTCTCTTATAATGAGTAAAATTTGCATTACTGTCATTATTGAAACAATTCTCATCATCTACAATATCAGCCCATCTTTGACTTCTTAAGTTACGTCCGATATCTTCAACAGATTTTAAAAAAGGAGACATCTGCTTATTCTTGCATGAGATTTCTATATTTGTTCACTATTTCCGCTCTAATTAAAAAATACCTAGATTAGGCATGAAACCACAAGTGTAGTGGATACTTGGCTACTTTTATTCCCTGTTAAGTGGAGCGTGAATCTTCCGCTAAATATTTTTCTTAAACAATTTACCTAGTGACTGAATTAATAATTTTATATATTTTCTAATATATTAAAAGGTAAAGTAAACTTATTTGGTTATAGGTTGTACCTTGATTTATTTATGGAAAACGGGAATTTCCTCCAATATTATATATATGAAAGAAATATCTTATATACTAGGTTAAGACACAAATTCCTTTATATGCTGAAGAAAAATGAGATATCTTATTTAAGAGAGGTGATTTTATAATTAGATATACTATTCAAACACTTGAAAACTTACAGCATAGCAGGTACTTTTTTCTATATAATATTACTAATACCAATATTTTGAAATATTCACTATATGATTAGTGATATCCAACGAGGACACATAAATTTCACTCGAACTAATGTTTCTTTAATAAATCACTCTTTAAGAGAAGATCTGTTCACCCAAGGTGAGTGTTTTATCTTGTCATTTAAACTTCTAGAAATACTTAGCAGAATGATAAGGATATCCTTTTGCCACCTTAATCCTAGTTACTAATGCAAATTCTAAATAAGTACAAATTGTAGTAAACTAAAGATGATCTGAATAGGCTCAAAATGAACAGATTGTCATCCAAAATGGTGATAGGTTTTCACACTTTTGTGACCCAATCAAACTTCGCTAGGTATTCAAAGGTCTATATGCGGTAGTCTTGTTACTCCTTATTACTAAAACACGGGGAGGGGGGCTAGACAAAAAGATTACTATTTTACTTTTGCAAGGGAACTTTACCAAAAGACCAAATATTTCCTTTTATTCTGCGAAACCTTTCTACAGCTAAATTCCAGAGTACTTTGTGTTAATATGAAATACAGAAATGCTTCAAAGTAGTGGAAAACTAAGGAAAAGTGTACGTATAGAACCTAGCACATACCAAGCTTGGGTTGCTCCATTTTTTATAGAATCAGGAATTTTCAATAGTATGAAAGTGTCTTTTGAAAAGGTACGTGAATTTTTATTTTTGTATCTTTGAATTTTAGACTAGTGGAATAGCTCTTATTGTCCACAGGCTAAGTGTTTATATAACCCTAAGGTTCTAGATCATGGAGATGTTCATGAGTATGTCCCCAAAACACTTAGAAGTTTAAAGTATATACTTCGTAATATGGAGACTGACTTTAATAGCTTATCTGAAGAGTGTTTATTAGAATATGTGTCTTACAGTGCTTCTCAAAGCTCTAAGCAAGATGATGCATCGGTAACAATCCCTTCTCCTGAAGAACTACTTACAAAAAGAGATTTTCCTGACTCTAAACCAAGCAAAAAAAGGAAATATGAACTTTTAAAGACTACAGACTCCTCATTAATGGGGACTTGTGACAAGACTATATTGGCCGAAGGGTATTCAAGTGTTGGAATCTGTGAACCTGTAGACTTTACAAGTATGAAAACAATGTCTTATGGGAAACTGAGAGAATTAGCTTTTGCTCAGCAAGTTTTACTGTCACATATTGATTCATGGAGATTAAGCGTTGCTGATATTTTGTATAGCACACTCAAAAATAAATGGACACTAAAAGAGGCTGTAGACTTATTAGAGGAAGGAAATATGCTTCTTAATATTGTAAACCTTCCTGAATACTACGAATTAATGGTAGTTATTGAAAGAACTCGCCAATTTGATGACAAGGTGAGACAAACTTTTGGCCTGCTTCCAAGTGAAACATTAAAGAATAGATATCACAAGATTAGGACTTCTTTAAGACCTTCAATTACAGAATTAGAGAAGCTTCTGAAGGAGGCACAAAGCTGTTTGCTGGAAGGTGAATGTATTGGATTTCTGCACTACCAAATGAGTCAGCTGAAATCCTGGAAACTTACAGTCCAAGCAGCAATAGACGAGAAGAACTTGGACAAATGTAAGGATTCTATTAAAGATAAAGACGAAATTAGCATCGAGGTTCCTGGAGCGGAGGACTTGGCCGAACAGATTGCAGCGAGTAATTGGATTGAGAAGGTCGAAAGAGCCCTTAATCGTCCAATGCGCCTTAATGTTGCTGAAAATTTACTTAATGAAGCTGCAGCTAAATATTTAGACGAGAAGAAGGTAGTTGCAAAGAAACAGCTCATTGCTAGAGTATGTAGAGCTAGAAGCTGGCTTGAAACTGTGTTATCACCTCCATTCATATACAACTTAGTTAAAGTATTAAAGAGTGCCCCTCTTAATGATATTTCTGATGACATTAAAGTGCAATTGACTAAAGCTCGGGAGGAATTAGAGGCTTTTGAGAAGATTGAGGAGGAGCATAAGAATAGGGAATTTACAAACACTACAGATATAGAAAGCTTAAATGAACATTTAAGCAAACCAAAATTACCAACCCCAAGTGAATTTGAACAAGTCTGGTTGGAGAGTTCAAGTCTCAAGATGACAATTCCAATTATGAGATATATGGAACCAATATACCAAAGATGGAGAAAGTGGTTAAAAAAGTATCGTAGGGTGCTGGATGGAGTTTGTACCTTTATGGAAAGCCAATTAGTACTTGAAGAAGCTCAATATACTTTGTGTGAATACTTAGATATGAATGAATATGTCCCTATTCTTTTGAAAAAAGTTGGTGAGACTGAGGAGTGGTTAAAAAGTAGCAGGGAATTCCTTCAGAAAATAACTGATTTGCAAATTGGAAGAGATGTCGAACAGGTAACCTCAAATATTTGGAGCACTATTGGGGCTATAAAGAAGGGAGATGATTTAAGTAGAGATGAAATACAAGACTTAATTGATGATTTTTCAACTTCCAGACTAAAGAAACCCAGTCTAGAGCAACTCAAGGTTTTGATTGATAGAGGACATGATCTCACAATCTATGACAATAACCTTCAAGAGCTTTATTCTAGTTTGGAATATTGTGATAAATGGACAAAGAGAGCTAAAGAAATCTTGCGAGGACCTAGGGAGTCTACTTTGACTACTAATGCAATTGCATCACTCCTTTTGGACTGTCGTAATATCCAAGTTTGCTCAGAAACTGAGATTACTCTTATTTCTGAGTTAAAATTCAGTGTTTGGAAATTGGATGTGAGAAATTTAAGTTGTCCTGTAGAAGATTTTAAGTTAGAGGATCTTCAAAGATCTCTTGATAGTTTTCTATTTCACATTGAATTAAATAAATCAAATTTCTGGATGAACAAAAATCCGGCAAAATCTGTCAAAAAGAAACGTAATAGAAGGAATAGGAAAACTGACAATGATAATGATAATGAAAAACTTAATATAGATGAAGGAATAGAAAATTTTGGCTTTGTGAACACTCAAAATTCCCCTCTTCATGCAGTAGAGGATACTGAAATAACTGAAAATACTTCAGCTAAGCTTAAAAATGATTTCGATCAAACTAAAATTAATAACTCGAATATTAAAGTAAAACCATTAATAAATAGCGAAGAAAATTCAGTACCTTTAGATGAGAAGCTAAATTTTGGAGAATACTTAGAAGCCGACATAGAAGAGGAGGAATTATGTGGAGATTCTATCAAAGTGGAAAATACAGAGGACTTAATTGATTTGGGATTCAATCAAGTTCACATTTCAGAACTTACTACAAGGGATTGGTCTGAAATTAGTCGTTTGGATGAGTTGCAATTTTTTTACAAACTTCGGGATATTGCAGCTTACTGGGAAAGTGAAGCTCTGAAATTAGCGAATACCGAACATAAAATTCCAGTTAATAAGTGGCAAGGTTTACTGAAAAATTTAGAAAATAGACCTGTTAGAATGTATAGAATTGAGGCAAAAATATGTGAATACTTGGAAGAGCAAGAGAAGGTCAGAAATTTACTAGTATATGGTGATCCAGAATTTAATGAAGCAATGCAGTTACCTCATCCACAGTCACTCTTTTACTCTTTTGACAAATTAGTCAAGATAAAAGAAAATATAGATAAACTTCCTGTAGCTATAGATGAATGGGATAAATGGCTCATACATCTTGAAAAAATGCAAGAAATTGACAAATCAAGTATTTTGAAATTCCCCTATTTGGAGTTATATAAATATAAAGTAGATGATAATTCATCAGAAATCTCAGGGCCTGTCACAAGTCTACCAGAATTTACCAAAAATATTGATGAGAATTTCCATTCGAGGCAATTTTGCTCACTAGTTGAAGTTAAGAAACACTTAGAAGATCTTGAATTTGACATGTCATGGGGTTTTTTGAATATTGAATACCCAGAAAAGTTATTGTGTTCACTTCCAGCCACAAGATATCTTATCTATGATATGAACCTTACTTTGTATTGGATAGAAGTTGTTACAAATCCAGATACTTGTAAATCCTTGGATGAATGGAAGGAATTATTGAATAAAGGTAAAAACTTGAGAATTATGGATGAGCTTGTGATGATTAGATTCGAAAATCAATTACTAGAATCTGAGAAGTGGCTTGAGTTGTACAATATGTTATTACATACGAAATCTTCTCAAGCTAGAAATGGGACATCCTTAAGATCAAGACGACAAAGAGTATCAAATGTAACTAGTAAAGTGCCTGTGAAAATCTCCCTTGCCAATGCAAAGAAGCTAGTAAAAACTTCTTATGGACTAGGAGAGAAATTGCTTCAATTTAGAAATCTTAAATCAGATGTCAAATTAGCTACAAATTTAAAAAGTGAAAGTATTAAATTGTTGATTGATAGCTATCAGGAACGTAGAACTAACAAATTTTCAGCAATCTACAAGAAACACTTGAAAATTAGAAATAAAAAGGATTTGGAGAATACCAGTAAAGATTATCTGTCTCAAAAGGAAAACTTATATAATGAAGTACTTGAGTTAGCTTGTTTGACAAAACGTATGACTTGTACCTTGGCTGACTGTTCATCACAATTTATATTGATAGACACCACGAGCTATCTTCAAGATGAGTTGTTATTGCGAGAAATAAATCACAAAATGTTAAGTCTTCTTTTGATAGATGAATATCCCTACTTTACATCTAATAATATCAACCAAGTTAAGTATGAACCACCTGAAGTAGTAGCAGGCTTAAACTTGACTAGTCGTAGTGGTCTTCCTATTTCTTCTCTCTCTGATGCTGTTGATCTTCTGAGCCGTATTGATAAACAAAACTTGTTAGTATTATCATGTTCGGACACACACTCTGATGAAACTGATGAAATAACATCTGCTGAAGACACTTCAACTCAATGCGTAGATATGTCAGATGGTGATCTAGCAACACTAGAAGAACTAAGGGAATCCTTTAATGAGCATTCTAGTTCTGAAGTGTCTGACTTGTCACATGAAACTTTATCATTAATACATCAAAAAGAGTCACCATATGTTGACAGCTTTCTTGCACGCTCACTACAAGAATCTGTTAATAAAGCAAAGAGATGGCTAGAATTATACAAGAGCTTCAACTTTGTGAGAACAACATTGTCGGATAATCGTACTATAAAACTTGGCCAAATGTCAGTTGCAAGAAATTGCATTCCAGAATCTATTGTAACGTTATTGCCATCTTTATTTTCAGAATTGTTCTCCAGTAGCAATACCAAACTTCAGTTGATTTGGTCAAGCCTATTTGAGAAGTATGATAACTTAGTTTTTGATGACTCCCCTCAGTTTGATTTCCATGATACTATTGAGAAATTTAAGAAAGATCACATTTCCAAGTCACATGGCCAAGATACAGGAATAGAATACAATGTGTCACTCTGGTTAAACCTATCATATTATATGAAGTCAATGGAGAGGGGAAATCAGATACCAGATTTCGATAAGGAGTTTTATGAACTATTTTGCAGTAAAATATACTCTTCTACTATCTCTCACATCCAACACTTGTATCCTGATTTCAACTCTTGTTTAATGAATGAGCAAACTCAACAGCTATCAAATAATTCATCAGGAATAACTGTTGGGACTGGAAACACACACAAACGCCAAAAAAGAAATAAATCAACTCATGGAGATGAACTAAAAGGTCATGGAGTTTCGTTATCCTACCAGGACATTTTAAACCTCAAAGAAAGACATATTCCAACTTTGCAGGATGCTATACTTCTTTTATACTTTGCAAAGAAGACTGTTACTCTGGGAATTCCTGAGTTAGATAAACTATGTGGAGTAGTTGAGAATATAATATTATGGAATTTCTTAATTTATAAAAAATTCCCACATCTTAGATATGTTAGTAACAATGGTTTAAATAAAGGTTTAGGATCTAAAGTCCCATCCTCACTAATTCACTGTAAAAAAGAGCCTTGGGAACATTCCCTACTTTTCAAAATTTCAAATGTCGACATAGTTGAAGATTTTGGAAGCAAGAATACTACTGATATTAAGAAGGAAGAATACTTAGTAAATATTGAGGAGATAAAGGGGTTTCCAGTGAAGAGTTCAAGTGAAATTGTTGAGTCAAATGAAGATAGTTTAGATATTTCAAATTTTGGAAATAATATTCAGAAAATGAATTCTTTTCTAAATATTTGGGATACTTCTCAACAGAGCAATTTTTTGGCTAATTCTGAGAGTGGTCAGACAGTTAATTTAGATACATTAATTGAATTAATAGAAGCTTGTGATCACTTACCATTCCAGATACCCTTAAAAGCAAGGCTTGTAGGAATTTTTTTAGACACCCTGAGTTGGTGTTTGGATGCAAGAGAAGCAATTTTGTTACTTCCCAAAAATACGCTCGTAAGACCTTGGGAAGATATTGTAGGTGATTTTAGAGAGTTGAAATATCAATGCTTTGAGTCTGAGCGTATTTTTGAGTCTTCTATTCTATATATGAATACTTCAGATATCTCAGACTCAGAAACTCTTGATTTATGGGATAACTTTTCAAACAAATTAGCTTTGGATAATATAGAAGATGTAGAACAAACTATCAGTAGTGAAACAATTCAATCCTATGGAGATGGTTACTTAAATGGAAGACTTGAAGATAGCAATAAAGAAGAACATCTAATTGATTATTCTAAGAAGCGTTTTTCAAGACCTAGAGGAAGGCCTAAGAGACCAGCAAATGGCAACATGAAGAAAATCTCGACCTTAGTACATTCAGATGAAGAAATATCTACATCTTCCCTTAGTAAAGATAAATTTAGTCATGAAGTATGTGGAAGATCTTTGGAAGAATCTGAGATATTTCCAAAATCCTTCTTCCTATGGCTCAAAAAAAATCCAAACACTACCTTTACAATAGAGGACTTTATGGCTGCAACTTTGAGACAAGATACAGATAAATTGCGCTCTCAGAATAAGTCTGGATCAGCAACACTTTCAAATTCACATAGTATCCGCAGGACACTACAGGGATGGAGAAATGGCTACTTTTTTTCATTAAGAAAGAAAGATCCAGAAATTAATGTCATAACCGATAGAAATGTAGATTATAGTCTATACATACAACAAGTTGGAATGCTAGACCCTAACTGTTATCCAAAATTCCATGAATATATGAATAATTCTCTAATAGTTTATTTTATTGTTTGTATGGAATTGTACCGCAGTATACAGCGGACACCTGCAGATCTGTGTAGTATTTGTGCATCATTCGGGGATGAGTCACTTTCATCTTCTTCGTCTTCATCTTGGATTGCATGCGATGAGTGCAATCGTTGGTATCACCAAACCTGTGTGGGATTTATACCCTTACTTAAACCAACAGACGGGAATGAGGACCAGAATTTAAGATCTAGTAAAGAGTTTATAACCGAATCTGAAGATACTGAAATTGAAACAGAGAATAATTTGACTTCGTCCATAAATATTAATATTTCTTGGGTCTGTCCCTTGTGTAATTTGAGAGCTATTTCACCAAATAAAGTGACTCCAATAATTGTATTTCTTAAAAATTCCGAAAATCTATTATTGAATCATAACTCTATATATACTTTTAATTCAGTTTCTGTTACAGAAAGAAGAGCTAAAGAATGGTCTGTAGAGCGTGAAGTACCAAAATTTGAAAGATTTCTGGAACTTTTAAAGGAAAGTTGGACAGGTTCAACCCGTCTGATTAACTTGTATGAACGCAATATGATATTAAATAGAGTGGCACTATTGATGCTGTGGATGCGAGATTTCTATACAAAAACACGTTGGAGATGTTTTAAGAATTCCTTATTTGATTGGTCCCTGTTTGTTGATATATTAAATGAGAATAAAGGGACTAAGCTTCCCTCAGAAACTGAAAATGAACCGGATTTTGATCTAAAACAAGCAGAATATGATACTCCAAGCAAAAACGGAATTAAATTGGAAGATAAATTCTCTTTAGAAGAATATATTGGAGAATCTTGTGAAGTGGAAAGTTCTATAGATTTGGTAGATATTGAAGATATCACAGATGAGGTACAAACTGATATTAGACAAACAAGAAATCGTTCCAGAAGAGCCAGAATATCTATATCTGCAAAACAACTTTTAAATCCAAAGATTAGACCCACATCTCAAGCTCCTAAGAAAGGATGTAAACGTAAGATTACACTAAAAGGATCTTCCAAAACTAGTGTGACAACTCCAAGCTCAAATTACGAAGTGACGAAAAGTAGCATTAAAATTACAACTCAAGTAGATATTCAACAACTTATATATGGTAAGGAATTGAATACGTTTATTCCGGACGAGAAAGATAAGGAAATACAAATAAATATGAGAAAACTTGCAAATCCAAGAACAATTTCCGAATATAGAGATTTGGCTGTATTGTACATTACAGGACTTTTAATTGGAATTCAAGGTATTGTTGAACTTCAGTGGAGCTTTGAAATCTTAAGATACCTGACATTTCTTATAAATGACTTCACTCAATATTCTTGTACCCTGGCAGCAAGTAGAAACATGAAAATACAGCATGATATAGCTTTGCTAAATTCTCCATTTGCAAAGCAGAGATTAACTTGGGATCACTTTTATGATATATTGAGTTATTATTCACCAAAATTTCCTATTATTATTCCTGAATCTAAGAAGCTATTGTTAATAATTCCTAAGCTAAAGCAGTACCGTGAAAAATGTAAAGATATTGTTTTAATGATTCGAGAAATTGTCAAGTATCCTGATAGAATAAACCAAAATCCAGAAATCTCATACAGTTCAAAATTGGAGGATAGTACTTCAACTTATACATCACTTTGTAGTGATAATATATTGGAGGAATTAAAATATAACGTGTTAGGCAAGTCTCAGCTTGAAACCTTATATAGGAATCTAATTTCAAGTGGAGTTGTAATTCCTGAAGAAAGAACTATTAGACAAATCCTTTTAACCTATGCTTTAGAACCTGTCCTGATTACATTTTCAAATCAATTAAATTCAATTAAAACTAATCCCGTACATCCTAAACCATTGTACTCCTCCTTGTCTATGGTTTACAAGCAGATTCAAGAATGGAAAAGGGAGGACTTATACCTTTTAGAGACTTATGGAATTAGAATACTTCCATTGGAATTTTATAATAAAGAGGATACAAACAGCCAAATTTCAGTGTCCCTACAAATTGAGTCTAATCAATTTGTTAGTAGGTTAGAAAAATTTTTGAAATATACTAAGGATATTGAAAGTGCTATGAAAATATGCGGACATTGGAATGAAAAGTACAAGAATATGCTTTCACTATCCACAGAAGAGGAGGAATTTGCAGAAGAGCCGCTTGATCTTTTCGGGAATTCAAAGTGTGGAGGAAGATGTGACTTTGAAAAGTGTGTCGAACTCCTTAAGGATGGTTTGAATCTTCCATGTATATATCCTCTTGTTTATACTCTAGGTAATATGCTTGCTTCAATTGAAAGTTATGAGGATTGGGTTGATCAAGTTTACATGAATTTCTCAAATTCAAACATTTCACCGACTAATAATAATGCATCACCTAATGCAAGTTCACCACAGACTCTATATCCAAAATTTGAAAATCATCAAATTATGGTAAGTATTAAAGAATATCTTATGAATCTTCCAATAGAGAAAAAAGATCTTTTAGTTAAATTGGACAATATGCAAAGTAATTTGGACAGATTTATTCAACTAATTACAAATCAAACATCAATATGGAAACAACAAACAAATCCTGAAAGTATTATTACACAGCTACAAAGCATTAAAGATGAAGCTATACAAAATGTCCCCATACTTGTTGGCAATCTTCCTGAACTTAGAGAACTTGTAAATAACTTACCAGATTTTGGATCCCCTCATCATAATTTATTACTTCGTACACAATTTTTAATGGCACTACAGTGTCCTATTGCAAAAATCAGAAAACCTCTTAGCCCATTTCCAACTATATCAGAGACAAACATAAATGACTCTACATTTAAGCAGACATCAAAGTGGTCCACTGGAACACCTCCTACACCAGAAATATTAGATAAGAATCAGCATCAAGATGTAATACTATATAATACTAAAAGAAGATACAAAAAAAACTCAGATCGAGGAAATGTATTTCATCCTCAAGGACCATTTTTACCTCTAACTCAACCTATTATGCCATGGCAAAGTATAAGTAATAGTTGTAACTCTCCCACACCAAGGCTACCTAGAAATGACTAAGCAATCTTCATGCAATATTTACATGCACGATTAGAAACTCTTGTTATAATATCACTTTCCTATTATTTACTATGCAATGAGTAACCCTTTTTTAATAAATAAGTCACTATATAAATTTAACTGTAACCCTAAATTTTCGCTATACTTGAATATATTTAGAGTTCACACAATACTTTACAAAACATGTTAATCCGATTTTCCGCTCCCTGAAAAAATTATAATGTAACTTGTCAAGCAAAGTGTTATAACAGGGAGTAGTACATCATGTTGGTGAAATATAACAAGAGCTTAATTTTAACCTTTATGAAATTGCAATGTGGAATATTGTGATGGGTCTATGTTGTTCATCTGAAAATACACTACCCTCTTCCTCTCTACCTCTAGAATGGTGTAGTGACATTACAAACCAAGAGGATTCAAACGAGGTTCAGTCTAATAAGCTGTCTATAGACTCACATGAGCTAGAAAATATGGTGAAAGTGTTTACCAAGAGAGCAATCAATGGTGTTTCCTTAAGTATTTATGATAAAACAAGTCAATCATTTGTAGATGGTAAATACTTTATTAACAGAAATTTAGGAATTTTGACACTAAAAACTGTAACTGAGACAGTAATTATTCCGTTTAAGGCAGTAAGTATTATTTAATTTTAGGTCTGAATTTATTATATATTGTTTTATGACGTGGGACTATTACTAATTCAGATTACTGCGCTATTAAGTAGCTCCGAGTTTGTCTACCTCTATGCAAATAATAGTCAAGTACCTAGTAACTGTAATACTAAACAAATGGTCATAATCATTTTTGATTCAAATATAGAGAGAAGTGATATCAAATCTCTCTGGTTTAAGGATGAAAGTTCTGCAAGCCAATTCCTCTTATGTATTGAAGTCCTAAGGTAATAATATATTATATAAGATAAAATGATATATTTCATTTAATGCTGTTACATACAGAATGTATTGCGAAGAACAAAATATTTCTAATACATGTAGATTTTAGAAGTTTACACAACAGGTAAGTGTTCAAGGTATTGAATAAATTTATCTTTAAAATTAGGACTTCACTAAACTAAATAACCAAGTTACTAGCAACAAGATATCTACAATTCTCGACATATAGCTCTTATGCAGTAGTTCTCTTTCTTTGCTGCTGTATAATTTCAACCAATTCATCTCTCTTCTTCTTGGCTCTTTTTTCTGTACCCAAACGCGATCTAGCAAATTTCATTGCTCTTTTTGCTGTAGAAGCTGATCCTATCTTCAATAACTCCATCATACGCTTTTCATAAGGAGCAAATCCAGCTACTTCACGAATTACTTGTCGTACCAATACATTTCTAGCACATAATTTACCTTTTCTAGAGCTTGGCCTAGGTTTTTGTGCTCTCTTGGTTACTATATAACCACGATTAGATCCTACAGATATACCAGTTGATAGGACTGACTTAGTCATTTGTCTTTCTAAGAAAACCTTCAATATGGAAGAGTGATTTTAATTTATTCAGTTTCCTTAAGACACTCAGGAGAAATTCAGTACTTTATTTGTCAGCCTAGTATATCCGGATAATTCCCCGGGTACTCGATATTTAATTATAAAATTTAGGTATTTCTTAATATTAATAGTAATACTTTACGTATGTAGTACTTAGTATACATATAAACAGTATATATAGTCTAATACGCCTGTCTCAAGACGGCACTTACAGTTCAGGCGCAATATTATTAGAAGATGCTGGGATTGTACAGAGTTATAGGATCAATACGTGACATTCACAAATAAGATTTGCTAAATATATATACAATTTAATTGATAAAATTGTGCCAAATATAAGTTATCTGATAGCGCAAGCTTATTCTTATTATAATGCCAAAAGAAAGGAAGAATCGAAATAAATTTAGAAGGCACAATCCATTGCATGTTGACATTGAATGTTGTGGAACTCTACGTAAGAAATTATCAAAGAGACAATCTGAAAGAGAATCTAATAATGAATTAGATACGACAGACATTTATAAGAAGCATATACCTGCCAGTATTGGAAGGAAAATACTTGAAGAGGCTGCAGAGCAACTAGTTTTTGACGATAATGATAAACAAATTTATGATACAATTTCTAATGAAAATGACCCTATAGCTTGTTCTATGGGACTTAATTTACCAATAGACAGTAATGGATATATATATGTTGATGAAGCTGATTTGGGAGTTAGCCAGTGTAGTGAATTTGGAAGTAGTTATTGGGGAGATTTACTTGGTAATAAAAGCATTGGTTACAAAAAAGCCGATTTTTGTGCTAATAATTATAATAATAGTCCATTGGATTTGGTTAGTGCGGTATTAAGTAAACTGAAAGAGAAGGAACAAAGAGAAGGAGAGTTGCAAAAGAAGGCAGATTTATCTGTAGATTTACCCGAGAAAGTAATAAAGGTATATAGCTTAATTGGTGAATGGTTAAGCCAATATAAATCTGGAAAGCTACCAAAAGCCTTGATAGTGATTCCAAGATTGGTTAATTGGGAAGAAATACTTCATTTAACAAATCCTTCGAATTGGACACCAAATGCAATGCATGAAGTTATACGTATATTTTGTTCTAGCCTAAATCCTAATGAAGCCCAGAAATTTTATTACTCAATATTATATCCAACAATTCGCAATGATATATCACAGAATTACGGGAAGCTAAACTATCACTATTATCAGGCACTAAAGAAAGCTATATTTAAACCTTGTGCCTGGTTTAAGGGTATTCTATTACCATTAGCACAGGATCAGACATGCACTGTAAAAGAAGCAATTATTATTGGTAGTATATTGAGCAAAGTTAGTGTGCCAGTTCTGCATGCTGCCGCAGCTCTTATAAAGCTTTCTCAGATTAAACCGTGGAACTCTTGTCAGACCCACTTTATGATGATATTATTAAACAAAAGATACGCAATGCCAAGAAAAGTTATTGATGAGCTAGTTCTGCAGTTTGATAAATTTAATACTAAGAATTTTGATACTAATATAGATTACAGTATTGAACAATTATACCTGCATAGTAATATTAATCTGAATTCAATAAATAAAAGTTCGAATACAATACTTCCAGTGATTTGGCATAAAACACTACTTACATTCGTTCAAAGGTATAAATATGAGTTTAGTCCATCTCAAACTAGTAAAATTCAAAATCTAGTTAAAAGTCAATATCACTACATCATATCGCCGGAAATTGTACGTGAACTATCTCATTCTTTAATTCAGCTTCCAGGTAGAGATAATGCAGGAATGAGTGATTAAAAAAAGTCCAGTGTGAATTATATATTTATTCGAACTTAGAAAGATCTACCATTTTAATGATTTATATTTCAGACTTTATTTCATATTTATTTAATTCTTTGTTACTTATAGTCCTATCACAGCTTCTTGAGTTTATATTAATATTTGCCTCATCTTTCAGATATTAGAGTGTGATTAGTAAGAATCTAATTCTCTTCTAGAACTAGAATTTGCTAATCTTAATTATCTATTGCGACTTAACTTATTTTATTGCAATTACTTTTAGCTACTTTGTCTAGTGTAAATTTCCCGACTTTATACTTATTCTCACTAATGCTGCATAATAATTATGTAAATATAATAGCTTTGTGAACTTTGCAATTTCAGTGTCAGTTCAGCTCTTCTTTGTAAATATTTAAATTAATATTATGTTAAGTATTAAATTAATACAATTTGGTCTTAAATTTCCGCATGCTTATAGTAATATCTAAATAAAAATGACTTAATATTAGTTACTTTTTGAAAAAATTGCAGTACATTTAGGTTTAGATGGTATATTGAATTTCCTTCATACCAATCATAGTACTATTCAGTTATTAATTACAATATATACTAAGGAACATTTGCCATGAATTTAGTTAACAAGTTATTTTTATATTGTTTTATCTGCAGTAACTAGTGGATATAAGAAAGTAATAATACTTTCAATATATTATTTAAATTTTTCTCATGAGTTTACTCAATATCTAATATAAATCTAAATATACTAAAGAAAACACATATCCAAATATGATATATTAAAACATTATTCTTGATAAAACTTTGCAAATATAATTATTTTTATTTGATTAAATTATTTCTGTATATTCTAATATTAATCTATCCAAATTCTCTTCATAAATAATCAAGTAGTACAAATTGTAGTCTCACCAGAAAATTTCTTTAGCTTCAAATATCTCTATTTAGCGAATTTGCCTTTATCTATTATCTTTAGTTTTTGTATAGTAGCTAAATTACCTTTCAAAATCTTGTTAAAGCAATTTGCAAATTATAAAGCATTTTATCTAACACAAAGTGCAAGTACGAAATGTTTAATAAGTGCTATCAAACAGTTAACTCTTCAAATTCGAATAAAAGTAGAACTTTTAGTCCATATAATTCTCCAATATATCCAATTTAAGCATGAATCCATAATTCATAAATCATTATATACGCTTAGAAAATACTATCTTCCATTAATTAAAGTGTAATAATTTTAAGTATCTAAGTAATTACTTCCTAGATTGTGAGTATAACGATGTATTAAAGGAAAATTTTAGCTTCAAAATCTAGGTATTCCTAAAGAAAAAAAAGTTTCCAAATTCAAAGAAAGTGTAATTCTTTACAAGACTTATCTGCCCAGTTACATATTTAATATAGTAGGTAAGAATTTCCATTTGAGAAGTATTTATATCACTTCATAAAACCCATTCTTCCTAATTCTCTCTCTAGCTGTACTTAGTACATGGGTAATTTCACGATCTAATTTATTCTTATCTATTTTAGCTTTTTGTCCTCTATGGGTCATTTTCAGGATATAAATCCCACTATCTCCACTTCTACGAATTAATTTAATAAAAGTATTATACAAATCCTGAATAGAGAGTATATTCTGAATATAATCTATGGCATTTTCATTCTGTGCTTCATTTAATTTACTACTTTTATTTGAAATTATTTGATCCCAATAATGGTGGAAATGTAATGGAAATGAGTATTTTAAGGTTCTAAAGTATTCAATAAGTGACTCTTTTATGCTCGAGTATACTTCAACCTTCATATTTGCCAATTCTTCTATGATAAAACTATCTATAGCTAATTTTATGTGATTTTGAAGAGTTTCAACGCTATTTTCCTTATTGCCTTGTATGCCAATAATCAATGCTTTAGTATTACCAATAGGTGCTATAGTTGCTGCAACAATGTAACCTAGTTGCAATTTTGTACGTAATCTATCGTACATATAGTTATGTACTAGTGGTTGTAATCCCATTAAGTTTATTCTTTCTTCAAATGTAGGTTTACCAAACTGGTATAGCTGTAGTACTATGTTATTTTCATCATGAGGGTTAGGATTGTAAAGTGTTATATCTAATGGCTGCAATATTTTATATACCCTCTTACTAGCTGCATATTTCTCTTTAAGTGGGAATACATTACTTGAAAGAACAAAGTTCTCTATTAAGGACTTTGCTTTATTCTTAGTTATATTTCCTTGTATAAATGCAACTATAGATAGTCTATGAAGTAATTTATTTATCCATCTGTTTAACGAATGACATAAAGTTTGCGAATATTCACTAACTATTACATTATTCTTCATTACTGAACTTATATACTTAACTAACGAGTATATTGTTCCTGTTCTAATACTATGCCCAGCCTTAATATTTTGTTGATACATATCAGTTGCAGTACTTTTTTTCTCGAAAAGACTTTTTAAAAAGTAACTGATTTCCCACTCTGAGTAATCAGTTGAAGATTGTAGCATTTTTATAAGTTCTTTTGCTTGCAAATAAGTAATATTTTGTTCTCTGAAGTTAGTACTTGACAATATAGCTGATCTTGCAGCCTTTCCCAAAAGTGAGCAGCCCATTTTCTTAATATATTTATTTATGATTGGTGAAAGTATTGTGTTTAGTATAGTTTCAATATCTTCAGTATAACTAAATGAACTAATATCTATTTGAAACCCCTCGCTTGTCCATTGGACTTCTAAATCAACCCCACATTCCTTATAGTAACCAAGTTTATTTTCAAACATTGCCTCAATTATGTAAGATATCAACAGACCCCATGCTTGTGTCTCAACTCCTCTAGAATACCTTCTAGGATACCTTAAAAGTATTCTGATTGAAATTTTGTGACTTCCTGCGACAGGTCCAATCCACCATACATTTGCAAGCCCTGAGGATAATGTTATGGGAGTTTTTGGTGAATCAGAAGCTGGTAACACAATAAAGTTCAAAGGTGCACACTTAGATGGTATTGGTACTATCACTTCTTTGCCCTCAATTTGAGAAAATTTTTCAAATAACCACTTTTTTAATTTTTCATTGGATATCGGAATAATTGCATGCTCCACCCCGTAATATACATCTTTTTCAATACGAACAAACTTTGGACCGATCTCTTCAGAAAGTACTATTAAAGTATTATTAGGTGTTATATAATTTAGTAGTGACTTAATAAGTTTCTCATCTATCTCTTCAATTAAAATATCTCCACTTAGTGCGCCATGGACCCCAAATTGCAGTAACCTTGAGCAAATTTCGGATACTTCGTATAACGGCGATTTACCATACATCTCTTTTTGCATCACAAATTCTCTTTCAGAAAGGGTTTTTACTCCTTCATATACTGAGCTTAGTTCTTTAGAGTCCCTTAGTTTATTTATATATTTATTTACAACACTTACTAAGTACTCATAATTTGTTACTCCTTTATTTGTCAACTCTAGTTGATATATAAATAAAATCCCATAACTAAAAATTTCGTAAAATGCAATAGTTTTCACAATCATTTCAGTTCTTTGCAGATTCCATGTTAAAGATCCAGGTACCTGTGAATTAAGGATATAGGACAGAAGTTGCATCGGGTGTTTAGTACTTATGTTGAAATATACTGGAAAATTCCACACAAACCAAAGTATTTTCAACTCGCCTATTGACTTTACATGTAAAAGTTTTCCCAAATTTTCTTCTTTAAATATTGGTCTTCTATCTTTTTCAGGTTCTCTATTGCTTTCTTTATTATGTTCCACTTTTCTACACAAACCTCCATTATTATCAGAAATATCTGAAAAGTACATTTTTGCAAAAAATTCGAGTTGTTTTATGGTTCTTCTTGAGTAGATAGTTAGGTACATATTTTTAGCACAGTAGTAGGTTAGGAAAAAGTTTTTAAGTAGTACTTCCATTGATAAATTCATATCTTTTGGGTTTTTAATCAAGGTTTCAATGTTACCAGTAGTAAAGTGGGAAAATGGTGGGTATGCATATGTTTTTATTGTGTACCAAATTCTATCAATTTCATTTGGGATATTTTTTGCATGTTCTGAATCAACTGCATGGACTTCTCTTTCAATCATCTTTACATCTAGTAATGGACTTTTGAAAAACTGGGAAAAATAGTCCAATCCACTATCCAAAAATTCTTCGTTAATTTCATTAAAATAGACAGTTCGCTCCTCTGAAGTATAAGCATTACTCTGGCCTCCATGCTGGCTCATGAATTCATCATAAGATTTTGGGTCAGGATATTTAATTGTCCCTAAAAATAACATGTGCTCCAATAAATGAGCTAAACCAGGTACCATTTCAGGATCTTCAAATGATCCAACATTTACAGCCATTCCAAAACCAGCCTTTTCTGCCTTAGTATCTTCAACTAACATAACAGAAAGACCATTTTCAAGAGTTATATTTTTAAATTTTCTAGTATCTATTTGTGGTATTACAACTGAATTTGCAATTTTCCATCTTGATATACTGCATTCTAAAGCTATTGTCTTTGAAAAATTTAAGAGATAAATTAAAGCATATATGTAAAACATTTCCTCTTTATATTTCGTTAAGGTAACGTGGAATATGCATGCATGTCGGTAACTTGCATGCATTTTTATATATATTTTTGGGGACTAATTTCTTTAATATAAGATTTACTTTTAAAAGTTTAGAAAAGCAGAAAATTCCCTCAAAAAACTGATAAGTATTAAAGTTATTGGTAATTTATCAATGTTAATAATTTGTTGGTAAAAACTAAACAGATTTATCTAGATGATAATCTAAATCCAATGAATTATTTCTTTCATTAGAAATATCTACTAGTACAGGATGTTGGATAGTTTTACTAGCTGAAGCTTCATCCCCAATTGGTACTGATTTATTACTGCTGGGCTTATGTACTTTATTAGAATAAAAAATATTTGGAACTGACCTCCTTTCACTCACTTTAAGTGAATAGATATAATACTGAAACGCTTTAATTATAGATTGCCAGTACAAATTTGCCGAATTGGAATCTTTTAAAAAGGCTCCTCTAGCAGCATTGCCCTCTATATATGTAATCCCTAATGTCCAACTCAACAAATCTCCGGGTTTTCTTTCAAGTATCTTTTGTATATGGAATATTTGAACTACAAACTTTTTTCCTTTATTATAAATTTCCGTAATTTGTGCTGGCCATCTGTGAGATTTATATATAGTCCAAACCAATTCTCCAATCTGATATCGAGAGTTAAAATACAAAGACATATTTTCTTTTTGGCACCATTCACATATCCAATCATTATCAACCACACTATTAGATTTATTATGACAATTAAAATGATATATTAGCCCACATCCTTCACACATTACCATGGAATCTGTAGATTCTCCAACCTCTTTACATATATTACACTTCCATTCAGTAAGTGTAGGTAACAGATGTCTAAAAAATATGGGAATATTTGGAAAATCCAATATATCTATGTCATCCGAGATACTTGAATCTATCTGACTTTGTTTTTGTTTTTGTTTTTGTTTTTGTTTTTGATCTTGTTCTTGTTCTTGTTCTTGTTCTTGTTCTTGTTCTTGTTCTTGTTCTTGTTCTTGTTCTTGTTCTTGTTCTTGTTCTTGTTCTTCCCCGTCTTGTACTCTCCGATTTTCTTCAGAAGTTTCTAATGTTGAATTTGTATCAGTATATAGATTTCGAGAACTTAGTGAAAATTCGGAGGAAATAAGTTCAATAATAGATCCCCTTGTGATTGATTCCATTTTATCCCTTAAAGATTGATAAGCTATAGGATTTCTTTTGATCAAAATTTTTAAGAGTATTGATTTTGGTAAACATGATATTGCACTGTATATATACCTCTTAAACTTCTCAGGGCTGCATTCTCCAAATTCCCTTGCGCCAAATCTGTCATTTTTCTGTCTTAAATTATCTTCATTAATTGTAAATTTACTATTGTCATTTTCTGTCTTGCTCATTTCGCAAATCTCCGTAACTTCATTACTATCTATATTGGCATTCTTTATAGAGTTGGGCACATCACACTTATCGTTGACAATTTGATTTAAGGCAGAATTTAGTAACTTATTAGTAAAATCACTAGAAAAAGATGCCATAAAGTTGTGCTCAGCCGAGCTTGTTCTACTTGAAATTGTACATGGTACAGATGGATTAGATTGACTTAAGTCAGTTGTTTGAGTTGAAAAACTGGAATTTGCCACTAAGCTGTCATTATAATTAAAGTTATGAGATGTTTTTTCATATTGAGTTGTACTAATTTCAGTTATTGCTTTTAGCTGACTTGGGATGTTTGTTTGTAGTTCTTGTGATAAACTATCTTTATTAGTCTTCCCGCACTTTCTTGAGTGTGATATTAAACCACGGACTCCATTAAAAACATTTGAACATTCACCACATCTAACTCGTAAGTTTGTTTTAGATGGTGTAAATGCGTAATAACAATGTATCTTTTGTCTATTTTTCTTTGTTACTACTTCTCCTTCTTGCCAATGGGTACCTTCTTCGTCCAGTTTGCTCTTTTTCTTTGGACACTTCTCTTGTGACATTTTGTCTTTAAGTGCATTGAAAGACATTCTCAAAGGTCTAGATGTATCACATATTGACATTTGAGATGTTGAACTATCAATTGCAGAGTATTCTTGCGACAGAAAATCTATTTTATTATTTACTGAATCTCCAATATGTGAATTAGTATTCCAAAATTTGTTACATTGTGAGAAATGTAAATTATCTTTGTCTATATCATTTACTATTTGTGATTGTGAGACAAGATTATCACTATTTGTGGGTTGACTTGATTGTAACATATTTACAACAAGAGCAAATTTACGGACAAAATCCTGGTCTAGTATACCATTAACCTAAGATTTTTTAAGAAGGGGTACTTGATCAATTAACTTTTCAGTGATTCATTAAACTTACCTCATCGAGTTTCTCACTCTCACCCAATGAAGTTGGGCCGCTATTATTTATTATTTCACTTATTTGCATTACAATTTCTACCGAAGAGACTCAGCTACTTCCAAATTCTTAGTGTTTAAAGTTTCATGCTACACGCTATATCCGAGTACTACATGCAATAAACCATGCCTGCATATATATCATGCAAGTTATTGCATGTATGCCGGTATAGGGAAAAATAACAGACCAAAAACCATGCATAAATCATTAAACAGTGATTACCTTCTATACAAAAAACTAATCTCTAGAACTATTTTAACTTAACTTACAGTAGTTACTTTGATAAGAGTCATACCAAAGATTTGTTTGCCATGTATCTATATATGAAGCGACAGAAGAAGGTTCTAAGTCCCACGAATCGCAATTTGCCTGCCTATTATTTTCATTATTTGTAAATACAATTGAACCTGAATTTGGGTAGATTTTAGATAGTGCGTCATTAAATTGAGTTATTTGAGAATTTTGGGAGCTTAATACTACCTTATCACTTGCTGAAACCATTGAAAATAAATCAATTGGTAAGTATTCCGAATTCCAAGATTCAATAGATTTATTATATAACAGATCATTTGAGTTATTTACATTTTCGTTGCTTGTTGGAGAGAGTGATAGTGAAGGTACAGATTCATCCAGTACAAAAGGTGATGAAGTCTTGTTGCTGGTTATTGAATCACTAACACAAGTTGGGATCATATCAGTTTGATAATTACGAACGTTACTAGTTGTAATTACTGTTGTATCTTCATTCCATCGATTATTTTGTGAGTTTGCATAATAGTATAAAGATGACGACATACTCATAGTCTTATTTGGATCTTCCAGAAATGGGCCTTCATAAGGTGTGAATGATTGACATGGAGAAGATGTATAAGATGAAATATTACAGTAATTTGTGTTTGGAGATACAGTTGTTGAAGATTGATGATGAACAGGCGTAGATATAGACATCTTATTATTTATATAAGTATTCTTATTACAAAATGTTTGTGATTTGCAGTTACTACTCATGCTAGATTTACCATTGTAATAACTATTACAATCGTCACTATTCCTTGTACAATCTTTAAAATTAGTACTTCTAATCAACTCATTATTATCACTATTGCAGTTAGAGTTAGGGCTATTTCTATTGTCAAGATTGCTAGTCTTTGCTTTATTATGGGGTACAATGCTAATATTACCAGATATATTGTGATTAGAGATAACAGAATTTTGCCCCAAAGAAATGTCGTTAAGACTATGATTATTTAATGCAGTTATATTGCTAAGTGTTTCATTTTCTTGTATATGATTAGTGCACAAGACAGTATTATTTTCTATAAAATTTGGATGACAATAGTTGGAGTAACAATGACAAGGATTATTACTCCCACAAATATTACAAAGTGACGTCACTGGTATTGCAATTGGAAGAGCATTATTACCATATGGATTTGACCTTACTGGTGCTGGCTTAATACTATTTCTCTTATATCCACACAATTCATATTTCTCACTATGCCTTTCCATGCTTAAGTTATGAGATCGTATATATCTTTCCTGGGATGCACTCACAATAAAATTTGAATCAATATTTTCCTTATTCAGCTTTGAATTTCTCAAAATGCTGTTATTCATTGAAAATAACATTCCTCTTGTATCACGCTTTTTACGCTGTTTCATCCAGCATGCATTACAAACACGTAGTTTGGCTTCTGATGAACATACTGATATATAACGCCACTGTGGAGTCTTTGTTGCAGAACAAATCTGACAGTAATAATCAGACCTATCTAGTGGAGGCCTTCCTGCACGTCGTTCATTGGAATGCTTCAACTTGCAATCCATACCTGATTTCAATGAAGATTCACTGTCACAGGATAAGTCATAAATATTAGAGAGATTCTCATGATAAACCATTATCATTTCATTCGGATCTTTGGAACCTAATGATGGAGTTATCTTAAATTTATTGGAATAAGCATAACCATCAAGTGATGAATCTGCAGATAATGTCCTTACACTGACCAGTGATTGGCTATCTGAAATTAAGTCACACGAAGAAACTACTGATAAATCATTTCCACGTTTAACGAGTTTTACATATTTCAATCCATCCTCATCAAATTCTGTATCCTCAGTCCAACAATCTACATCTTTAGCTATCATATGGCCTGCAATTTTACCTACCATTATAAATATATTCTTTACTTATTTATATAACAATACAAAGAACTGACAGTTATTCTCACAACCCCACTACTATTCAGTTATATACCTCAATTAATCGATTAAATAGTTTTAATCTAAAAAATCAAATTCCAGTCCAGGTATTTCAGTTATAAGATAATCAGTTCCTACATCCACAATATAACCAATATACTAACAGTTATCAGCACAATAAATTTTTTATTATTTATATCCTAAAGATTCTGTATAGCCAATTTTATATCCTATTTCATCCAGAAAAAAAACATGACACAAACTATTAAATATGCCCCCACAATATAACTTAATCAGTTTGAAAACTGATAATGATCTAAAGTTTAAAATTGAAACTCCCCTTATATTCTTAGAATATATTAGAACCTACAGCCAGAACTGCATTGACCACAAAAAAATTGCATAAAGACATGCGCTGCAATCTGGACAAGCTCCGTCTCCTCGTGGGCCCACAAATATGGCGGTATAAATGGCGGTATGGTGGATATATTACATTAGCTATAGTATGCTACTAAAATTGGGTCCTAATATTCATATGTAATTTAATAAAATCTAATAAATATTAATTATGGGTTTGTAAATCAGGTGATAAGTGACCTGCATCGCCGAAACCATAACACACTACATTGCTCTCACTTGATATAGCCATGGATGTTATGCCACAATTTAAATGGCCAAGTCTCAGCCATCCATTTGTCGGGAATTGCAGTCCTTTGCAAAACATGTAACGAATTACATTCCCATGACATACAATAATATCAACCTTATTGTCATCTGTGTCCCTATTTGGCCTTACGAAATATGTTTGGAAAGCCTTGTTAATCCGAATACTATCCTCGGCAATCTCCTTGCTAGTGGGTTCATATCCAACTATTGGAGGATCAGGTGCAATAGGGACACCCTCAGCTAAATTAGAATCTTCAATTAGTTTAACTCCTGGAAAGTAATTTGAAATGATCTTAGCCGTCTCCTTTGCTCTTATTAAATTCGAATGGTAAATTGCATTAACTCTTCCACCAAATTGTTCCGCAAGTCTGATGCCTGTTAACTCAGCTTGTTTTCTCCCCTTTTCAGTTAAAACCATGTTATCTTCATCATCACTTTCTTTTTTGTAATGCCCATGCCTAACTAAAAGTATCTTGTGCCACCTCTTTGGCTCCTTGGTAAAATCTTTACTTTCTTTACTATCAAGGTCTGTAGACAATGTGTTCCAAGCTATATCCCAATTTGGATTCCATGGTATTATATCCTTAAGGTAATAACCATAATTTGACAAAATATATAAAGTAATACCACTTCCGAATGTTATAGATGATATACTAAAAAAAAGGAGTCTTAAGGCTTTGTTGTATCGAGGTATAGTTTTAAATGATGAAATAGAGAAGAATCTAGTGGTATCTGTTCTATAAAACAATGGTAATTTCCTAAATTGCTTAAATATTCTCATGACTAGGTATTATTGTAAACCAAAAAAGGACTGAAGTACCTGAATTATCAGCAAGATGAGTTGGCTAGTAACTAGAAAATCATGGCGGTAAATACATTTTTGGTATCGTGACAGTAGTGGTATAAATATGTAAAAACAAGTCTGAATATTACATCTTTATTTTATTAATGGAGTCACAGCTAAAAATATTGGCTACAGGTTTTGAAAATCATTGTTCCAATAGCTCAGAGTCACTTAAGGTATTAGATGTCACATTTAAAGCATTAATACCCCATTGGATATCGGATTATGGCAAAGAAACTGTGATAAAAATAATCATGGAACTTATTGACAATTGTGAGTATCATAAATATCCATTAGAATTTTCAGTATATCTTAAAGCTTTAAGTGGAATTTTTATTGTAGAAAATTCGTGCTGTATACCATTTAAAAAATTGATTGACTTCTGCCTTATTGTAGATTCTTCAATTCAGTTTGAAGCACTAAATTTGGTCTCTAACTTACTTAATCTAAGACCTTACTATCTTTTAGACATATTAGATATATGGACGGAGTCACTTATGGAAGTATACAATCAATCAGACTTGGAGAAGTCTAAGTCTTTAACTTATGTTTTAGCTTTTGTTATATCCCAATATAATAAAGATATTCCACAAGATGAGCTAATCATTTCCAAAATCTTTAAAGGTATTATAGATGGTCTTTCAAATATTTATAGAAAGGTGTTATATTCCCAATCAAATAAAGTTTTTGATATGGAGTTTGTATGTTATATACAAAAACTTCTTTTACCATTATTAATGCAGAGTAACCAAACTTTCCAGGATACATTCTATGATATTGTATCATCTTTTTTGGAGAGTTCTTTTGAAACCAATATAGAAATGGAAGGTTCTTTTGCGCTACTAACACTGTCCAACATGCTCTCATTTCTTCTTATGAAAGGGTTTCCAAAAAATAAAGAGAATTTCATGAAATGTCTACAAAGTGGAATTACTAATCCGAAAACAAATATTAGAAAGGCTTCAAGATTTGTTTTGTCTACTTTGGAAACTTATGAATGTAATAAGAATGGTACTGATGCACTTAATTCATTTATTTGTCTTCTCACAACTCTTGAAAACTACAATGTACATATTTTGAAGAGCAACTGGGAACACTTTTTATATCTAATTGAATTAGTGGATAATACACGCTTTTGGTGGATTTCGTGTATTATAAAAATTGGCTTTAATCATCAAAATTCTAGTGTAAGAAGATTTGTGATGTTTCAAACTATGAATATTATTACTCAAAGTAATTTGAAAGTCCCACTTTGGCTATCTAAAGATACTTTTTTTAATATTTACCTTGACTATATAATCGCATCTCTAGGTGGAAAAGTTAGCAAAAGCATTGAGGAACTATTTGTAGAATTCATAATTATTGTACTATCGATAAACAAAGAATGGATTATCGATTATTGGAAATTTATCAGTGAAAAAGTAACTTTGTTTACACCTTTAAGGATTTTTTTGCAACCTTTTACTATCAGCTTTGACAAACATATATCTAGTAATTTTTCAAACATATCTGAAGATCATATCATATCCATCAGAAGTTTTGATGAAGAATTATGTAACAACTCCATTGAAACAATCGACTTGTTTGAAAAAGCAAGTAATAAAAAATATCATCTAACTTTTACAAGTGGTTGTTGGAAATATATCTTAGATGTAGCATCAATAATTAACAGATTTACCCCTTTAATTTTGAGATTAGACTTGTACCGTCAGTGGGCTATTGTTAGTGTCTATTACCTAAAATCTCATTCTAAGGAAATCAACCAGAGTGATATAATCGATTTTATAGGTATATTTCCGGAGTATGCATTTCGGGATAAATTTATTTTAACTAACCTAAAGTGTCTCTTAATATATATGGGATTTTATAATATCAACTTTTTGAGCAATTTCCAAAAGGAGGAGACTGAATCATCTTTACTATGGCCTGAACTTATATGTAAAGGAATTGGTCTAGGTAGAGTGAAGAAAATCCTTGAAAATAAGACGGCCAATAACAATAGTTCACTAAGTAATATCGAACTTATTTCAGTGTACTACAATTTTGAATATTTAATAAAATCAGAAAATATATCGGAGTGGTTACTTATCAAGTTATCTGAAATTTCTTCTACAACAAAAAGTATAGAAGTTGATATAAATTATATATGGTTTAAGATCCACTTTTTATCTATAATAAAAGTGGATTATATGGGAGAATCAATGAAGAACTTATGGATTTGGTGTTTAAATTATATATGTGACACTTTCAAAGAAACAACTTGGCAAGAAAATATTCGTCCATTAATTACCTACTTGTTTGCACTTAAATGTCTTGTTCATCTTGCAATAAATATGACTGTACCAAAAGATTTTATTCTGAGGGTTTTCGAGATTCTTATAATGAAAATATCTTCAATAAGATGTTATGCTAATCTTCAACGTCAATGGGATAATATCAAGGAAAGTTCATCAACTGAAGGTTTGAAAATGAATCCCAAACTCTATGGTACCGATAAATTTGGAATAATACGTAATATGGTATCTACTAAAGGCTATCCAGATGCATTTTCTTGTTTATATAGTGATTTTCAACTTGTAAGAACTATTTATCCACTGCCAGTACAATATAGAGATTTGAGTGAATATTTTTTGGAGCTTAATTACCAGCTATTAAATATTTTGTGGTCCCAATATAGTTCAATGATAATGGATAGTTCAGTATTATCCTCTAATATACAAATAACTTTTTTGAATTCTCTAATAAACAAAACATATAATTTGACGGTATACCAATATTATCTGTGGCATTTGTTTGACACAATGGTACTTCCACTAATAAAATATATTTCTAATACCCAAGGAAAGGTTGGAGTAATTGAATATGCCTTCACTATTTTTGATTCAGTTCAACTTTGTCTCAAGGAATTTACCGACTTTGGACAATTCTTTAATGGAGCTGTTCCAATTTTGATAAAAATAATATCTTCTCTTATTTTAATGGATTTAGACTCTGAATTTACTTGTAACACTTTAAAAATTTTAATAGAATATACACATCTTGGTTCAAAAAATTTGGGAATGATGAGATCCTTTATATTTCCATTATTTAGGCTATTAAATGAACTTTTCAATCGATTGGAGAACCCTCAAAACAAGAAATGGTATAGATATTGTGTTGAAGTTATTTCAAATTTGCTATTATACAAAGAGTATGAGCTCACAGATGGGAATAATACTGTTGTGACGATGATACAAAAAATCCAAGATACTTGCTTTTGTTATTCGAATCAATATTCTAATTGTGAGATTTATGAAAGGTATCATGGATATATTAGATTTGTCACCATCACATTTTTATATCATTTTTTTAATTCTGTAAAAGAATCAGGATTGATTTGCAAGATTGATTTTGTCTGTAACTCGTTAAATAATTTAATGCAAGAGCTGAATATTATAGTTTCCAATTATGAAGGTAAATTCAGAGATGATATGCCGAATTCCACTAAATTATCCCCTTTACCGAACAGTGTTCAATATAGAATTTTGTTGAGAGGCTGGCAAACATTATGCTGTCTTTCTGATATATTGAAAGTATCTCAGATCCATTGGATATCTTCAGTTGTTTCTTTCTACATGAGACATTTAAAAATTTCATACTCTCCGGAAATTAGGCAGTATATTGAGTTATTTGGGTGCAAATTAATATATATATATCCTAAATTATGTCTTGAACCACTCTTAAGCAATTTGGCATCGGAATGTAACAATGTACAAGTATGCCATTCTCATCTTGTTATTTCTAGTTTTTATATTATAAACTATACTTATAATAAGTCTATTATTCAAGGTAATATACATGAAAAGATGCATATTGAGAAATTATCTAAACAGCTATTTGCTACTTTACTTAGTTATTCAATATGTAATTCTGCTTTACTGAGAACAATTGCATTGTACACCTTAGAGAAAGTTGCCAGTCAAATAGATAATAATGATAATATTTGTTCTGCCAGAGAACAAAGTAAATTAGAACAAACAAGTAATAATAGCTTTGTATACAACATTCTTAATGAAACACTTGGAAGCGCTATTTTGTCACATCTAAATAACTCAAAAGACCTGAAACGAATGCTGAAGAGTGTGACTCAAGTTTGGGATCACTGGAAACCTTTAACCCAGTGTTCACTAGACTACACTTTACCACCTAAAAATTGTTTGAAGTTCAGCGATTTGCAAATAGCTCAAGATGAATTTTGTCAAAATTCGAATTTAACAGAGTATAGTGCTTGGCTTGTGGATGGAGACTTACGTCCATCTTGGAGTTTATATTATTCAATTAGGCGAATAGTTGCAACTCAGATGACTTCTTCGTGGTGTATTACCACTAATCCAGATCGTTTAAGTACCTCTCAAGATAATCAGTTACCTGCAGAATATAAGGAATATATTGGGAATCTTAAAGATTACCAGTTAAAATTCGATCCAAATGATGAGAATTCACCTGAAATTCCTATGAAAAGAGAAAATTACAAAGAAAATAAAAGATCAGATTTGATAGTTATTGGAACCCTAATTGACAAGATTCCCAATCTTGCAGGTCTAACCAGAACTTGTGAAGTTTTTAAAGTTGGAAAATTACTTTTGAAAACTAGAAAAGTTTTGAATGATTCAATTTTCCGTCAAATATCTGTCACTGCTGAAAAGTGGTTGCCAATTGATGAGCTAAGAGAGTCCGATATATGCAAATATATACACTCAATGAGATTACAGGGTTACATCATAATTGCAGTTGAACAAACTGCCTCTAGCATCTTATTACCAGACTTTATCTTCCCAAAAAAATCAATTTTAATTTTGGGTAAAGAAAAGGAGGGGATACCGTGTGACATTATCTCCATGGTTGACAAATGTCTTGAAATTCCTCAATATGGACTAATTAGATCTCTTAATGTTCATGTTTCTGCCTCAATTTGTATATATGCCTACTCAAATCAGCATAATACTGCAAAATAATAAGTTCAAAATTTCATGCAAAATAGAAATATAATTAATAAATATTTTATTTTACCTTATAAATTTCTTTGCAACATAATTCTCTAAAATTACTAGTATGACCCTATATAATTAACTTAATTTCCATATAATCTTCACTAATAGTAATAGTGAAGATTTTGTGTAGCACTTATTAATATAACCCACTTCAGCTCATTTCTTGGAAACTTACTCCAGTATAGAGTATTACTAATAGATGAGAAACTATTTTCACGATTTAGTCCTACTTTGTATCTCGCCATATGTTTTATTGCCGGAATTACATTCTCCACGGATATTGAGTAGCTAACAGCTTTCATTAAATCTGTCCATTCTCACTATCTCCTATAAAAGCAGTCTGGTTAAAAGACAGTCCAAGGTCCTTTAAAATAATTTCACTTGCTATTTTCTTTGAAACATTATCTGAAATAATTTCTAATACAAAAGGTAACACTATAAGTACTTTGTAATTCAAAGATCTAACAAATGGTCCCAATTGGGATCTAAATAGTCTTATTATGGAATACTTCTCAATCATCAAAATATGGAAAAATCTATGTTCTTCTTCACTAGGTTTAGTTTTAAGTATATTGAGTAATTTAACTCCAAATTCAATCTTTACTCCTATTCTCATAAATTCATTTACTAATTCGCTATTGTGACTCTCAAATAAAGTACTGTAATGGTCTTCTATACCTATATGGAGGTAGTAAGTTAGTAATAAATAACTTACTATATTTGTCTTTGTAAAATCAGCTTTTCCAAACTTCTCAATACCCTTAATTAGTACTTTATCTTCACTGAAAATCAGTTTATCATTTACAATTGTGAAAGAATGTAGAAAGTTAAT
Organism: Cryptosporidium andersoni; assembly: GCF_001865355.1. NCBI lineage: Eukaryota > Apicomplexa > Conoidasida > Eucoccidiorida > Cryptosporidiidae > Cryptosporidium > Cryptosporidium andersoni. The sequence continues at coordinate 202,611 of NW_027122907.1, forward strand.
AATATTTATTGCTATTGTTATTATTAATCCATTTCTGATAAATTATATCATTAATCCTTTTAGTCCTAATAGTTATTGAACCATGAGAATAAACTCCTGAATACCCCCTAAAATTGCTTAAGATTGGGACATTTGAAAACAATTGTAGTGCGCTACATAAAGAACGTCCTATAGCAGGGAATACAGTTATTCCGAAAAGTTGAAGAGTTCTATACGTTACAGTATTCATATCAGACATATAACTATTATTTTGACTAATAAGAGTATTATCTAAGTCAGTTATTAAACATTGAAACGGACAATAATAATTCAAGTTTCGAATTTTTTCATTTCCTGCTAGATCTTGTATATCACTAGTTAAATTTAATAATATATTCATAGTGTATATTGCCTGACAAATATCAAAACAAAATAAAATCCCTAGTACAATAAATGAGTACATTATCTTCTACATTAAATCAATAGTTAAATAAACGAACTATATTCTTTTGCGCCAAAGTGTCACCTTGCCAATAGTTTAGATGTTTAAGCTTCTAATTTAAAAACTATCTAATCACTTATCCATATTTTGTGTAGTATATTTGTCAATATTAATTACTTCATTACATATACTCACCAGAGAACTAGATTTTTCAATAATTCCTTTAGATTCCAAAGCCTTTGTAAGATCTTGCCATTCCGTTTCAGTAATATAAATATATTTGCCTGAATCTGTGAATACTCCGTCAAGTAAATTCTGTTTTTCTAGTTCTTGTATTCTATTTATAGTGTCATCTATATTAATATTAAAATTGCTACTTAAATAATCCAATTGAATTACTTTTTTTGTTTTAATTAAATTTATAAAATTTGATAGTGATAATAACTCACTATTTAGGTCTTCATCCTCTGTATCTTGACCTGAATCCTCAATAACAATTCTTTTTTTCCACTTCTCATATTCTTGTTGCCTATTTCTTAGTAATATTTCTCTTTGCTTCAGTTCTTCTATAAGTTTTTCATCTTTTTTTTTTTTGTATAGTTCTTCTTTTATATTGCGCAGCATTTCTTTATTTCTAAGTAATTCCCTCCGAGATTCTCTTGCCCTTTTTGCATTTATTCTTTGTTTAATTATCATATCCTTCAATCGAATCTCCTTAGCTTTAGCTTTATCGAATACTAGGCTATTAGATTTCATTACTGGTTGAGAAGATACCATAGCTTTTTGGATCTCATCAAGTCTACTTTGATTATTTTGAAGCCATCTTAATAAAATATAAAATATAAATATAAATACTACAATTACAAAAAGAATATTAGACCAATCTTCGAGTTCCAAAGATTTTAAAATGGTAACTACTAATTTTTCACCCATTTCAAAGGTTTGGGACAGGTGTTTTTTAGGGCTCAAGTATATTTATAATGGCGGTTTTATGTGTGTGCACATAAGGTTACAAGTAAAGTGTAGCAGAAGGTCAACTAAAAAAGGACTTTAGTGATGTATAATGGAAAGTAGCTCTAAAATATCACATGTGAAGAGTATTTTGAGAACTGGATACAATGGATCCACTCATATATGGAAAAAGGAGATACTACTTAAGGGGATAGCTGTGGCTATATGCTGTATACTATGTTTAGTTGGTATTATTTATACATCTATTATCACGAGAATTCCAGAAAATAAAATTTCATTTTATATTTATATCACACTTTTTAGTTGCATTATAGATCTTTTACAAAGTAAAATAACAAGAGTTTTGTCTTCAGTCTCATTCTTTTTAAGTGTTTTGTTATTAGATTCAAACCCAGCAATAGTAGGTAAAATTCTGGACTTTTTTACTTTTGTTATAATTTGGGATGCTTTTAGCAGTAATGAATCGGAAAAACAGAGAAATAATGCAATATTGAATGCAGATAGACTTTTACTACCATTAGTTAAGCAGTACCATGAGGAAATAGTGGCTGTATATCAAAATTTAAATCTGAATTATAAAGCAGTTGAATATAGAGTATATACGAGTGGAATATATATTTCTAAGTGTTTAATAATGTCATTTATTTGTATTATTTTAGTGGTTCAAAAACTTCTGCAGATAGCTCCAATTCATAATAGTGGTGAATATAGCATAAATATAAGCATTCTTATTTATGAGGGATTGAATAAAAGACACATAATTTTTGGAGTACAATTACTAATTATATTTATTTACATGATTGTACAGTACATATATAAATATTACGAATATGAAGAGCATTTAAATGATGATAGTTTGAAAGAATCAGGTATATCAGAATGGTGGTATGCTGAATCAATAACAAGTAAAAAGCCGTATTTTAATATATTAAGTGAAGGATATACTAAAGATAATAATAAAAAGTACAGCTTACATATAGAAGAAGTGCTATACTTTTTTTTTTTGTTCTTGTTTGGCCTCATAAGCCAAAAAAGTTATGACCTAGATTTTATGTTATATCTAGACACTACAAATTTGGCTATACCATGTATTTTATGTATATTAGCACCATTAGTTGGTGGAATATTGGAACTTGTTCGTAATGACAGTTGGAAGATGATGATTCTGTTAGCTTTCTGCTTTTTCCAGTTAGGTTACTGGGGATATGAGATACATCCTTTTTGGATTTTTATTGTACTGTACTTCTTTTTGATAAACTTGTCACACCTGGCTATTTTGAAGAATTCGGAAAACTCAAAGTTTTGTAAAAGTTTTCCAGTGACATTCTATGCTCTGTGCAAGACATTGATATCTCTTGGAGGCCATTTTGGGACTTTTTTGTTTACCACCAGTTGATATTTAAAACATATATTTACTTAGATTATCTTATAATTTAAAAGAATATATATTTTTTGCTTTTAAAAGAATAATATAATTAGTTTTTCTTTAATCTGATTTTCTTTAGTTAATTATATATATATTTAAAATAAACTTAAGTAGTTAGAACAAATATTAAGTATCAAATCACGAGTTTAAGTACTGTATATTTAGTAGTAACTTTTTTACAATAATTGTGTTACTTTGGGTAAAATAAAATATAGTGAAGATATATACTAGAAGCATACTGCTGATAGTAATGTGTATAAAGAATAAATTAAGTGGGTGATTAATATAATTATCTATAATTCTATTAATAAAATATAGGATTTTGTTATAAGTATTATCTTTTTAATAGTTTTATGCGGAAATATGTATTGCAAATAAACTTGATATATTTTTAAACACAAGCACTTATATACAAATTTAAAGATCCAAATTCAATAAACTGAATTTATATATATCACATAATTTTTAATGTTTGCATTAAATCTTCAAATTGCCTAGAGTAAGAATTTTTGATATATTAGCAGACAACTTAATATATTAAGCAGATTTAAACTATTTCTAGGCTAAGAAATATCTGCAAATTTAGGTCTTGTTAAACAAACCAAAAAAAGGGTTTATTATAATTCATGTATGATAAGAGTGTTGTTCTATTACCTTAGGTTAGTTTAACACGAGTATAAATATATAAATATATTTAAAATAGTGCAAATTACTTTTTTGTGAATAGTACATTAATAATTCTTATGTTTACATACATTATAAAAAGTGATACGACAGCTCAAAAGGTAACTTTATTCCTCAATAATATCCAGTATAACTTATTAATTAGTACTGAGAAAGTTAAAAATCTACTTGTATACATTAGAAAAAATAGATTTCCGTCATTATTGCTATTAGAGCATTTCACTATTTAAGATACTCGTAAAACCATTTATTTGAAAATTTTAGTCGATAAATTATCAAAAGAATAATATAAGACCTAATTAATAATCCATTATTTAGCTTTGCTAATTAAGGAAAAAAGAATACCCTAGTGTTAAAACTTGAAATTATCAACTTAATCTCTAAAATTTCAATATATTTTGTGATTATATCCAAATTCATAGAGTTAAATGTCTCATACTAATCATTTATATAAAATGAAATATATATGAACTAGAAAAAGTTTACTATATTGGCTCTTAAAGTAGATGAAAAGAATATGAATCACAATAAATTAATAATCCAGTGAATTCAATTAATTTTATTTAGAACACTCCAGATTTTAAAGATAATTTGGAAAGCTGCATACTTAATTTACTTCCAATCATATGTTTATAATTACATGAATCTAGTAATCAGAACATATCTCAACAAAACTCAGACTACAAATTAGTTCACAAAAAACATATTAAATACTTTGCATGTCAAATATATTCTGAAATTCTTGCAATATTAGAAATATTTAGTGAATAAATGTACTCTTTATATACAAAAGCATTTGAAGTATAATGACTATTTGGCTCGTTTCAATTTCAAGAATTTTAAAGCTGGTATATTTAAGTATATTAAAACTATATACTTTTAGGTATCTTGCAATAAGAATTATATTACAAACTTACTTTGCTGTTGACAAGCTATTAATATTTTAAAGAAATCTTTTAAGATGTTTAATAAAGCTATATAAGGACTTGAGAAGTACAAGCTAAAAAAGTCATTTATATGTGGGCTTGCAATCAGTTAATTAAAGAAGTTGTTCAAATCTATGTTCTCACGCGGATTATTCTTATATAACCCACTTATTTTTCTAATCTTCTCCCAATTTATAACCATATATATCAATTTACATTACCAAAAGTTCCATAATTACTTAAGTATTAATGTAATCTTAGTTGCTGTAAACATTTCTCAATATAGTTGTTTTAAAAAGTTTTTTTTGTCATTAATATCCTTTCATATGCTTTATTTTGTTTTATTATAAATCCAAATTACTTGAATAAGGATAATTAGCATTGTTAATGTTAGCCAGGATCCCAAAAAAAAAAAAAAGTATATTGCAACAAGGTTTTTACTACCAAGAGGTGAGACTGTCTCAATTCCAATCCTTTTTTCTGCGTTAAAGTGTTCTGCTGGCCAATAATTTTTTGTCATATTAAATACATATTTTCCAGCACTCAGTCCTTCCATAATTTGTCCCCATACCATCTTAAAATTTGGTAACCATGCACTATGCATCCATATTCTATAATGAGGATCAGTTGTATTTATCCAAAAACTTTTATTATATGGTATAGCAAATAGTGTAAAGTCATTATTAATAGAAATATCTCCTATTTGAAGTGATATGGATTCATTTCCACTATCAAAATTAGATATAGTAAATTCATCATTGTAGAGGCTCAGAGAGGTTAATCCACATGGATTTAAAATAGTTTCACCATAAATATTTATAGTTGAGTTCTCCATATCAGTATCAATATAATTATCAAGTGTGTCTCCACGAATATTTTTTAAGTAGTTGATTGTAGTTGCAGGTCCACATGAGAATCCCGGATATATTTCTGGAGGCCTACTCTGTACATAAGAGCGAAAATTTTGATAAAAATTTGAAAAGTAGATGTTTACATTTACTGGTCCTGGTAAGTCCCTAGGTATATTCAAAACAAAGCTATTCGTTAAATTAGTAATGGGATCAGATATGACCTCATAATATAATGGATTTCTGTAGTAAACTAGGAAAAATGAAGCAATTATAAAGTTCAAAATTGCACCAATTCCAAATAGGATACACGCTAATCTTGGGTCATATAGTAACTGGCCAGGTTTCCAAATTTTCATATCCTGCTGTATCATAGAATCAAGGATATTATCAACTTTATATTGACCATGGCGTAGTTTGATTAATATCTTTGACTTGACTAACTTCATATGAGCATCTGTCGTTATATACAGATATTTGTACCAATGTTAAAATTACAATTATCTTCTCATATATAATGGTATCATATAAAAATAATATTATATATATGTCACAGATATATACTAATAATTAGTATAACTTACAACTTTTATTTTCTCTTTTCTTTTTTTTTCTAAATACCTCTCGAATACCTGCCTGCCTTCGACCCCTCATATTGATAAAGTTTATAGGTGCCGGTTTAATGAGTTCATATTCTGCACTAACCAATTCCAAGATAGGTATATAATGTAAATAAAATATTGACAAAATTATACTTACTCCCAAATATCCAAGATTAATATCATGTTAATCTTGCAAGGTTCACTTAATAGAAAAATATAGTATTATTAATAATAGTACTGGATACAAAATATTGTCTTTACCTACCTTTATAGCTCAACTTAAATTTCACAATTTCAACCAGGCTAATTTTTAAAGAGTCTTGACAAGTCAAAAGTAGTAAATATACTACTTTATACTAGAAGTGGACTAGTGTGTATAAAGTCACCCATACAAGTATAAATGTTACTAGGCAAGATGCTGTATTTTCAATAACCACTTCTGTAGGGTCTAGTATCCTTTCTGGAATATCCAAATAATTGATATAAATGAGTCCAATGAATATCAAGCACAGTAAAGATGAAGTAAATACTCCAATACCTTTGGCTCCAGTCAGACCAAATATAGTACCAATGACAAATGCACTTATTTGCAACAACCAGTAGATGATCAATGAAACTTCATCCTGATATAAGGATATATGTTGTAATTCAAATATATATGAATAATCAGAGATATATTCAGCTTACCTTTGTCCAATCCTCAGTAGGATCTGCTTTTAAAGCTTTCAATAACAAAGCTACTCTCTTATTTTGGATGTTTTTCTGAGGTATAGACTCAGAATTAGTTGTCTTTTTTTTAACCATAACTACTGTTAGATTTACAAAATTCTTTAGATTAATGCAGCTTTTGTAAATTGTTACTGGAAATTCTTTCTTTACTACTTTAGCGCCCCAACTTGCTCTTTCAATATAGTTATACAGTGGTTATTTACTAACCATGATATTATAGATGTAACTAATACTTGCACATTTCTTTTGGGGGGAATCAGTAAGTATTTATTATTGTTATATGCAGTGTCAATATAATGGTCAAACTTAGTTATATAAGGATATTTTAAACAAAATTGAACTAATTTTTTTTTTATAATCGAAAGTTCATCTCCATTGCAAAAAAATGAGCAGATCACAATTAATGGACAACATGACTTCCAATCAATGTTTGAATTAAACTCTTTACTGAAAGCCTCTATTTTGTGTTGGATATTAGAGTTTACTAACACATACTTCTTTCTATAATCAATTTTATCGATAAATCTTGCAATGCCATTGTGAACAAGATGATAGCAGCAGCGTAATACACTTGAAAGTGGCTCTAATAGCTCATTTGACATTTCCTTTATTGAAAGATGAGGATCTGAAATTTCTATTATTAATTCGAGAAGTTTACTTGTGTCATGAGTGTTGCATATTTTATGATAATCAACCGATAATGATGTTTTGTTCCAGTTATATTCTAATGGAATAAATTTACTTTTTAAATTTAACATGCCACTTCGTATAAATCCATTATTTAGTGAAAAAATAAAACTTTTGTAGTCGTAGTTGAGACTTTTATACAATTTTACAAACTGCTGAGCTAAAATACTTTTATTTTCTATATTACTCATTAAGCAATTACCATCTTTATTTGGACTCTTTTCTGTTGCGATGATTTTCAGGCTTAAGCCTTCCATGTTGGGAATTTGCTGAGCTTCTAGATTAAACTTTTCCTTATCTTCAAAATATTCAAATATAATATAATTCATCACTTCAACCTCACTTGAAAGCATTCCAATGCTTGCTTCAGCATTAATTAAAGTATATGTTAGTGACCTCATAAGTTCTTCTACGACTTGAAAGTCAAAGTGACTAGTTGCATTCAGAACTAGGCATATTGAAAAATTTTCAATAAAAGATTTTTGCGAATTTTTATATTGAGATACATAATTATTAATACTTTCTTGTCGTAGAGTGTTATTTTTATTTCCACAATTACCATAAACACCAATGACTTCAAATGGGGAGGAACATGGGAAAAACATAAATCTATAGCAATTTGAATTTGTCTCAATCACTAAATCTGATAATTTATCCCACAGAAAAGCTTCTGAAGGGAGGATTAAGTGAGCTAACTTTGAACTTTCAATTCCAAAGCATAACCACGATGGAAATGTTGCACAATAATGTGGTAGAATCTCGCATGAATCTGATGGAAAGTGAAAAACTATTTCAGGTTCTTGTGATGACCACTTAACTGTTAAAATAATGCCAACAATCCCACTTTCACTCATACAAAACCGATCGAAGTTACTCTATAAATTGTATAACATAGATTCTTGAAGTATTAAACTAGTTAAATTTTACTCTTTAAATTTGACTTTTTTTCCGCTAAAATTTTTTAGGAATGCTGCTTTATTATTATTACTATGATCTTTTGTACTTTTACATTTACAGAAAGTTTAAAGATACAATTTCATGATTATTTATAAATTAGGCTACATAGACACCTTAATATTACGCAACTCTAGCTAAATATCTATTTTCTTATTTAGTTTATAGTTTTATCCTTATAGGTTACTCAATATTGTATTGCAGATAAGATATATAATTTTAGTTTCAAATTGTTTACTATCTATCAGGTTTAAATGTACTTTTTTGTGGGTATAGATCTAATACAGGTATTGATATATACTACATGTATACGAAAGTATCTACTCTTATAAATATGGGAGATAGTGAATAACTTATTTCAAAACAAAATTGGAAATTTAAACATTTAAAAGTTTGTTTGAAGAAGTTATATTAAATAATTTCTAAAGAGACCATTTCTTTGTAGAACTACAGTACTAATTTAGGCCAATTTTAGTAAGAAAGTATTTAAATATAAAAATATAATATTAAAACTAATCTTTATAAAAAATAATGTTAAAAGTAGTTGATCTATCTTAATTTATGTTTTATAAAGAATTTTTATTAGTAGTTTTATAAAATATAGTAAAGGCACACTAAAGTTAAATGACCTGTAATAAAATCAGTATAAGGATTTTTTCATTACTTAAGTAAAATTAATTATGAATTTATATAAATTAAAATAATTGTTCATTATTTAGGAACTTAATTATTATTATCTTTTTTTTTTTTTATTCCTTTGCTCACTTTTTTCACTGAAAAACAACATACCGGAAAATTAAGGGGCTAAGTCAAGTTATTACCGATATAAATTAGCAGAAGTATAAATTTTAGCAAAGTAGAGAATATTTAAAAGATATTTAAAAGTCAATAATGGATAAATGTATACCAACTATTTATAATTATATACCTAGTTTGAAATATAGTAATGCAAAAACTACAGGAATTTCAATTATAGCATTTTTTGACACAGTCCAAGTCATCTTAAATGAAACTGGTACCTTTGGTGCAATATTATATCTATCTATCGATGATACAGAGGTTATAGTAGAATCTAATATACTATTAGGAAATCGTGAAAATGAGATGTTACATCTTTATGGGAGAATCCTATTACGAAAACTGAAAGAAATAGGTTTTAAACAAAAAAAATTAATCCTCTTTTCTTCTGTAAAAGATCACAATCCAGATCATCTAAGAGATATTGTAGGACATATTGGTATTGAACTCACTAATCTGATTCAAAAGGTGGAATAGAACTTCTACATGTTGGGCATTCTAATTTAATAGTCATCCACTGTTTAAGACACTTCTGATGAAACACATGATCACATGGAGTACAAACAGCGCAAAGTTCATCTTCATTATTGTTAAGTACTGTAATATTTGTCATACATATAACACAATGTTTTTTAAAGATTCTTTTTTGTTTACTGCATTCTGCAAGTTCAATATCTCCAAGTAAATTGGAAGTTTGATTGTTATTATTTGTAGTTATATCTTCATTATTAGAAACCGAATTATTAATAAGATCTATTTCTTCTTTATATTCTGAGTACTGTTCTTCTTCACTTCCTAAATGATCGATATTTTTAATTCTAAAGTAGTTGTAAGGTTTTGGTCTTAGAATCTTTGGTATTAAGCACTTTCGTCCAAACCAATGTTGTAAAAAGAACATTGCCATTTGAGTAAATAATATAATAAAAATCTGGAGGGCTAGTGAAGGTATATTCTTGAGTGAAATTGGAATATTACTTAAATATTGTTGTATTATTGGTGTATCAAAAATTGAGTGTTTATATCCCCATATATAGATCGGAATAAATGACTTCCCAATTATACAAGAGAAAACATATTGTGGATGAAGAGGGAGTGAATTAGAATTAGATGATGAATTAAGACCTTGTATTATATCATAGAAAATCTGAGGGATAAAAAAGAAAAATAGAAAGGAGTAAAGATGATAAGGAATTGACTTAATAATGTTATACTTAGTATAACTAGTTGGATCATAGTTCCCAGAATCACAAATTCTAAATAAACCAATGAAAAGAATAATACATGAGAGTAAAGAAAAATAAAGTTTTTGAGAGAACTGAGAAATTAGTGATGTTATATCTGTATTATCTGTATTCCCAAGATAATTATTCCTCCATATCCATAAAATATATCTTGCTTGTACAAGTGTAATATGTATCCATTTAAAGATAATCATCAAAACAAATGATGAAACCAGTAGAGATGAGGCTGATAAGGTACAATAAAATAGGAAGAAGCACTCAAAACAATCTAAAACCATCTGCAATATCAAACCACTTAAACAAACTTCACTAATTAATCCACCAAATAAGGAGCTTGTATAAACAATCTGAACAATACCTCCACGAATTTCCAATAATACCTTTAAATTATACATAAAAGAAAAGTGTACAATATTGAATCTGAAATTCCCCATTGAGAATGGTTCCCCAGTTATTACTATTTCAAGATTACATTTTGGTGAATATATTCTATAATCACTATGTTCAGATAATACTTTAGATTTATAAGATATCCCTCTAAAGCTTGAATTATTTTTATTTTTTATTGGGAAAATAACACTTATTAATTGGTCTTGTGTCTCAATATTAGTGTATATTGGACAATTTATATTATTTTTCAGTTCCATTGATATTTGAAATGGATATTCAATTGTTCCAACTAAGTTATGAGTCACGTTATCTGATGAAATTGATCCTTCAAGATTCCAATATACTTCTCTATCTTTATATTGCCAAAATATCTTCAGTGAAAGCCAAGCACTGGATGATTTATAATCTGATTTACTCCAATCAAATTGCCATTTTGCAGGACCCCTTACAGGTAGCTCTCCATTCGTCAAAGATTGGAAATCAGTACTTATAGTAGAATTAGGAGATAAAGAAAAGTATTCATTAACTGCGTATTTTATATTATTAGAAATAAATTCTTCTAAATAATTATTTGTAATATGGGATAATCTGAATTCACCAAAATAAGGAAGAGAAGAAGAATAAGTATTACTATTAATTGCAGATTTATATTGTTCAAAGCTATTTTCAATATTCATGGCCAGGATAATAAGGCATAATATAAATACAAATACAAAAGTGCTCCTTCTATATCTCTCTGGGGGTAAACTTGTTATTACAAGTCCAGTTGCACTATTTTCCTGATTATCTTCAAAATTTTGGTCAATTTGGCTGTTCCCTAAGGTATTTTCAATAGCCATTTTTCTAAATTTATTAGTTTCAATTGGAGTTTAGCCCAATCATACTTTAAATACTAAGAAAAATTGATAATTTAATATATATAAAATTATTAATAAAAAAGGTAGAAAAAAATTAGAATTTTTTTTTTAAATTCTTAATCCCACAATTTGATGGTGCCATCCCAGCCACACGTGGCAACGCGTGACGGCAAAATTGGATGCCATTGACAACCTATGCAAATACCATCATGAGCTTGAATAATACGATAATTTTTTGTATTATTCCAATCCCAAAAATAAATTTTTCCTTTAATATCACCTGAAGCAAGAAATTGTCCATCTGGACTAATATCACATTGAATAGCATATCCAGAGTTATTAAGCCCTGTAAATTTCTTTTTATTTAGGCGAAATCTAGAATGAGCTTCATATACAACTATTTGATTATCCATACTCTGACAAGCCATAAATTGCTTAGTTGGGTGTAATGTTACGTATGGCATTGATTGCATAGATGTATCTGCAATATGCTTAACTACTATTGGAATTCCATAGTCCCATATAAACATTTTCTTATCATCAGAAGTTGTAACTAATTTCTTTCCATTTTCACAAAATGTTACTGTATTTACAGCTCCCATATGTTCATTATATTCTTGAACTATATTACCACTTCTACTATCAAATTGAACTGCTTTCTTATTACTACATCCAACAATGAAACTTGTCTCATCATTAGGATGTACAGCAATGCAATATGGAACCTTCTTATTTGTAAATCTTCCCTTTATTTTTCCATATTCAATATCCCATAGAAGTGTCTGCTTATCATAGCTGCAACTATAAAAATCAGTACAAATTCCTTCAGAGTTAGAAATAAATTGGATATCTCTTACAGCCTTTTCATGCCCACTATATAAATACATACATTTATTATTATTTTTAGTTATATCCCATATCCTTATTGTGCTATCCAAACTAGCTGATAATAACATATGACCTGTCTTCGGTATAAAACGGATAGTCTGAACTCCCATTGTATGACCTATAAGCGTAGAATGTAATTTCTTTGGTATGTAACAACTAGAGTCTGGGTGTCGTGATTTATTGAGATTTGATGGACATGTTAGCCATGTTCTACCTTGGTAATCAAATCTCGACTTTCCAAGAAATTTACTTGAGGATACCTTTTTATTAATTTCAGTATCAATATCTACATAGCTTATATCTGCTTTTTGTTCCTCATTATTCGTATTATTTGGAGTGCTGGATATACTAGATAATTTCAATTCCATTTTATTATTTTCAGTTTTACCCAGATCTATTTGTAATTCATTTACAATATCTTCAGTATTATCAAGAGGATTAAACTTCCAGGGACCGATATATTCTCCATTTATATTCACTTTTGATTTTGTCTTTCTTTTTTTTGCACTTGTATTTTCCAATTGGTCTTGGTTATTATTTAGTTTTGGCTCATTAGAATCTTTTATTTTGTTATTTAAATTATTTATATCATATTTATAGCTATCATTTAATTCCTTGAGTTGATTATGGTAATTAATATTAAACAATGAAGGAGATATATGTAAAAATTGGATTTTTTCCTTGCTTATATCAACACTTTGTGGTTTATTAGCTATAGAAATTTCTTCTATATCTGGGGCAGAGTTTATACTCAAAACATAACTCAAAGATTCATTTGAGGTAGGATTAGATTCTGTCATAATAGTAGAATCTCTTTTTTTCCTAATGACTATATAAAAAAAAAGCTCAAAAGATGCTGACTATAATTAGGCGCCAATATAATGCTTGCTAATTTTTCTCTACACCACACAATAGTGAAATGGATACTTTCTAAGAAGTAGAAAAGTTCTAACTGATAACTAATTTATCATTAATAAAGGCAATATAAGGGGTATATAGTTATTTATAAGTATATAAATTGGATAGTATAGCTTTATTCTTAAACTTTGGATGTTTGATATAATATTAGACTTGAAGTATAATCATGCATAAGTTAAATGGTGAGGATGGAAATATTGATGACAAAAGAGAAGATAATATTGAGGAACAACGTCCAATAGATGGATATAAGGATATATCTGATAGTATCAATTTTGCTACTATAGGGTTAGATACTAATAAAAGGTATAACACAGCTATATACTCGGATGATACATTAAAAACTGAAAAAAATAATATAAAGCTTGGAAATATTATAACTAACAGTAATACATTATTAGATAGAAGCGAAAATGATGAATATAAAGATAATGATAGTAAATTTATAGAGAATGGAGTTAGTGGTGAATATAATACTGAACTAGGAATTGGAGATATACCGTTAATAAGGAATACAACACATACAAAAAATACTTTATCTAAATATAACAATATGATGGTGAAAAATGACTACTTGAATAATGAAGCTAAGGTTAAAGTGATAGATGAACTAAAAACTATTAAAAAAGGACCTGATGATATCAGTGGATATGAAACAAATAATGAATTATTTAATAGCAAAATAAAAAGTTCAAGTAGTAAAATGATTGTGAAAGGAGAATTATATAAGATAGATAATGATGAATTTGAAGAATTGCAAGAAATGGATTTACACAAAACAGATACAATAATAGATGCTAAAAGAGCTGAACGTTTAAATCAAAAGAAAGGAAATACGTATATTCTTGACGACTTGTATATAAATAAAGATAAAGATTCAAGTAAAAGTAATAATGTTGAATTAGAAACTAGTATATTAGGAAATAATAGTAAGGAATTAAAAAATGAAATGATTAAGAAGAGTATGGATGGCAACATATTTGTAGATAATCATTCAATGAAAATAATGGACTCAAGTTCAAAGTCTCTTGAAAAATTAGTAGTTAATAGGATAGGTGAAAGTGATTGTTTAAGTTTTAGTAAGGATTATAATGTGAAAAATAAAGAAGCAGTAAAATGTAGAAATGCTAATATAGAGTCTCAGAGATCTAGTAATTGGAAAGATAACTTCGAGAACAATAAATCTGATATGCATGGGTTTCAAAAAAAATTTGGACAAAGAAATAAGGATAAACCAGAGAACAAAAACGATAATTTTAATGAAATAAGAAATATAATATTATCAGAGAATACTTTACAAAAAAAAGGATTAAAGATATGTAATGGTTCACTATATATGGATGATCTATATCAAGAACTTTTAATTAAGACAGAATCTCGTATTGCTAAACAAGTAGTATATAGTGACTTGGGTGAAGATATTGAGGAAAATAATTCACAAAATACTCTTTTCTCAGAAAAACAAATAATTAATATTTCAGACAAAGATGATGTACCATTCAATCATAAGATAATGAAATTTAGTGTAGAAAATATGCCAAAAAATGTAAACTGGGATGATATAACTTCCTTAGCTTATAATGAAGATTACTTGAGTGACCATAAATATCAATTATATATTGAATTGAATGTTAATGAGAATAACTCAGGGAAGTTCTATAAAGAATCTAAAAGTAATGAATTGAAAGGTACCGAATTAATAGCTATTGATCCAAGTAAAATATCTACGATTATTTATAAAAGATACAACATGGAAGATTCACTAAAGATTTTAAAGAAAGAACTTGAGATAATTAGTGACATTATAGAGGAAGACCTAGAAGATTCAATAATAAATCAACAAACTAATTTAGACAGAAATTATGAATCACTATCCAAAATAAATATTCAAGATTTCACTCTAATTAAAAATATACTTAGATCCAACAGACATGATAAGAACTTTAAGAAATTGACATTTAAAAAAAATCTTAAATATCAGTTAGATAGTGTTATTATTTCAACTGAAGCATATAAATCACTTAAATCAAGAATTGAACATATTGAGAATATTTCTAATTTAGATTCTAATTTTAACTTGAAAAATTTAATTATAACTGAAAAATCACTTTTATCTAGAGTAAAAGAGCTCCAAAAAATGATATCTTATATACCAGATGAGGATAATCAACTAAGTGATAAAGAATTAATAAAAAAGAATGATAGCTCAGTAAGAAATCAACATTCAGATAACTTAAAATATATTGGGAGAAATAATAAAATATTAAATATCAATATTGCTATGGCTAATAGCTTATTGGATAGTTTTACAATTAGTCATACAAGAAAATTGGATTTAAAAAAAATGGAAAATCTTGTGAAATCCAGAATGTCTGTAGCTGTTTCTTCATCAAACAGAATTAATACATCCATTAATACTAAAAATGATAATTGTAATGTTAATACTATATCAAATACAAATATAAATGATCCGAATGTAGAAACTTTGGATAATAAACAAATGGATGAAATCCTTGCTGAACTTAATATAAATTTACATGATAAAGAGTCTCCTGTTTTGTTTAATATAAAAGATATCATTAATAATGTTCAATTGAAGGAAGAATTTCTTAAAAGCTATTTGAAAGGCCTAAATAGTATGAATAATTGGATGCAATTATATAATAATAATGTTGAAACTTTACATATTTGTTTAAATACACTAAGTAAATTAAATAATATAATTGAACAAGGTTTACAAAATATAATTTCATTAAATAATAGTGAAATTGAATAGTAAATATTAACAAGCTTATATTTTGTTATAATTATTAGTCACTTTAGTTTTTATTTTAATATTATATACGAAAATTCCTAAATAGTTTAATGTTATCCTAAATCTTAGTAAAATTCCAATTATATTCTTATTCTAAATATAAAAATGTGATTGTTAATAATTAAATCTGATCATAGCATACTGTACTTCCCTTCAAATGGAATATATGATTTTATACATTCTTGTTTATTATTGCTGTCTAAATATAAGTTTTCTATATCACTTTGTGGTTTAAATTCTTCATCAACTAAATTTTCATTAGATTGATTAATATGTTGTACTAATTCATCATCATAATCAAAATAATAAAGTCCCAATGAAGATAAGTTATATATATAATCTGCAAACAAAAAGTATATTTCAATGGATAAAAGTGCACAACAGCAACTGGTAATAACTGCACAAATATTTATAATATTATAAATATCAGAAAATTCAAAGTATGATAAACGGATATAACGTAAGTGCACTAAACAACTTAAGCAACTAATAACTGAGTAAATAAGATATAATATTGGTATAGTATTCAATACAGTAGCTAGACCAAATATTGCCATGCAAGTTATTTCTATCACTCCAATAGTTAATTTATTTTCATTAACAATATTAAATATCCCAAATATTGTATGGATTGATATTAAGTAGTATATATATTTTTTGAAATGTTCCACTTCACCTCTATTGTTAAAAACTAATTCTTCTTCTATTGGATAAAATAAACTAGACCATTGCATCATATTATACAAATAAGTCTTATTTCTTTTTTTTTTTTTTAGTAGGAAGTATAAAAGTTAATAACTACTATATTAATTTCCTTCAATATATATCATAAAAGGAATTAGGTTAGAAATATATTAAGATGAGTAGATCCAATCAGAAAATCAAAAATTGACATGTAAATACAGGTATCAAGGGAAAATTATATAAAAAAGATAAATGGTCTTATAAATCATTATATAAATATATGCATGCATGTATGCATAAATCTCTTTAAAAACTTATTTAGTTACGTACTCACTTCCTCTATTCAATATTATATAAAATATATATCAAATCAATAATATCAGAAATTTTCCTCTTTTCTTTCTTTTAAAAAAAAGGTACCAATCTTAAGATAATGTGATTATAATATATTCGAGTCATAATTGGTTATTTCCAAAATTTATTACTTTGCCATACTATCTTTTAAAGTCCTGCCAACTCCTGAAAATACTTGAAATGTGTCTGTATTGGGTGTCAACATATTGTTATTTGTACTTAATATATTGGAATTATTCATATTATAAAAATTAAGATACTCATTTTGGTTATCTTCAACTCTATTTAAGATGTCGTATTGAGAATGATTTAATACATAGTTAATTATTTGCCAAATAAAGTAGCTACTAGCAGTACAAAATACTAAGGATATAGTAGAAGAAAATATACTAAGTCGTAAAGACCAAATAGTCAATTGAACTATCTCAGGTTTATCTCCTATATAAGGTTCAATAACCTTTGGATTATCTGAATTCTTCATAATATCTTGTAAGAAGTTCAAATTCCTAATTACTAGTAATATACACACTATTATTTGGAAAACCGATATCAAATAATACATCAAATAATATTTTATGGGAGATTTCCTCATAGATATATATAAACCAAAACATCCCAAGGCACCAATTTGAAATATTGCCCAAACTATATTTGGAGTAAATAATCCTATAGAACCAAATATTATATGAAGAATAGAAACTCCCTTTAAAATATATAACCACTTATTTACTTCTGTTGTAGACATAGCAGCTTGGGTTTGATTACTAGAAGTAAGTAATATATTAGGAAATGACAAGAATGGAGAAATCATCTTATAATAATTTCAATACTTTTTATACTGATTAAATTTGGTCAATACATTAAACAGCAGTTAATATTGATACCTCCTTTTTGCAAAGCGGCTAAATTCTGAAGGATGTTAATAAACTGAATTAGTAAGTATTTAATATTACACTTGTCTAGACTTTCATATATCAATATTCACTACAATTACATGGTTTAAAAGTTAATGCCTTAATGAGCTTGTAACAATAGATGTTACCTGTTACTAAATGTATACTAACTACTATATATTTATGCTTTATAAAGTGCTTAATATTTTAAATATTGATAAATCAATTAGTTATAATATATTGAGAAGGTATTAGTTATAATTAAAAACTTCATATCTCAATTTAATCTGAGTAGTATCACTATTATTTAATATCTAATATATTAATAATACAATTAATAATGTAAGTTAGGCTATGAATATTTTTTCTTTAGCTAGCCTAGTAGATTGGGGAGGGGGTTAGTAATAACCCTATCCTTTAAAATTTCTAATAATTTTTTCTTAATTATTTCAGTAAGTAGTAAGAGGATAAAATAATAAAAAATTGTTATTTTAAACAAGATATACGTTGGAATTATTACCAAATTTTGCTATTTTGATATTAACCCTTCTAGTTACTAAATTTTTACAATTTTGATTTCCAGTTAACTTATAATAGTATTGCAAGAAATATAAAACGCCAAAGATTATTGAAAAAATTTAAGAATGTTTTGTGTTAATGATAATCCAGAATCTATAAGTACCTTTAGTGGGATTAATTTCAATGTGGAGAGATATTGTAAAGATTTAGATATAAAATTGAGTCAATATGATTATATTAAGATAATATGTAATTATATTGGATGTCGTCCAAGCTATCTACTTGTAACTTTGTCACTTATGTTAATAATAACAGTTGCTATGGGTTATGCAGGAGCATTAATATGCAATTTGATTGGTTTCATATATCCAGCATATATGAGCTTTAAGGCAATAGAGACTCCAGATAAGATGGATGATAAACAATGGCTAACATATTGGGTTGTATATGCAATATTTAATATTGTTGAAGCATTTACTGATCTTATTTTATTCTGGATACCATTCTACTATTTAGGGAAATTGTGCTTCTTATTTTGGCTATTTTTACCGGAAATGAAGGGTGCTGAAGTTTTATATTTAAATTTATTTAGACCAATATTACTAAAGTTTCAGAATAAGATAGATAAGGCACTTGATGATGTTATGGATGTGTCACATGCTGCAAAGATAGTTGCTCAACGTTATTCTAATCACTTGACATCTAAAAAGGAAAATAAAGTAGAATAAGTGTAAATTGATTGCTTACAATTGTATAACTTAATAAATGTAGATTGTACACATAAATAATATATATGCATGCGATATAAATGAGTTATTACGAATACCAAATAAGGTGTTTCCCAAGTTTTCATACCCGCCCATTTTTCCTCCTTTTTTACATCCGGCTTCCCACGTATAGTGTAATTGGTATATCCCGCTCACCATTGACAAGTTTTATTACTTTATGTGGGGAGTAATAAGAGAGTTTAATTAAGTTTGAAATCTGTTTACTGTAAGATTGATATGAGAAATTCATATCTACAATATTTGTAGATACTTGATAATAAGCTTGATGCCCTATGGACTGTTTAAGTGGGACTGATATAGAAGGGTCACTAGTGAAAAGTAACTTTACTGGTAATAAAGAGATTCTTTCTATAATTGAGGATACTATAGATAATATAGGAAATACAAAATATAGAGTATCAAGTGAATTAAATATCAATTCAGATACTTGTAATTCGGAATTTGGACAAAGTTCACTTGGTAGTCAAGATGTTATATTAATGGATAAACAAGTACTAAAGAGCAGTAATGACTGCTCACTAATTGAACAACAGGACATAGATAGTGGCACTCATTCTGATAATGTGGATATATATCATGTAAGAGATTTTAGATGTGAAACTCGAGATTGTGAAAGATTATCTTTGATGTATAAAGGTATAGTGGAAAATCAGCAAATATCTTCTAGTGGAAGAGATTTTGATTATTCAAATGGGTATAGCTATATTCATACAAGATTATTGAAGCTAAGTAGTATGATTAAAAGATATAGTTTATTGCCGGATAGTGATTCTAATTTTGTCAATAGTTTAGAAGTAGAAGTAGAAATTTTATGTGAAGTATTAGCAGAACTGCGGACTATTGGATCTTTTAATGATACTTATAGACGTTTTAGATTAGCGAAGGATTTATTTATAGATAATAATAGCCATAATTCTGGTAAAGTAGATAACTATCCTAGAGAAGATATCTTGGGAAATATTGATAAGACAAGATGTGATATTAATCAGATAAATAACAATAAAGGTGAGGATGTTGGTTTAGACGATTCTAATAAACCTATAGATATAGGTGATATTTTGAAATTAGGTTGGTTAAGTTTTCAAAGTTCTGCTTCTAGCAGGAAAGAAATAAAGTTATTGGATAAATTTATCAAAGATTATATGAAAAAGAGGAGAGAAAGTAAGGAGGTTTCTGTATCTCGTGATATAATGTCTGGTTGGCTCCATAAATGCGATAATAAGAAAAAAAAATTAATAAATTATTTACAAGATATGGATTCTAGTTCAGACATTATTACATCCTTAATTCTAGATAGCTTGACACTACCTTCATCACCTTCAATTTTGTCGTTATTCTCTCCAAGCTATATAATAAATAATATATATCCATTTATGGTGAATATGAATATTAATGATGTGAAATATGGGAATAATTCCTACTCTTCCACTATTAGTGATACAAATAGTCATACATTGGCACCTCAAGATTCTCAAGGAACTGCAACTATATCAGAAGTTCGATCTGGAGATATGAATGTAAGTAATACTAAAGCAATTCAATCGGAATCAGTTATGAACTGGATTAAAAATCATAAAAAGTCCTCTATGTTTGTAGATAATGTACTCCTCGCTCATGGTAATTTGAGCTTAGATCCGGAAAAATTGGTCAATCAAGAAGATGAATATCATTTAATTTTATCATCTAGACTTGGTGGAAGTAATAGTTTAAATATTTATAAAGATCACACTCTACAAGATCTACAGAAAATCGGATTGATAAGTGATGAAGTAGTCTCAGTTGTAAACTACAAATTATTGTGGGATGAGTTTAAGAGCAAGTGTAGTATATTATACAATAAATTTTTAAATAGAAGGGCAAAAAACTACCAACGACAGCGCTTTTACAAGTCTATACCAACAATAGGCTTATCAAGGCCAAAAAGACAGTGGGTTGAAAAGGAAGAAGTGAAAACTAGACAATACCAAAGTATATATAATGATAAAAGTTTGCCAGAATTGCCATCACAGATTATTAGGCGCGTTGTGATTTATAGAAGTGACTGGAAACGTCCACCGATGTACCTACTCATTACACGTAAAGGTAAACAATGTAGTGGTCTTAATCCTATAGCACGTGAGGAACATATAGACTATGATGTAGATACGGATGAAGAGTGGGAGGAGCAGTACGGAGGTGAGGATGTAGATGATGTTGAAGATGGATTAGATAATAATGATGATGAAGATGATAATGAAGCAGTAGCTTCTGGCTGGTTAGTTCCAGATGGTTGCTTTCAATCTGATGAATTATTGGAAGATGATATTTTATTAGGAGCTGGTAATGGAAATACTGTGAATAGGAAGTCAGTAAATATTTTACAATCAATTAATTTTGATATTCCACTTGTTGCATCATTTTTGCAGCATAGAAACTTAGATTTTGGTGCTGGTATATCAATAGCAGATGAAAATATTGCAGTTTCTCTCTTAAATGATTATAAGATGCTATTTCCACAAGGTATAGAATGGATTTATATGAAAATGAGTGATGCTCAACCTGACAAAGTAGTTTCTTTGATTAGTAATAAGATAACTCCGGCATGCAATTCTGTGGATGAAGATACTGAGAATAATACTGACATAAAGATAAGAAACTTAATCAACAAAGGAAGTATTTTGAAGGATGATCTACAAAAGGAATTATCATACATGATACATGGTAGCTGCCTTTCCACAAAAAATATAGTGGAAGAGTTTATGAGGCTACATAGTAATATAAAGAAAGTTGCAATTATTAGGTTTTTGAAGGAAAATACGACTAGGATGAAAATACAGGGTGATAATAAGACTCGTTGGTATATTTTAGATAAGGTTGAGAATTTAGATAAAATAAGACTTGAGATATCACTAAATAAGCACAAATTATTGGATCAAAATACTATAGTAACATCACCTGTACAAAAGAAAGAATTACTTTCTACATCTACAAAGAGGAGTAACATTGAACTTTGTGAAGATCAGATCCAAAGTAGTGAGTTTATTACTAATATTGTAGAAAATGACGAAAATTGCGATTTACAAAATAGAAGTGAGCTAATAGCTGGACATTCTATAGTATCTAATATATCAGTTGAAAATAATAGCTTAATTTCACCTAATGAACACTCTGGTAAAAGAAGAAAGTGTTCTATGCCTAAATGCACACCACTGTATACAAATAACGATTCATTAACAGTTAAGATAGGTTCAAGTCCAGAAATTAAAAAAAGTGCTGTGGTCAGTAACAACTCATTGATAACAAATTTCTTTCAGCCAAAGCAGAAAAACTAAGTTATCCAATTGTTTTGTCAAATCTTGTATATCATTTATATTTGTATAAACATTATATCCTAAGTATTATATTCAGCAAATTTAGCTGGCAGTGCAAGTGGAATATATTAATGACTATTAGTTATTTTTAGTTTTACTATTAAGCACTAGTTGGTTTATTTTGTTTTTGTATCACATATAATGATGCCACTTTGCTTATTCAACTTCTTAGCTATAAGTGGGACTGTTATACCCTGTTCATCTTTTCCAAGACCTTGTCCTTGTTTCCATCCCATCCGTTCCATTAATTTCTGACCAATTGACATAGAAGAATTTATATTATTACTATTGATAATATAACTAGATTCTATTTCGTTACTCCTTTGAGCTATATCATCGTAAATGTTTGGTACTGCTGGATCATACTCTGTACTAGGAGTAATATTTATAAGATCAGTTTTATCTATATATTGTTCACTAGTACCCTCTTTAGGTATTTTGTAGTCATTATTTAAAGATTCCTTATACATGGTGATATTATCTGGTGATTCACTATTTATTTTATATATCTCAGAGTTTTCTTCGACTATGTTCCAGTCTAATTTAATAAGTGAACTTTCTTGAAAATTACTTTGAGATGATGCAGGAGGCAAGCCATCATATAAATCATTCATAGAACTATTTTTAGCTACAAAATAAGTCACTTGTGATAATTATATTGGAGAAATACTCTAAGAATAATGGCCTATTTTAGTACTAAATTGCAAGCGGTTACCATGTTCTATTTTAGTATTAATTTCTTATTTTTCAGTATAAATTTCATACTAAATAATGATTCAGGAAGTTTTGCAAATAAGTGCAGATTTCCATGACAAAGAGAATATATTAAAAAGTGGTAGAGCTAATGTTGATAATGTTGCAATTTACTTTTGGGAATATTTAAATAAAGAATGTAAAAATTCAACACCTAGTTGTGTAGTTTTAGAATCTGTTGTACTAGCTTTGAAAAGAGTTGTAAATGAGAGTACTGCTACAGATCTACCTGAACTATTTACAGAGATAAATGCAGCAAAGGATATGCTATTGATGTGCTTGTGCAGTGATCAAATGTTAATTGAACTAGCATATAGCTGTGGAGTAACTAATTTTTCTATAGCTCCAATCTGTAATATATTTGAGTCATGTGTAATGCAATTAATAATGAATGAATATAATGGATTTTGTAGTGATATTGAATTATTTAAATTAAGATTAGCTGAAAAGATTTGTAATTTTGTAAATAATTTAACTAAGGGATCTCAAGAAATTTCTCACTTAACATCATCAATCTTTGTTAGAGATAGAATGACAGTCTTAACATTTGGATATTCAGATTTAATAGATATAGTTTTGTGTAATGCCTGGAATAAATATAAAAAACATTATAACTTACTCATTGTAATACCTTCTGAAAAAATAACTAATGAAAATGCTGCAAGAAAAGCATTAATTGATTTTCATCACAAGAAAATATCAGAATGGATTGTTAAACTTGAGGAATTTGGAGTTTCAGTTTCTACTTTACCCCTAGATTCTATATACAATGTTATGACAGTTGTTGACTTTGTGTTAATAGCAAGTGAATGTATATTTGAGACTGGAGCCATTGCAGGCTTATCTGGGACTGCAATCATTTCTTCAATAGCTAAGAATATATTTAAAAAACCAGTTTTTGTCATTTCCTATGTTGCAAAGTTTATCAAATATGTCCCATTTGAAATGAAGACAACTGATATCCTTACAAATTCAACTTATAAAGGTATAAAATCTACTAGTGGTAACATTGATCTAATATATTCTTCTATTGACATATCAGAGAGCAACAATATTTCAATGATATTTACAGATATTGGTGCATTAAGTCCTTGTAATGTAGCATTTGAACTAAAACAGCTTGGTTTCTAATGATTAAATAAAAAATTTTATCTGGGATACTTTCCAGTCCTAATATGCAACCTAAGAAACTGTCATTGTTGTTGCTGTGTGTGTGTGTGTGTGTGTGTGTGTGTGATATCTTATTTCTTTACACACCTTAAAATTAACATTTATAAGTGTCAAGCTCTGACAAGGCTCTATTAAATTGTATGCCTATGCATATTCTTATTTTATTATATATTTAAATATGCGAAATTTGAACTTAAATTTATTAAGACTTTCAATATTTTTGATTATATATAATTTGGTTACTTTTTGTAATGGTTCTAATCCTGATACCTCCACAATTCAACCAATCCCAACTCTATCAAATGCTATTAAATCTGGAAATATACCAGCAAAAGTAGATCTTGGCACAATTGATATGCTAGAAGCTCATAACTTATACACGGCGGAAGTTACATTGACTAAATTATTGGCTGCCATGAAGAAGCAGCAAGAACTAAAAGAACATGAAATCAATATTAAGGCAGCACTAGCCTCAAATTTGCAGAAGTTAAATGCTATAAACGAATTAATGCAAACATTAGTTGAGTATACAGCTGAAAATTTGGGTAGTATGGTTGGAGAACTTCAAAATACGGTTGAAATGAGTGAAGATACCAGAACCCTTTTTTTTGAAGAATTAAACTATAAAGTGATACCAGTTAAAAAACTTCCTTTAGCTGAATATTCTCAAGAAGAATTAGATATATTTGCTAAATTTTCTGCAAGTGGTGATTATCAGGGGCTAGACTGCCCTTTAAGTTGTGCTCCTAGTGTTTGTGATAATCAATCGAATAAAGTAACCCACTGTTTTAAAGCTAAAACATTTAAGGATGGGAGTATATCATCTGAATGTACTCCTTTTACAAATACGGATACTTTAACTTGTCCAGATGGCTTTGTTAGATGTGCATTGGCCCAACCGAGTAGAGGCAATGTTTATGAAGTAGCAGTTGCCAGCAAGGATAGAAATGGAACTTCTATTGCTATATCTGGAAGAAACATGCATCAGTGTCTTAGATTACTTGTTGTCCCTCACTCAGTAAGTTGTTCAATAGACAATATATTTTCTGCAATTCAGGAATCTCAGCGTATTATTGTACCGAGTGGAACTAGTATATATCCATCAGTTTATGGAGATGTGGTTCTTTTCAAAAATCTTCAAATAAAGAAAGTTGGTGATTATCAACTTTGCTTACTACAGTTTCATCAAGATCCAAATACTAAAGGTGGATCTGGAACTAGAATATTAGGATCTGACACTATTGGAGAAATTAATGTTGTTGATCCTGATAGCAATGCAGTTGTTGAACACTTAAACTATAGAGTCAATACTACAATGAGCAAAGATACAGATAACATTAAATCTAACAATAGTGATTCCAAAAATGACAACTCAACTTATACTGAAAGTAAAAATAAAGAATTATTACCTATAGACGAGATTACTCATACAGATATGTCAGAAAGGAACAAAACTGAACAGAAAGAACTAGAAACAGACCTAAAAAGTGAAGAATCTACATATTTTAAAAAGAATGTTAACAACAATGAGGAAAATGACGATGAGGCTAATACTAAAACTAATTCTATATGGTATATAGTTGCTATAATTATTTTCCTTGTTATTGTTGGAGGACTAATATATTATTATTATTATAAACACAACATTGTGAAAGTGGAAATCCCCGAACAAATTCCAATACTAGATACTGAGTCTCAAAATACGACTTTAGCTAGTAGAAAAACAAAACGATCATGATTTTTAGAAGGCCCAAGTACAATAATAATTGAATTAGTAACAAGGAAAAGATATCATTACTGCCTGTGCGTTATTAATATTATTTAGCAACTAATTCCAAAATATAGGGCTAGCAATCTTTAACCTTATATCTTTATAATTCAGTTTTAATTATACACTTGAAGTAGTAATAGGGTTCTTTCTACTTATTTAAAGCTCATTCTAGATATTTAAAAACTTCTGTATATTTGGAGACTCTCTTAAAATTTTAATTTGAAATATATATTCAAAAAACTTTTTAATTTGAGAAATCTCATATTTGAAATTAGGTAGTGGTATATTTGGATAGTTCTGCACTAACTTTGGGACAATGAAGAGAAGTGATGTTAAGAAGTAAACGTGAGTATAATTGGCTAGATAATTATTTTATAATGTAACTATGTTAACTAGAGCTAGTCACTCAATATTTGTGTACAACTTATAAGCTTACCTGCTTATACAATAGAAATATTTCATCTAAATAATGTTCACTGTGTATTTCTTTATTATCCAAGTGATTACTGATAGTCAAATTCACAAAGTAAGGTTTTGAAATGCTCAATTTTATATCATAATATTCTGATTCTTTATAATCTTTCATTATATATTCAAAGCATTTACTTCCGAAGGTTTCTAGATCATTTTTATCTGATATATTGAGCATATCTGGATCTTTATTATGATTCTCTACAAAATGCTCCATAACTTCACTTGTTTGAACAACACTACCACATATTCTACAGACTATAGCAGCTCCAGCTCTACAAATTTGTCTATATTGCTCTAATTCAAGTAGTGTACATTCATTTTTGCGTTTGCACTTCTGTAAATCGTCTATTTGGGATTGAAGTATCTCTTTATGTCTTAAATTTTCATTTTTTAACTTTATATACTCCAGTTCAATCTTTCTTAACTCTTGTTCCAACTGGACAGACCTTTGATAATAATAATGGGGTGTATTTTCAGAGTTATTCATTAATAATAGATTTGAAGACTATCACTTTCATCAAAATTTAACTGGCAGACACAAAAACTTGCACCAATGCAAATATGCAAAGTTATAGCGCGTAAATTGTCAATTATATAAGTTTATTTTTATATTTAGGCGGCTAGTGATCTGTATGAGATGCGCCACTTCCCTTCCTAATACAATATTCCCCTCTTCTCCCCTTTTCTTGAGACCTGAATAACAAAGCTTGTTTTTTCAAGCAATTAACAGAATATATAAATCTTTACATATCTTATATTGCAAGGTATTCCTTATATTTTGTTTTGTTTATTGAATTAGAGATAGTACCAATTTATCGAGGTGTGGAATGTGTGAGATCACTTTTATTGGTAGAGCAAGTGATGGGCTTGTTCTAACGGAAACTTGGGATGACTTGACAACAAACAGATCACTACAGAGCTACAAGCATCAAGCAAAGCAGATTTTAAAGAATGTAGGATCTGAGGTTGGGTCGGAAAAGTGTTCTGTGGATAGTGGGAATTATGTCTTTTATTATATTGTGGATGGTGGAATAATATACATGACATTGTGCAGCAAGTCTTACCCCAAAAAGCTTGCATTTTCATTTTTGCAGGAAGTTATTAAGTACTTCTTTGAGGAACTAAAGAAGGAATTTGGTAATAGGGATGGAGATTATAGAGCCAATATTGAATCTATAGACAAACCCTATTATTTTATTAAGTTTGATAGGATAATTCAGCGCTGTAAATCGGAATATAGAGATCCTAGATCTTCTAAATCTTTACAGAAATTGAATGATTCATTAATAGAGGTATGTTCTGCTTATATATATGTGTATGTGTATGTGTAGAAATAAAATGTATTTACATATATTTTGTCTTTTTTATCAGGTGACTAATATTATGAAAAGGAATGTGGACGACATCTTACTTCGTGGTGAGAATTTGAATGAGGTGGAGCGTAAAGCAAATGATCTGAAATATGCTTCCTTAGAATTTTCAAGAGCTGCTAAGAAGCTTTCATTACAAGCTCTTATTCAGAAATATGCACCTTTTATAGCTCTGCTGACAGTATTTCTTCTAGTAATTGCATGGAAATTATTGCTATGATGTATTGATTTTCTAATTTTATAGTTACTAGAATAAAAGGTAATTCCTATATCTCTTTAATATAGATAGCTCTTAATAGAGGAATAATTGAGACGTAATTTACATTGCATGCAGTTCTAATAATACAGCCTACTGGCGCCTTATAGGGTGCCGGTTTTTTTTTTTTTTAAAAGAAGTGCTCTCTACTACTTTGGTGGACAGTTTCGATGTCCTTATTTTATGTACCTCCCAATAATTATATTTTCAGATATTTACTTATTAGGGACTTGAAGGGAAATATAATATCTTCAATTTATACTTGCTTTTTTACTAGAGTTTCTTTTTTTCTATAACTTCCTATACAATCTAGCTAATACTTTGGAACTTCCAAATACTTTAATTTAGTATTAAGAGTGGTTTCATAATTAATGGAAGACTATTTTCAAGATGAAACTGACCTTTATAATAGTCTAAGTACTAGGTACAAACATTTGGTTATTTCAAATCAGACACCTCAATTAAAAGGTATTATTACAATTCTGAGAGACGTAAATACAAACAAGGAAGATTTTATGTTTTATACAGACAGAGTTAGCAGAATAGTCTTGGAAGATGCTCTAAATTTGTTACCTTACAATGTAAAAACTATAAAGTCACCGATGAATGTAGAATATAATGGCATTACCTTTAATACACCAATATGCGGAGTTAGTGTATTAAGATCTGGTGAAGCCCTTGAAAATGCTTTAAGAGCAGTCTGTAGAGGGTGTAGAATAGGTAAGGTATTGGTAGAAAAAGGCATAAGTAGTAATTCCGAAGTTATATCATCATATGTGAGACTACCAACTGATGTTTCAAACAGAGTCGTCATACTCATGTATCCTGTAATGGAAACAGGTAAATCTATTTGTAGAGTTATTCAAATACTTACTGAACATCATGTAGAAACTAAAAATATTATTTGCATGGTATTGTTTGCATCTAAACAAGGGATAGAAACTATCTTTTCAAGATATCCAGATATTAGGTTAGTTGTGGCTTCTGTGGATCCCCTAATGGACAAGGAAAATCAGTTACTCCCTGGTCTTGGTAACTTTGGTGATAGATATTTTGGTACCTAATTTTTTTTGTTCTTTTTTTTTTTTTTGATTTATCATATTTGGACTATGCTTCAAATTAACCGCTCATGCAATTTTACTTGGGGCAGAGAAATTCATACTTGGAAAGAGTGAGAAGAATTCTGAATAATCCTTAATTTTAAGTAAAAATTTTTTTATTCAAATAAATATAGCTAAGATATCTTTAGAATACCTTTGCTTAATGAATGGTGGATATTCTACATAGGCTACATCGTTTATATAGAAGGGGGAAGATAGAAAAAGATCATGTGATATCCTCTAACTCTAGTGAACCTTTAATATTTAACCGTAATAGGTTAAACTATCTTGAATTGGAAATTGAAACTTTAATCTATTTTCTAAAAAAGGAACTAAAAGATGTTTGTGAAGATTACACTAGAATCAACTTTACTAATAAAACAATCAAAGACTTAGACAAGTTTGAATTATTTATAAGAGATAGCAAAGTTCCCATAACTCCTGTTATTCAAGCCATTCTAGTTATAGTTAGAGGCTTATTAGAAACTCTCGAACAATATAAAGATGGTAAGTTAATGCCATTTTATACTCGTTTGGGAGAAAGTGAGCTATACTTGTTGAAAGACAATTATTCAGCTAAACTTAATAAAATGAATACAAGAAGACATTCAGAATTTAAGAATCAATCAGAATTTAATAAGTATTATGAATCTAAGACTCCAAGAAATTATATTCCTGGTAATATACGTAAAGTTGACTTTGATAAAATGGGTACCCCAAGAAATATGTATACTTGTGGAGCTACACCTAGAAATCTTATTCAAGGTACTCAAACCCCTAGATCTAGAAGTGAATTTGGAAAATGTGTTAATATAGATAGCCTTGGGACACCTAGAAATACCAGAAAGAGCCACTCTAGTACTAGATATGAGGCTGCAACACCCAGAGCATCATATAGAGCATATAATGGTAATCAATACTTTAACAGCCAAAGTGAAGATATAATGGCAGCAAAAGCCTTATTAGGACTTAATGTTGCAGTACCAGTTACAGAAACTGATGTACGAAAAGCTTATTTGAAGGCTGCTATGCGTTGGCATCCAGATAAGATGCCACCAAATTCAAGTGAACAGTCACATTTATGTTTTACAGCTATACAAAATGCGATGGAACTTCTTCTATCTCACACCCATAAAGAATATCAAGTTTAACTTTTTTTTATTACATATTTGACTTATCTTTAATTTAATTTTTTAATATCTGAAATTTGTATAGAATTTGGATACCTAAGGGAAGTAGCTGATCTTTGTTACAATATTTAGAGAATATATACTAGTGAGCGCCTAGTTGGCTTTAGATAATCACACTATAACTACTTCTTTTTATCCATAAAACCACAAAGCTCTGGAAATCCATGCATAATTTTTAAGTACCTACAACGGTATATATTTATGTGGGCCTCTACTCATATCCCACATTCTAGCGCTTAATCTTTCATACATGCACTGTCTCCAAGTGACTGTTGACTTGTTACTTTTTTCTCTATAACTATTAATCTCAATGGGTATATCTTTAGGAGTAGTTTTAGAGGAAATTTCAGATGTGGAATTGAGCCAATATGAACAGTTACTACTAGATTTGGCTTCAAAGCTTGGTACAAAAGATGAATCAGACTCTTTAGAAAAATTTTTGGTATATATAGTACAAAACAAATGTGATATAACTTCAAAGTGTATTTGTGAATGGTGGGAAAGACGGGAAAAGCTATTTGATAAAGTTGATAATTTGTTAAGATCTCATCCCATGATGTTGGATGATTTCTTAAACCATTACCATGGTGGGGACGAAGAAAAGACTGGAAATCTCACAATGACATCGAATATAAGATACAGAATACATCTTTATTTAGAAAAACTTAAGTGTTTGACAGATGATGAATTTTCATTTTTTTCTAATTCTATGAATTGGGAGGAATACATTAGTAATAAAATACAAGCATACATTGAAGTATTTTTTTTAGTTTATAAGTACCATAAACAACTAAATATCA
Source organism: Cryptosporidium andersoni (assembly GCF_001865355.1). Classification (NCBI taxonomy): domain Eukaryota; phylum Apicomplexa; class Conoidasida; order Eucoccidiorida; family Cryptosporidiidae; genus Cryptosporidium; species Cryptosporidium andersoni. The sequence goes on from NW_027122907.1 coordinate 234,239, forward strand.
AAAACTCCGATAGAAAATACTTAGGTACTGGTGGTTTTGCAAATGTTGACTCAGAAACTTTTTTTGAGACATATAATAGAAGTTTAATTAAACGCGTATTTGAAGAGTATCATGGAAGTACGAGAATTTGCATCAAGTTTTCAGATAAAGCATTATTCTTTCCAAAATGTGACATATCTTACCATTTGGATCCTAAAGTGTGCTGTAACTCGATAGGTACTATATTATCTCCAAGTAAAAAGAATAGTGCTTGTAATATTCCTCAATCGTTAGATGAGATATACGTATTTGAACCTAGATTAGTTAAGGAAGAATGTATTGTTATCATTGAAATGTTGTTTGCATATATATGGCAGTACTATAGAACGGTTATTGATGATGATAAGGGTCTATATAGTTCAGATGTTGCTCATGGAGATATATTAATACAGAAAACAAATTCAAATGAGAGAATGGATAGTTCTTCTTTGAAATGTATGTTAGTACTAGTCCAAAAAATTCTTTTTACGACATCATTTTATGCATATGCTTATAAGAGAGTTTTCGAATATCAGTTATTGGAGTTAATTCTTTCTCATTCACTTCAAATTGCAAATGACATAATTGAACGCTTTCTAAGTAGTTTAAATTTTAAAAATTCGAAGAATCACAAGATTAAATTTGGATGTCATGCAAATTCAATACAAATGGTGATTAACAATGAAGATCTAGAAAGATTTGAGTCTATATTTTCTCAAGATAGCTTCTTTACAGTTATTATTTCCCCAGTACTGACTATTATCAATATATTATCTATCGAGACTACTCAGAGTACTGATGAAGATATGAATGAGAATGTTTTATTTAAAGAAGCTGAATTTGCTAGTAAAGACTTAACAAAGAAGCTTAGTGTAATTGGAAGAGATGTAATTTATCATGATATTTGTTCTATATCATTACTTATTCGTATGCTTCCAAAGTGTTCTATGCTTTTTGAAGTACTAGGAGAACTTCGAAATGTTTTTAAAGTTGATTATCTTGGTAATAATGCATTCTTACATTCAACATCTGTAAATTCCCAAGTGAATGAAAGCTCTCAACTTTATAATGAATCCTTCAGTTATGGTCCCACATCTCTTGTTTCATCATCAAGGAAAACAACAATAGTCGAGTTTCAACATCAATATAAATATGCAGGTCTTGATCATCAGATTCCTATAAAGAATTTTTCAAATGAACTACAAATAGCTGATTCATTATCTATCAAGTATTTCTGGCGTGTTATTAATATTCCTAACGCTTCACATTTACTCCTCATATTTGATGATAGATGTTCAACTGAAAGAGGAAAAGATACTTTAGAAATATTTGTACCTATACAAACTCATTTGAATAAACAATTTTCAAAGACAGAATCAGTTCAGTCTTTAAGAAGTTATTATACAGAATCTATTTGTGGTAAAGTATCAGGTAGCTCCTCAGAGTGGCCCAAAAATCCAACAATAATTCATGGAAATTCAATGCTTGTCCTTTTTTCAGTTTCTACGAGAATTAATCAGAGATCAAGTTCAAATGAACAGTGGGGATTTAGATTATATGTTCAGGGACACTTTTGGAATATAAGAACTCTGTTAAGCTATCAAAGGGATATATATACAAATCAGAAACCAAGTATAAAATCCAAAGACAGATGCCACTTAGAAAGAAAAACCAAAGAACATTTTAATTTATTTCTTAGTGAGGTTTATGTTCAATTATCTGCATCAATTGCCTCTGGAATTGCCATGATGCTCAGAGGGCCAATTGTTGGAGATTTAGAGAAGAGCTTCGTTGATATTCTCCACTCTTTACTATTTGCTGGTGGTTTTTCAAATGAAGTTGAATACTTTGGAAGTACGTACCCTATAACAGATAAAACTATTTGGAGTGATGAAGGAATGTCTTCAGATTTTGGTAGGGGAAGTGTAAGTGATGCAGGAATTGAACATGAGATGGGGGAAAGTGAGAAAAGAAATGGTAAAACAGGTCAAGTTGAATCAATGCCTGGTGTATCAGTAGATGATGTTGAGTTTGTAATGTCTACTCTAGAGATTAATACAGACAACGAGCAAACTAATCAAGATATGAATTATAGAAAATATTATCCAAATTTTTATCCATCTCCAGATATGGAGAATATTGAGGTATTATTGATGCAGAACCAAGGCTGGGGATATGTAGTCAATTGCATTTTTGAAAGAGCATCTATTATTTATCATTACATAAATAGGAACCATAATATTGATGTAGATCATCTATCTAGTGACAAAAAGTTCCTAAGTAATTTACGTCATGACTTACTCACAGATAAACTTGGTTCTGAAAAACTGTTAAAGTCAATTAGAGGATACATTTGTTGTTATCTGCATCATCTTGGTCTCCATCAAAATATTTTGCAAATATGTGATATATTAAATCGACATTCCGATTTAATAAGAATAATAGAAGAGGGGCCAAAATCTGTAAATACCTCAGATGATGTTGTATTTAGTAAAGATTGCAAACTGCTAAGATTTATCATTTGCAATATTATAAATGTAGAAGTATATGAACCATTGCTTTACTTGTGGATAATTGGCAGACAACTAAAATCTTGGGTAATATCTGAGAAACATAAGGCAAATGCAAAAAGTGAAGTATTTGGATCTCAAAAGTTGAACCAACATGATAGTAACCACTTTGATAAGTCAAGCTACGATTATTGGAGTGAACTACTTGATAGTAAAATTAGAATAATCCTGAATATTATCCCATATTCAGGTAGTGAGCATCCAACAATTAAACCGTATATTCGACCTAACTACAGCTACAATTATTCTTTTAGCAGAGATATTTCCGAACAAGTAACTGTACAAGATGATTCACCAAATGCAAAGGATACTGATTCTACTGGTAACAAATATACATTTTACTCTAATAAACGTATTTGTAGTGTTCTGAAATCATTGATAAGTCGTGTAAATAATTATGATGAATTCGTAAATATGCCTCCTATAGATGTGGAATATGAGGATGTATCTCTACTAGGTAATAAAGATCATTCAACTTTTAAAGAGATAGATGAGTATAATATATCTCAACTATTTAATAATTATGAATGGGATGAATTAGAAAGGTTAGATGAAACTCAAATCATTAAAAGTATATGTGAGGGAATTATTGAATTTATTAAAATTTTCCCTGCTCCCAACAGTTTGGATACTAGTGGTGTCATGGTTTGCAAAGATGGAACTAACGATTTAAGTGGAATGAGTTATGTTCTTTATATTCGACGATTTCGAGCTATCATTCGCTTTGAAGCATATAGACTTGCATGCCAAATGATCACTAACTGGAAAAAAGATTATCTAGTTCAAGTTCTGTTACTAAAAGCATTGAGGTCATTAGGACACGAAAATCCTTCACAAATCCCACCAGATATACTTTTAAAATGGGATAAAGAAGCAAATAAGCGTAACTTGCTTGTATATAATCTTAAATATTGTCTATTTCCGCACTTTAGTAATAAAATACTCAAAGAGGAGAAACATCATTTAGAAGTCCATTATACAGATAATCTAAGAGGATGTGGACGTAAAATTGAGTTGCAAGTAAAGCATACTTACTATAGATTAATATTAAGTTTACTGAATCCTCAAGTAATATATCCAACAAATATTCAAATTCTTAGAACGAGTACTGTTGCATACTATATGCTAAAGGAGATGGACCAAAAGAGTTTGGTTAAGAGTAACATCTCAAACAAAGTTCTAAATCAACTAACAAATTGTGAAAGAGACTGTGGAAATGGTAATCACTGTCTACCTGCTGTATTTCCTGGATATTACCCATTTTTCTTATTTTACAGTATAATGTGCATAAGAAGCTCAATCTGGTGTGATTCTCCTCTACGTCTCTCATTCGTATATTCTTTATCAATGGGTTTATTACACTCTATTAACGTATCAGAACGTAACAAGAGTTTGTCATCATCGAAGGAACTGTGGAATAACTGTGAACTATTTTTCATGGGTCATATCAGCGTTATTTTTTCCAGATTCGACCACTTAAAAACTGTGAAAATTTCGGTTGCAAGAAAAAAAGTTATCCTTGAATATATGAAGAATGTATTTGAGAAAAATAAGATCATAAGGCTTTTACTGAATGATTTTACTGGGTTTGATGAATTATTTGTGAAAACATATATATTACAACCAAGTCCAATTTCAAATGTTTTGTGTTGCACACTTGAACGAGGAAGTGATCTCGTCAGATATTACTGCATAAGATTTCTCTGGAAGTATATTCCATTAATGACTAATTCTCAGTTATTAAATCTATATGCAACTCCACTTCTAAATAGTAACCGATTATTAAGAGAAAATACTAAATTAGAACATCTTGATAGCAGGACTTTTTTCCAAGACTGTCTGAAACAAATTGGGTGCTCTTTTTCATTATTTAGCTGTAATGAACGAGAATATAATGAATTTCAAATAGTATCACCTCCAGTTATTCTTGTTGAATCTACAGAAACTGGTATACTAACAAGTTTGAAAAAGGAAGGGTTTATAACTAAAGGGACGAATTCACTATACTTTGAAATGGAATACTTTAAAGCATTAATTATTTTGCTTCGATGTATACTAATTCACTCTTCTAGAAAAGATTCCAAATCTAGAAAGACATCAATAAATGAAGATATCTTTAATTCACAACGTATGGTATTAGTGAATTTACTTTATAACATAATAGTTGACTTGTCAGACTATTTAAATCCATCTAATGTGGATATTGACAATTGGGATAAAATATATCAGTTTATTGGTGCTCTTTGTGTAATAAGCAACGAATATGATACTGAATTTAATATTGGGAGTCAAGTATTATATCAGGAGCTACAAGTAGAGAATTCTTCTCTATCAGTACACCCTAAGGAAGGAATATTCCTGTCAAACAATCCATTAACTAATAAGGTTGAATTTTTGGTGGTTGATAAAGATAAATGGATTGAAATAATTACCACGTCTTATAATAATCTTAAAATAGTTTCAAAGTGCCTTTTCGAATTCCCGATTAGCTACTTTATCGAAAATTCAAGTGAAGATTTGGCCTTTGCTTTTAAAAGAATAGCATCTTACTTATGTGAGTATTTGTGCAACATGTCTTCGTCCATAATGAATACTTCTGAAGAGGGAATTTTGTTAAAAACTAGTGACAAGAATCACAATGCAACTATATTAGGTGAGCAAATGGTTAAATATATTCGTATCCAGTTGATTTCAATGAGCATAAATGTACTGTGTCTTCTAGCTAGCAACAATTATCTTTCAGTAGTTGACAATTTGGAAGGAAATCATAATTTATCTAGAATGTTGTACTCTTCACTTATAAAAATTGGAATGATTGATATCCCTGATTTACAAATAAATATTGATAAGTTTGGCTGCTTTAATATAGCCTCGCTAAACAGAAGATTTATTCAGCAAACCACTAGAAAAAACAAATATGACTCATTTTGGTGCTATCCAATTATAAGTAAAGCAACACAAGCTGATATCTTACATGGCTCTCCATACTACCACAGCACTGTTAAATTACCTACATATTGGGATCTTAGCCCATCGCATTTTTATTATTACAATGAAAGAGTAGTTATTTACAAACTCAGAGACTATGAAGATACTGAACAATCTTTAGTAAATTGCATTATTGCAAATAATAATATTCCAACGACTATAGGATTCTATTATTTTGAGTGTAAATTCACTCTTTGTAAAAGAGCTAACAATAGTCAATTTGTTAATATTAAGGATATATCTTTAGATTATATAGAAGAAGGAAACATTATTTTGAGTATTGGTTTGTATAGAGATGGATGTGAAATGAGTTATGCTGGTACATTTGGAAGTTTTGCTTATTCAAGTATAGGAGAGCTTCACCATAGTTGCACTGAAAAGATTGAAACAAAAACGGAAAATATAGAAACATTTTCATTTAATGATATAGTAGGATGTGGTTATGATGTTGTTCATAATGTCGTATTTTTTACAAAGAATGGTAAATTAATAAATATGGATAAATCTTGCCTTCCCCAAGATAGTATATATATTACACCAGAAAATATAGATTATGAAACTCTAACACAATTTCAAAATGTCCGTGGACAATTTAAACCTTCTGTTTGGGTGAGTTTTAGTAAATCCCTATACAATAACAAAATTACGGGTTTTGAAGAAAAATTACAATATAATGTCTTAGTAGAGGGGAATTTTGGACAAGAACCTTTTATATATGAGTATATTAATAAACTCACCATAAATGATACACTTTCGCTAATAGATGAGAAGATATGTGAAAAAACAGATATGGAAGGGCAAATATTGACATTTATCCCCAAGAATTCATCTTTCTATGCAGTTAATGAGGTTGAGTTTCATAGGCGTACTATAGCCTGCGAATTACATGAGATTATGGGTGGAGGCTTATTTCCACTCGCTCTATGTATTTTGGCACTTGAAAGATGTGAAGATAATCTAGAAGTAGCAACAAATTGGCTTCTTGAAAATGGGTTTCAGGAATTAGACCATATGCAAAATGCATTCTTGGAGCAAAATACTAAATTAGTTGAAAATACAGGTAATCAAGAAGACAGGGTACATGGAGATAATAAAAAGGTCAATTTACCTTTAAATATTGAATATGATCATTTAATTATAAAAGGTACCATTGAAAAAATAGATAAAAACCAATTTCCTAGAGGGAGTCCTGATTATGAAATACTTCTAGATTTGTGTATTTACAAGAGCTGGAATATATTTACAAAACAAGAAGATGATATTACTGAAAATGAAACACATTTTGATATCACAAGATTTTTGACATCTTTCGGACCTCTTAGTGAATTAACTTGGAGCAGCTTGAACAGTAGTTTGTACAATAGTAATAGTTCTCTCTCTTATTGTGGCCCTAACTATTCAAATGACATATGGTTTCACTCAATACGAAGTAATGAACAAACTAATCAATATTTCCAGGGACAACAATTTGAGCAAGTGTTGCTAAATAATTCTAATTTAAGGAGATCAACACCCTCACAGCAAACAGCTAACTTGAATGTAGCCAACTCTCAACTACTCTTAAACAAAGATTCATCTTTATTCCCAGGACAAATTGTGATTATAACTTCAAATATTGAATATTGGATATATGGTGAGGAAGAAGAACTAATAAGTAATGATTTATTAGTGAACAATAAGTCCAGACTAATATTCCCATTGGTAGATATTTACTCTCTACCATTGCATATGATGAAACTATATTTACGAAGGTTTTCTAAAATGTATGGAGTAGTTTGGTGCTGCTACCAGATTTCAAAATCATCCATTGTGCAATTTATTGATTATCACAATATGATGTACTTTTTTGTTCATATTCCAACGAGTTACCTGGAACAAGTGTCAGTCGATACACCACTAATCACGGGTTCAGAATTAAATTCGCAAATTAATGGATATTCTTCACTACAGCAATATATTAGGGAGATTTTACTATGCAAAGATCGAGATGAAACGGAACTCACAGATTTCAATCGTATTCTAACTAATATGTATAATTTATATCCAAAAATTGAATATTTCAAATGTATTACTTTGGTAAGGAATACTTTGGTATCAATAGTGCATGAACTACCTCTTTATATAAATTGTAGTGATAAAAAAGTTCAGAAACAAACATTTTTAGATATTCTCCGTTTATTCAAATTAATATATGGTAATGATGGGCCTACTCTAAATGATTACAGTCTCCTAATATTGAATGATTCAAGAGCAGGCTTTTATACGAGATCAATACTTTCCAATATAAATTATAATGATTATAACGAAGTTGAGGGAATTTTTTCAGGTTTTATGGATGTTATCCAAAATCTTTCAGCCTACAGTTATTCAGACTTCTTGCAAATATTATACTCTGAGTATGTGATTCATATGAGAAATAGTACGAAGTATCAACTTCCAATAGTTGTGGTTGAGAGTAGTCATCCATATGAATGTAATATGGATAGAAGAATAGATGTTGAGATAAAGGGATGCAAATATTTATACGCCATTTTTGATCCACTTTGTGATTTGCATTCAGATACTTTAACGGCTCTCACAATATCAGTGAAGAATAAGAGTAGTGGTAATGATATGGTTATACTAAAGAAAACTGCTCGAGGAATGAGTGGATTTAAGCAATTAATACCCTTCAATTCTTGTTCTGTTAGGTTTATTTCCTCAGCACAAAATAGCAATAAATATGGAATTAAAATTGTGTTTGTACCAGTAAAGTATAATTTGGCAGATCAAGATATTTTAAACAACAATAATATACATTTTGCGTATGTTGTATTAGATTTAATTATAGCCCAATTCAAAGATGATCCGAATAAAAAGAAATTTTTCTTCAATTATTTGGCTTTAATTATCGATATATTGTTCGATATTTTATATTCCTTTCATGCACCAAAACAGATAAAACTAAGCAGGTATTTGGCATTGTCAAATAGTTCTAATAGTGGAATAATCAAAAATCAGTCAGTGATACCCTACCAAAATGCTTTCATTCATTCTATTCGACAACTGGTATGTATTTTTATGAGATTTCACAAATCAATAAACTTATTAGCATCAAAAAAAAGCATAGTGTACTTAGATTATCTTGAAAGACTTTGCAATTTGATATACAACTCCCAATTTGAACAAATTCATTTGGCAACAAATTTTAGTTTATGCTCAAATATGAGATTCTACATAATGCTACAATTGAACAAAATCTTATTTTATTATCAAAATAATAAAAGCACATTTAAATGGAGTAATCTAAAAGGTGATTCTAGTGATTTATTAAATAAGATTTCTTGTCTTACTTACATAAGGTGTTCACTGGATCTCCAAGTGCAGGCACATCTAATTACAGAACTACTTTTATCATTTTATGATGCTTCTATATACTCCAATAATAGAAGGGGACAACTAAATTATACCGATACAAGTATAAATATTGATTATAAAGACACTTTCTATTCATTAGGATACTCAAGTAGTGATCAAAGTAAACATCAAAATACAAGTTTATATATTGGTGAAATTCAACCTTATTCAATATATATGCTAAATGGAGATTTTTATAGCCACCAACAGTTGTTAAATAGCCAATTTTACACATTTAATATTTGTCCATGGTTTTATTTGACCTCAAATAACAATCTACCATTATCTGTTTTTAAATCTTCACTACTGTGTTACTATAATCAGTACTTTCTCAGTGACTCAAAAAATTACGACAATTTTTTAAATATGAAGAGTTTTCAAGATGCAGAACATTGTCAATTTCCAACTTGGAGCCTGAGAAATAGATATATAAGTATATTTAAAAAGAAGGTACCCCTTTTACTTCTGGAGAAATTAAGTGAAATTGAAATTGAGATATTAGACGCTAGACTTTTAATTACAAATAATACTGAGGAGGTTCTGGATGAAAATCCTACTATTAACTTAAAGCAATTTCTTGATGAAGTCCTTATGATGATGAGTGGTAAGCTACTAATTCTTCCAAATCCCAGAAGTTTGTGGTTAAGTGATGATATACTAAGTAATTTTTTAAATATATATAGTGATTATGAAAAGAAATTGATCTTGAAAAATCCAATTTCACTTACATATCGTCTTGTGAGAGTTTTAACTAGAGAAGTTATTTTATTAAAAACTATTTCATTCACTTCTGATGATATAATTATGATAACTAATTCTCCATATCAAAATTGGTTAGACCGTGTCAAACTATTATGGGATTTGTTAGCATATTTAGAAAGTTCCGGTGAATTAACTATGAACCATAATATATCTGCAAAAAGTGGATATCCTTGGATACTTGGATGGGAAAAAGATATGATTAAGAGCCTAATACAGAGAGGAAATTCATTTGATCCAAGAACTATATCTGAATACCTTGAAACATTTACATTTTCACTTGTTAATAATAATCCAGTATCTGTAAGCTCAGATGGAGAATTGACAAAAGATGAGGATAAGGATAAAAAAGTATATAATTATCCAAGTCAAAATGAAGATAAAATGTGGAGTAATTCACAAACTATTCAGTTGATGAGAGAATTTCTTCTAAGGAATTATATACATTCTTCATTCCAAACCTATTTCTGGCCCATATTTTCTGGCACAGTGCCAATATGCGATATTGATTGTTATAAGACACCTACAGAAGATAGAGCAGTAAATGAAATATCTTCTTCAACAGAGAGCTATAAATTATTGGAGATTCCATCACGCGTTTCATCTTCTTTTGAAATGGTAGCACCATGTACTATATCTTTTTGGTTATATCCACTAAATTTGAATACGTGGAAGCAAACTTTTTCAATCAAAAATAGTAATTTTAAAGATATTGCAGAGATTAATAAACATGAGTTTTTAAGTTTTAACCTTCAAAAAGATTCATTTAATAGTACAAACTCAATTTTACATGAATCATATCCTCAGTATCCAATGGTTGGAAACAATTGGAGATTAATTGCATTTAGAGGACTTTCAGTTGCAACAATTTCATTTTGGATAACAGAAGGAGGATACTTAGGTATTATAATAAATTCGCCTTATAGCCAATATCCAATCAATCTTTTAGTTAATAATTCAATAAACACATCGAATGCAAATGAACACACTGCATCTTTAAAAGCGACATTATTTAATAGCTCATCAGCAATGGATCTTCATACCACAAAAATAATCTCCAACCATTGCATATATGCAAATCAATGGTATCATATAGCTCTTACAATAGGTTCACTACGGAATTTGAATAGTGCCCCAAGGTTATCAACTTCTAGTAATAGTTATGGATATAGTGTAAAGCTTTATATTAATGGGCTATTAGATGAATCTAAAGTAATACCATCATCTAGAATTCCATTAATTAGTGGTGATCTACCCTGGATTATTGGTTGGCCGAAATATATGAGATTTAAAGAAAAAGATAATGAAATGAACCCTATACAGGTTAGCGGAACTCAAAAACCCAATAACCAGCAACTGAAATTTTTTGAAAGGAACATTTTCCTTGGTCAAGACTTGACAATATCTAATTCACCTATATTATGTTCACCCTTTAGCTCTACTGAAGTTAAATCTAGTATTAAACCTGAATTTTCAAAAAAAGCTGGGGAACCACTGTTTGGATTACTTGCCAACATGTTTGTTGTATTTAATGAGTGGGAACTGGAAGATATCCATGACTATATTAAGAACACTTATAGTGATATTCAAAATCATATACAGCAGATTGAAATAACAAGTATTAAATCAAAGATTTTCAAATTAAATAATGGGAGTACACATTCAAACTCTAATGAAACATTGTCAAGTAGTTGTAGCAGTAATAGCACCTCTAGTAATAGAAGCGTTGTACATGTATTTTCAAGTAATTGGAGGTTCAATCCAATTGTAGTATGTTTCAATAATATATGGTCAATGGATATTGGTTTATGTGATTTTATACTACCAGAAGAGCAAGCACAATCATTAAAATATAAATATTCCATTTCAGATAAATATTATACCGAAAAATTAAATGTGAAACTTTGTCTTGAACCAAATACTATAAATCATATGCATTTAATCTATTCCAAAGACTTTTATGATTTGAGCATTCCAAAGCTGGATGTCGCATGGAAAGTTTGCAGTGTATCTATACCAAATATACTAAATAAAAAAAGCAATTGGGAACAGAGAATTATGAGTGATGTGGAATTTTATGATCCTGTTGATTTAATATGTAGTAAGAACTGTATTTGTAGCGATTCTATTATTGAAATGAATGTAATATTTGGGAAAGAACAAGATATAAGTGCTCCTTTTGTAGTAATCAGACTTAAGAACATAAAACTAATATTCTCAGGTGTAATAATGAGGAGATTTGTTGAAATGCTTGATGATTTCCATGAGGAATATGAGCACACTAAATCTAATGCAAGTGATTTTTCAAATATTCCTGCAGGACAGCCAAATCAACTATACTTAGATACTTTATCAGCAAATGAATTGGTAAATCGCATAAAAGAGAGATACGGACTAGAACCAATTAAGAATAACAATTCAACTGTAGAAAAAGATATCTTTAGTCAAAATCTTACATTAAAAAACAATTCTAAGATTTTTTCCAAGCCCAGTACTTCAATTCTAAGCCAAAGTAAAATAACTCTCTCTAAAGTGGACGAATTTATACTGCAGCTATACGAAGAGTTACAATATAAAGAATATCCATTAGCCTTAATATTAAATCATAGAGAAACTAATATATATAAGGAGAAAATTGGATGTAATATGTGTGATTATGAAGTAATGAGTTATTGCAGACTTAACATAATTTTGACAAAGCGATTGATACAACTATTTATATCCATACTAAGCTATATTGATATAATATCTCCACGACCATCTATATATAAATATGCTTGGCTTAATAAAATACGTCATTATATGTCGGTCTCGCTCAAAGAATTGCTTCTGAGTGCTAGTTTGTTATTAACAGAAGATAGTGGAGCTGATGGAAGAATAAGAGTTGTAATTAATAGACCTAAATCATTACATTATAGCGGTGATATAAACCATGATCCTTATGGGTTATATAGTGTATTTGGTCAAGTATACAAGAGTTTAGAGAACATTGCACCAAACAAATTTAGAAGTAAAAATAGACCATGGTATGTAATCTACGAGGGTGAAGGAGGAATTGATGCCGGTGGATTGTATAGAGATTGCATTAGCCATATTTGTTTTGAACTACAAAGTAATAGATTACCACTATTTATATTATGTCCTAACTCATATGGTTTCGGTGATAATCAATACTTCTTTATTCCGAATCCTGATTTGGCTAAATATACATATCGCCACAAAAGAGTAATACAAGATAAATTAGGTGGGAGTGATGAAAACATGAAGGATGAAAATAATCATACTAAAATAGAATGTTTAAATAATAAAAATAAAGAGTGTATAGTACCTTTGCAAATGTGTGTTGATAAAATTTTTGATTCTCTATATAGATTTGTTGGAAGATTGATGGGAATAGCAATAAGGGGTCACCTAACATTGAATTTGGACTTCCCTATGATGTTTTGGAAGATGCTTCTCAATGACAAAATAGAATATCAAGATATAAGACAGGTTGATGGGTATACAATGCAATTATATGAAAAATTGACCCAAATATACAGACTTTGGGTAGCAAGTAAACACTCTGAATCCTATACTCTGCAAAATAAAAATTCATTGGAAAATTTAATGGAGGAATTTTCATTGGTTGGTTTAACATGGACAATTACAAACAGTAATGGAAAAGTTGTTGAGCTAATTAAAGATGGCAAAGATATTCCAGTGAAAATAGAGGAGTTAAAATATTACTGCAATTTATTGCTTGAATACAAAACAAATTTTGAATTAATTCATGCAACTAAGAATATTCGATTAGGTTTGTGTGAAATTATTCCAGAACAGATAATCCAACTATTTACTCCTATTCAGCTAGAAAGACTTATTTGTGGGATACCATCTTTCAATATTAATCTGCTCAAACAACATACGAGATATACAGGCTATCTAGCTACAGATGATGTGATAAAGTGGTTTTGGGATGTATTAAGCAGTTTCACCTTTAAGGAGCAACAAATGTTTTTAAGATTTGTATGGGGAAGATGTAGATTACCTAGTGGAAACTCAAACTGGGAACATAATATGGAAATCGTCCGATTATATCCCAGACATAATTCTTTAACAGAAAATAATCAACATATTCAAAATGAATCTTTTTCAAATGTACAACCAGGAAATAACTTTGTGGAGGAGATAAATTATACAGCTGATAATCCTGAGGGTGATACTCCTAGTTATGAACCAGATGAAAACTTGAGATTACTTCTTGGTTATGATATTGAAGAAGGTATTGAGCTCAATCTTGATTCATCATCTAATCAAAGACAATTAGGAGATAATTTAGTGGGTATAAATGACTTGGATAGTATATTTGAAAGTGTAGATGAAATAAGTGGAGAAGTGACACATAATGAAGAAAACGATAGCAATGATTTAGATACTAATAGAACAAGTACAGAGAATTTGAACTCACCAGAGGATCTTATGTTACCAGTGAGCCATACTTGTTTTTTCCAACTAGAATTGCCAAGATATTCAAGTCGTGAAATATTAATGGAAAAACTTTTGTATGCAATAACAGAAGGTATTGCAATAGATACAGATAACAGAGCAACCGATATTGATTGGGACCAAAGATAAACTTCTTTTAAAAAAAAAAATAAATAGCTTAGGGAAAGCTTATATACAAAATCATTAAATTAATATTAATTATTTTCTAATACCTAACTAGATATTTCGTATATTATTCAACTAATTTACACACAACAAAACTTTAATATTACACCAAATTTAAAATTATAAATGTATCTCTTTTTAAATATAATTAGGGATTACTGCAAATTTTTCATAAAAAAACAATAATCTACTATAATTAACCTATGGATTATTAAATAACTTTTCTTCAAAATAGTAAAATTTCAGTAAACTTGTTATACAATATATTTATAATAGTAAATAAACTTTTAATTTATAATAATATGAAATTTGGTATTTCTATTACATTCATTTAGATTATAAAATAATTCGATATAAAATTCAAATGTTATCAATTTACAATTTAGCTATCTCAAAATGATTTTATAGGTTATTAAGCTAATTAATAGAATTTTATATTAAAAAGTCTTAATATTAATTTATTTTCAGGGAATTACTCTTGTATCAAGTTAATTAAATACTAGATAGCACCGATTTTCTAACGAATTTTGTTCTAGTTCTAATTACTGATAATATTAAAAAATAACTATTCAATTTCTTTCTTAAAAAAGAAGTTTATATATGATATGATATTGTAATATAAAATATTCTATATAAGATCATAATAAAATTTATATTAGCAACATTGAAGTATTCAAATGTTTTTGTAATATTGGATACTCTTAATTATTACTAATTTTCATTATTTATAAAATAAGGATAATAAGTGATTAATAATTAAATAAAATTTTTGTTTTAATCAAATATTAATATATTAACTGTATTTTTAATAATTCAAATAGTTTAACTTTGATTTAATAGTGCAATACACTCAGATTTAGAATATTGAAACAAATGTCTACATAGAATAAAGAACTTACTTAGGAACTATGTAAAATATACAAATATCAAATACTTAATATAAAAAATAAATAATCTTATACAAAGTAATATTAACTTTTAATTTAGTAAAAATGGTTAGTTAAATATCTTTATTCATAAATGAATTTATCAGTGGAAATAAATAGATTTATGAAAATTATAATAATAAAGGAAAATTTAGTAAATAAATAATAGCTTATTTCCTTAATAAATAAAACAAAATATAAACAAAAATATTTTATTAGTATTTTGGTTTGGGTTAATAGATAAAATCTTCTTATATATCAGAAAATTATTAATCCCAACTTCTTGCAAATTATTTCCAGTTACTAATATAACTTGTTTCAGGTATCTAATTATATATATAATCAATCTTCAGATTTTATTGGAATAAATTAATAAAATTATCTGTATTTTAAAAATTTGCAAGAAAAGGCTGAATAACTTTCAAATTTTCCCAATGATATAATAATTCAATATATCAATAATATAATTTGAACAAGATTATTAAATGAAATTAATGATTTTTATTATATAATTAATAATTTTCCTGAAAAAATTGTTAGATTAATGACCAATTATTATTGTAAATCTCATTTTGTAATAACAGTAATAAACTATTTTATAATAGATTAATACAATAACAAGATTTTTATATAGAAAAATGAAAATATATGTAGTAAAGGTAAATATAGTAATGTAAGTAGTCAACTAAAAGAATATTAAATCTAAAATATTATTAATACATTCACATAATAAAATTATCACTTAATGGTTTACAGGAATAAATAATAAATATATAAATATGAATATTTACCAATTATATTTTTAAATAACAATTTTTTAATTCTATTTTATTAATTTCATCATAATAAATATTTTAAAGATAGATAAACATGAAAACTATTTTATAGTAGGAATTATTAATATCAAAATATTATAGATTGATTTAAAAATATCCACTAAGTATTATGTTTCAAATACTCTTTTAAGTACTTTAGAACAAAGTCTAAATCTTTAGAAATAAAACAAAATATGTGCATTTTAACAAGATATTATCTTTTTCTATTAATTAATGCAATATTTAATATTAAGAGTGAAAAGAAAAATTTATGGAGTGTTTAAATAATCTTGCTTTTGAAGCTTGTTAAATTCTAGTATACTATATATTTGGACTTTAAAAATAGTCATTTAATTTTTATTAAAAAGTTATATAAAGTTATCAAAATTAATATATAATAGAATTCAATATAATTGTTAAATAATTAGTAAATTAGAGAATATATCAGTTATGATAAGTGACTTAAATAATTAAAACCTTATAATCTAAAGTATTATATTAGATGTCAATTATAAATTTAAGCAATAACTAATAATTTATAACTTTTTCTCAAGATCCAGAAATGGACTTGTCTATGTTATAATTAGATCCATTAATGTATAAAAAGCTCCATTATAACTAAATGTTTAAATCTCTCAATATCAATATAATTTCAGTAGTTTAAAGTATTTAAAAGTATACTGACACTTATAGTTAACAGTATACTAGTACTTATATCTAAAAATTTTTATAAAAAGTCAAATATAATTTCTATTGTATTGAGAACCAAAAATTATAGTTTGAAAATATTCAGCTAACTCCAACCTAAGATCAAATTGATATATTATCTTGTTTTATAAAATTATAAATATTCAAATTAAATAAATAAAATATAATGAATACAGCAAACCAATAATAATTTGTACAATAGTATAATAATATAATTCTATAAGTGTATAAAAAGGTATCTTAGATTTGTTTAAATATAGAATTATAAATTCCATTCGTTATAGCTAAAAAAAAAGGATTTTCAAGACTTTGTTTATTATATTTTAAAGGATTACAGAGTGTAAATTTTAAACTTTCATCATTATCTCTCTCAACATTTACTTGATAAATTTCTCCTCCAGCATGCTTCAAAATAGCATGACAGGCACAAGAATCCCATTCCATACATCCTATAAAGCGTGGATACACATGGCATAAACCTTCAGCTATTTTCATAAATTTAATAGATGAACCGTGATTTACAAGAGAGTAACCCATAAAATACTTTTTTACAAATGAATCAAAGATATTACGATTTTGAGTACTATTAGATCCTACAATAGTTAATATATTATTTGGATCAGTTTCTGTACTACATTGAATAGGTTCAATTAAACATTTATCACAAATAACATTGGATGCCAAACAAGTTGTGAGTTTAAACACATACTTTGAATCTCTACTTGAAGCAAATATTATCCCCTGACATGGAACACAAACTACACCTAATATTGGAATTCCACCTTCACTTAAACCAATATTAACAGTAAATTCTCCAGTACGTTTAATAAACTCTTTGGTTCCGTCTAATGGATCAATTATCCAGCATAGTCTGAAGTTATAATAATAATAAATAAATTTTAATTCAAATTATTTTGTCACAAATAATTTGATATATTAAATTCACTCACTTGTAATTTTTCCTTATTTCCCATGGTGCCTGTTCAGATTCTTCAGTTATTATTGGAATTAATGGCCATAAAGAAGCTAATTGTCTTGAAATTTGCTCATTTGAAGTAATATCTGCTATTGTAAAAGGGGAATTATCCTTTTCTTTAATTTTTATATTTAAATCAGATTCCTTATATGTATTATATATTTCCATTATAGTTCTTGAACCCAATAGACAAATCTCAACAACGTCTCTAAGACGAATTTTAATTCCTTCTTCTAAATTTACATTACATACAGATTCATTAAATAAGTTGAAAAGTTCCATCTTATCATTCATTATGTGAAAACATTTAATATATAGTATATAAAAATAGTGTGGGTATTTCCTTTAGATAAACACTAGCGCCATTACCACGTAATGCATTCATAGCACTAGACAGAAGTAGAGAAATCTTACAAATGAATCATTAAAATGTAAATAAAAAGTTTTTTATTGTAATCTAAGCCCCTATATGATTCTAGTTTCTATATAACTACTCTAGAAATAATATATACAACATCATAATAATACCTAGAAATAGGGCAATGTTTGAGACAAGTTGGGCTCTATATTCTTCGTCTAATCAAAAAATAAGAAACAATTTACAAATAATCAATAAATAAATCCATAGTATTATACATCCAAGGAAACTAAAATATTTGCTATTTAGTTACTTACTTGACAAATTATTTGAACTATTTGTGCTATTTTGATAGTCACCAAATATCAATCTTTGTGCAGCTCCCAAACTTAATATAGCTCCAAGAGGATTAGCTAAAATAGCTAACATAGGAAAATTTAAAGTACTGAAGGAAATTGTAGAACTTTGAAATTCTCTAAAACTGCTATTATGTCCTGTTGAATGACGCTGTCTAGCTTCTGGTCTTTCTGCTCTTGGTCTTGGCTTTGTTTTTTTCCTAGGATCATCATTACCACAGCCCCTACCATATAAGGGTATCACATTTTCCTGTGTTACTCCTGCTTTGCAAACAGGGCAATCTTCATAGCCTTTTTCAAGCCATAAGCACATACAGCTCCAACAATACTATAATACCCAAAAGAAGATAATTTTATAATTAAAAATAATAGAAGTAAATACAACTTACCAAATGTCCACACCTAGTTACTATTGGCTCATGAGCAGTTTCAAAACAAATATTACACTCAAAACTTGTTCCATTACATCCATTAGGATTCGGGATATTTGATGATGAACTAGAGTCTATATGGTTCTCAGAAGGTTCTACAATTCGATTAATCTCATTTTTCTGTGAAATATCTGAATATTCTATCCCATTTTCCATTATAACCAGGTTATGCAGGTGCACTTTTCATTTCTGTAATAAACTACTACAAGCTATTCTATTACAATATTTTGAAGCGCCAATAATAATTTTATTAAGATATGGCGGGAGATGTTACAAACACTATTATTGACATTTTTGACCTAAAAAAAGATTTGGTGAGTATAAATATGAATCTCATTTTAAATTAGTATTTAAATAATTTAATTTATATATAATATAATTAGACTATTTGAACTAAATGGAACTTAGATTTTATCTTGTTAGAATTAAAAGTCTACTGTATGTGTATATTGACTGATTTAACTACATTTCATTAGTTACCAGGATAATAAATTAATATTATAAAAACCAATAGAACTTTTTCTTTTTAATAAGTGTAGTGATTTGTAGAAGTTACATTTAGACAAAACAGAAAATTAGGGGCCTAATAATCTAAAGAAGCAAATATATCTAAGTTCTCCAACCCAATACTATTATTGGTTGGAATCCTACTCACCATTAGTTTATTCATTAAATATAACTTGAAGTTATGTACATAGGTTAAATAGCAGCTGAAAGATAAGGATAAAGTATTGCAGAATTAACTCCTCAATGATTTAGCCTAGGTTATTTTAATGTAAAACAAAGAAAAAACACTAATCTAAATTGAAACTACAAAAAGTAGGTAAATCTAGTAACCATTCAATAATGCAAAAAATACTATTTATAATTATTAGAAAGGAATAAGAAGAGAATAGATATTACCAATTTAAAAGAAATGTCGTGTAGCCTCAGGATTAAGAATTTGAAAATATTCCTTCATTATATTCTTCACTTTTAAAGATGCATAAACAAAAATATAAAGAGAATTGGGGGATAATGGAAATAGTTCATTGTAAACTAAACAAAAAGAAACCAAGTAGTTATTTTCTTTAAAAAAAAAGAAAGACAAAGGAATAAATTCTGCATAGTTTCATTCTTGAGTAGTCAATCAGCTGCGATATATGGGTATACCTAATAAAGAATAGCTAAAGAAATCTGACTAATAAATTCTAATTGTTTTTCTTTATTACTGCAATAAATATTTATATAAAATTCCAATAAATAGTTAAATATTCCATAAATTTATTTTTATATTAATATTAATAAGTATTTCAATATTATAAGTATAGGAAATTCTGTGATTTTACATATAAATTAAATAAGGCCAATATATTAATTGAAATTTGATCTTATAAATTCAAAAGAATTATAACTGTTTAATTGTATTTAAAAAATTATGATATTACATAGATATTACAATATATCACAGTTAATAACTTAGAACCATTTGAACAATATAGAGTTAATATTTTGAAATCTCATTCCCAGAATAGACTTACCAATATAGCTGTGGTTTATTTTTATTAGAAATACTTTTGATAAATCAAATTTTTAATAAATATTTGAGTATAATAAATCCTAAAAAAATCGCAATTTCACATAACCATAAAAAAAAAAAACTTTCAGTTATAGAATAAAACCTGACAGAGTAGGAAATTTTGAAAAAGATTTAATCAAAACATTTTACTCTAAAACACTGATAAACTTCTTCAAAGAAATTTCAAATATATAAAATACCATTTGTTTTCAGTTATGAAGTCTTAAAATTAATTATTAAGGCTATAATATATACTGTGTATTATTAGGTCTTGAAAAGAATTAGATTCAAAAATTAGAAACAACCAATATTTCTTATATTTAGTAAGAAGTAATAAAAATCTTCAAATCTCTCATACTGATTTAAAAGTGGGTTTAGTTACACCAAATACAGTAACTAAGGTAACTACTATGACTACTTTTATCTAATCCACTAGAAACTTAGCTCCTTAGGCTTTTCCAACTTTTACTTGTTCAATCACTTTATAAACAATCCATGATTTATCCATAATTTAATGACTATTTATTAAATATCTGACAAATTCTTTCGAGATATTCTTTAGTAAGAATATAACTGTAATAAATAATATTATTACAAATAGATATTTTTAAGCTACATATTTTAACTGACTAAAACTATAAATCTGAATAAGAATATTCACTGAAATCTCCACTTCAACACCTTTTTACCATAAACAAACTTTTGAAATAAAATCTTGTAAAAGAAAATTAGACACTTTTATAATATTCAAGATCAATAAAGTATCTCAAGATAGTTAATAAAACATACTTTCCAACCAGTTGATTACTAAAATTCACTTCTTTAATCTACTTACATAAGCTTCAGATCTGTATTATACCTAAATAAAAATTAAAGTCTTCTGTTTTATATCACAAGCCCATATAATATAGAAAAATTAAGATATGATTTTATTAATAAAACTGCATCAGTATGCTAAATTTCCTAATTAATCATTCAAAATTTTTATACTAGTAAGTAAACCATACTTAAGCTCATTATGTTTGTATTATTTTTTTTTCTTTGTAAAATCCTCTCAGAATACTCATTCTAAAGTAGAAAACTTACAAAATCTAAATAATAAATTATTTTCATTTGTATATAATATAGAGAAAGAGGGAATCTGATCTTCTATTTCGAGGGTAATCATCTTAATACTATTTTAAGATTGTATACAATATGTAGATCTGAAACCCGGTAGATAAAGTAAAAATGATGAATATATAATATTCAATGGAGTATAGTTTAAAGTTATTTGTAAACTTTTACTTTTGTCTCAACAAGCTTCCGAATTTTAGTATCTTCTTTAATCCAATCTATTTTATAAATTTTATATTTAAGCGGTAATTATGATTCTGCATGCATGTAGTACATGTAATATAATATTAATCAAACTTTTAAAAATTCATTTTAAACTTGCATACTACATAAGTTTAGAGTTCTTAATATTATATAAATTGGAATTAAATAAAATCTTGTTAGCAAATTATTTTTGTATTATTCCTTAAAATAAGTAATATTACTAAAGAGGATGATATATCCTAAGTATCACAATATTTTCCATTATAAAAAAATTTTGAAAAATTTAAGAATTTGCATATATATATTGTTTATATATTAAAATTTATAATAGTTAAGCAGTTTTTTTAGATAACATTAAATAATTTTCTTTATTTTCAGGTTTGGTAATTATCTCGCGTCAGCGCGTGACATTAATAATCCAAAGGTTATAAGCATGCAAATTTGGTATGTGGTAGATATTTTGAGAATTAAAAGAAAATAAGAGGAAAATTTTAACTGAACTCTTGATGCTAATTAATAATTTTTTTGGCTATTCAAATGAATAATACTACCAGGAGGTGAGAGAAAGCTATGGCAATATTATTTAGTATTACTAGTGCAACAGCTTTTCACA
Source organism: Cryptosporidium andersoni (assembly GCF_001865355.1). Taxonomy (NCBI): domain Eukaryota; phylum Apicomplexa; class Conoidasida; order Eucoccidiorida; family Cryptosporidiidae; genus Cryptosporidium; species Cryptosporidium andersoni. The sequence continues at coordinate 256,684 of NW_027122907.1, forward strand.
TAATTAGAAAATTTTTAGGACACCAAAGTTAAATTTATTGGACAATATAGATACACTAAAACATAGTGTTGAGCTAAATAAGGCAGTAATAGAAACTCAATATATACAAAGATGCAATTTTCAAAGTGGGTCTCAAGGAAACAAACAAAGAAATGATGGAGCTAAGAATGATCCTATTACTTGTGACTTGAGATTAATGTAAGTATTATAAATTGAAGTAGTTTTATATTGAAATATATATAATAAAATTTATATCTAAATAAATATTAATATTATATTGTTTTGATTACAGGAGAAAAAGAATATCTATAAAAGATTTTAATATTCTACGTCCAATAGGAGCAGGAGCTTTTGGGGTCATTAGATTAGCTCAATGTAAATATACATCAAAAGTATATGCACTTAAACAAATGAGAAAAAGTATTATTCGTACAAAAAATCAGCTAGAAAGAATATATAGTGAAAGAGCTTTATTAGTACAGAATGCATCTGACTATGTAGTGAGGTTATTTTATACATTTCAAGATGATAAACATCTTTATCAAGTAATGGAATATCTTCCTGGAGGTGATTTAATGTCATATCTAATAAAATTAGACAAATTTAGTGAAGAAGATACTAAATTTTATATGGCTGAGTTAGTCCATGCAGTCGATTTAGTTCACCAATTGGGATTTGTGCATAGAGATGTCAAGCCTGATAATATAGTACTAGATTCTAATGGTCATCTAAAGTTATTGGATTTTGGGCTTTGTAAATTCGCTCCAACAATTGAAGAAGTAAACTCGAATTCTAAGAGCTATAGCCATCTTCATAACTTAAGAAGAAATAGTGCACCTGATAGCCTAAAACTAGAGGATATAAAGAAAGAAAGAAGAAGGGAAGAGACTGTAGCAGGATCATCATGTAGCAAAGAAAATAAGAATTCTGAGAATGTTGGGGAAAATAATTATTCCAATACAACTAATAACTCAAATGGAAAATTGGAGCATCCAGGTAGAAAAACATTACATTCAACTGTTGGAACTCCCCAATATATGGCACCTGAGATATTTTTAAGACAAGGATATTCTAACTTAGTAGATTGGTGGAGTGTCGGTATTTTAATGTATGAATGCTTGTATGGAGGTGTTCCATTTAATGATGATACACATAATCCTATTAAAGTTGCAATAAAGGTTATGCAATGGGAGAAACTCTTGCTATTACCTCATCCTTGCAGACAAATATCTCCAGAAGCTTTAGACTTACTGAGAAATCTACTTTGTCATCAATCAAAAAGATTTAATGGAGAGCAAATAAAGAAGCACCCTTTTTTTAAAGGTAAGTTTCCGAATTTATGACGAGAAATTTATATTGCATAAATTTATGGGCAAGTTTAAAATAAATGTGCTTTATTTCATTTAGATATTGATTGGGACCAGTTGAGGCAATTACCAGCTCCATTTAAAAAAATTATATCAATTGAAAACCAAAATGTTCCAAAAAGTGAAGGTACTACTAATAAAAGGCAAGATATAGTTATAGAAGAGTCCCCTACAACCTCAAAATTTGGTGTTCAAGGTTCTTCTTTAGTCGACTTAAATTTTTTAGATTACACATATAGAAATACTGATAGAAGATATACTTCTATATCTTTAAGCGAAACGATTAAACTAGTTCATGGGTGACGCAATAAAATTATTTATACTTTTGCCTTAATCAATTACTAGTTAGACCTATAAAAAAATCATTTAAATATATTACTAGTATTTTAGTGGAGTTTGTAAGCTTAAATAACTTTTCTAGTTTAATTTCTGGATATAGTTGTGATAATACTACTACTATTAATCATGTATCTCTGAAGATTTATTTTTATTCCAAAAACAGAAAAAAAACAAAAGTTATGGTTGGATAGAAGAGGAATATTAAATTATGTCATATTGCTAAAATTAGTCATTTTTCTATTATGTCAAAGTACTAATATTAATAATATATATGGAGTGTTTAAGAAACAAATAATATTGTTTTACATTGAGTTAAAATGTAAATTTTTTTAATATGCAAAGTAAAATCAAGACTACATATTATTTATCCTACTGTCATTTAAGTATTACATATATAGGATAACCAAACCGTTCAGATTTAAATTTTTGAACAAGTTTGAACTTACAAGTTTATAAAGTGAAACTCTATAAACTTATATATTTAAGGACTGTAATTAAATCAATATTAAAGTAACCCTGAATTGAATATAAAATTTTAAAATTACCAAATATATTTTATTTAAATTATATATTTATTGCACTGGCTGTTGCAAATATAATATTCTGCTATCATAACCTAACAGAAATAATTGTGGAAGTAATATGAGCAGACTTGGGGCCCTAAATATTATAAATAAGTTCTCTACAATACTTAATCTACTATAATAGTATAGTTTCTAAAATGGGTTATTACAACTTTTATTTTTAATCTTTAGAGCTTTTCTATAAGCTCCCTTACCTAAAGTAGCTCACATAATTACACTACATATTTGAATATATAAGCAGCCTTATACCATTAATAATAATCTGTCCATAAATTTCAAAAATAATATATTTAAGATCAGTAGGCAGCCTACAGAAATTTTTTATAAACAGAAGATTAGAATCATAAATTTAAAGTATCCTAAATGTATACTTAGTTTATAATAAAATGTTCAGATTATAAAATAATTTGCTTGGATAATACAAATAATGGTCCTGGATAGTAATTATTTTCGAGGAAATAGATATTATAAGAGCTACAGTTAGTATAAACTTTAATGCTAATTTGCAAGCTAAGGCTTATAGTATGTAGTTATAAGGTAGGAAATAACTGAAATAAATCTTACAATAATTTCTACCTTTTTAAAAGATTTATATATTGCAAATTAATATTATTTATAGAGTATTTATATTATGACAAATACAGTAAGGCTACTTACTAAAGTACAATTTATTAAAAAGGTGAGTATATAAATTTATAAATCACTATGAAGACTATATTTTATGAACTTGTAAGACTATTAAAAATCCTAGTCACTAGTATTATTGAAATTGACAAGAGCATCACCTTTGAAAATGTTCATCATTAAATCCTTATTATCTAGTGTTGAGGAGTCTGTAAGTGCAATCATTGTAAGTAGTTCAGACCAATCATCCTCAGAAGATCCTGATAATAATGAAATTATCTGCCCCGCAGATTCTTCTTTATGAGATTCAAGTTCATCTAAAGGTGATAATACACTAGAATTTATAGATAGTGATCCTGGGTCCATTTCATAAGTACTATTATCCATTATTTGATACTTTGTATCTAAATCTTTCCTAGTTTTGATTATATCTTGACGTGGCATATCATTTAAATTCCAATATTTTGAGTCAACTATTAATAGAGGAACAGTATAACCTGGAGGTAATAGATAACTCTCTCTTCTTAAAACTTTTCCATGTATTGAATTTGCAACATTTAATGGAAGTATTATCTTATTTGGTAATCTTATCTCAATATCATTTCTACTAATCCTTCTCTTAGTACATGTTACTCTGAAACATGAGTAATATCCCAAACTTAGTAAGCTGTCCAAAATTAATGGATCAGTATATGCTCTTCCCCTTATAAGATCCACAATTTTCTCAGTGAAAGGATACTTTTTTTTATTCTTATTTGAGCCATCACTTTTCTTAATTTCACATATATGGCCCTTCTTAACCAATTCAGAAGTATTAATATCAGTTTTGGATATATTATCAGTTATTTCAGTATAACATGATGCAACTTCATTATTAGATGACAAGGAGATATTATTATTTCCATTCTTTGTACTAAAAGATATCTCTGAATATTTAGATCCTGACTCTGTATTTTGCTCTTCACTAGTGTCATAAAATGACTCTGAATAAATATCCTTAACAGATATATTTTGAGCAACAATCTTAAATCCAATATGGTTTTTTAGAAGAGCCTTCATAACTTTTTCAGGATTTTTTTCCATTTCTGGTTGGTTAACAGCAATAATTTTTGATAGACGGATAGCATTAGGTCTACCGGTTAATGAGTAACCCAGTCTTTTCATATTAGTTGAAATTTTACGCCCAAAATCATGTCTTCTTGTTCTGTCTAGTGGTTCTTCAAGGTTTTCATAACACATTGGAAATGTTGATTCAGGAGTTGTTTCTAGCAAAGCTGTGAAGTCCCAATTCCTATATACACCAATATTATACAAAGTCCATTCAATTTCTGCTATACCATTAGAACACATAGATACATTAACACCATTTACTTGGTGCCAATCAACCAATACACTAAATAAGCCTTCAGAACCTTTTCTTTTATTGTTTACTACATTTTCAGATTTTGTTAGCCTGCTCTTCTTACTGGAATGTGCCAAGACTTTCTGAGATTTGCCATAAAATAGAGTTATAGTAGTCTCCCTTTCATTATCCACAAAATTATTTGTAAATATATGATAGCAGACTGCAGATGGATCACTTTTCCTTTCTAAAATTTCAAAATTGCACCTTTTACAAGATATATAAGATCCACATACAGGTTCTTCAGGAGGTCTATATGTACTATAGACTAGACCGTTATTGCATATTTTTCTGCATTGCTCTTGACTGTTAATGTCATTATTTCTAGTATATCCAATATAACCAAGAGTTGAATCAAACAGCATAAGGTTACAAAAAAGTAAAGTATAACAAACTATATTCATTATGACCAATCTACTTAGTCAAAATTACCATTTCAGGTTATTCTATTAAAAGTATAATATTAATAAGTACTTCTTATCTATATAGTAGTATCTAGTTAGACTAATCTGCAAAAAAGAAAACGTGAACCAGATACCGGCAGAAAAAGTACCCGACTTCCTACCGGTATATATATTGGCAGGCGCCAGTGGGATTTATCATAAATTTACTTGTACTAACTTAAATCTAAAAAAAGGTTTGGAAATAGAAATTTTGATGTAGAAATTTACGAAATAATAGAAGTTCTAAATTGATATTTTTTAAAAAAAGTTACTTTCATCAATATTGATGTAAATAAGTTCACAAATTTTGATTACTTCCTGTTAGCTGCATTATCCCATTCTAAGAATACCAGCAGCCATTAACTTTTGAATGCCACTAGCAATCTTGGGATCTTGTATAACTTGGGTTAATGCAGCAGGATTTTGTTTTATCTGTTCCAAAATCATTCTGAATTGAGGATCAACAAGTAAAGATTGAATTTCAGGATCAGCTAAGGCATGGGATACCTGCTCTTCATCTATTTGATCAGAAGAAGAAACTTGCTGAATCTTCATCAAAGTATTCTGAAGTCCATCATTACATTCTTTATTTGTTGGGTCACACTTAAGACCTTCTTGATAAGCCTGAACAGCTTTATGATATTCCTTTAAGAAATAGTGAATATTTCCCTTTCTAGACCAAGCTTTTGTAAACTTTGGGTCTATATCTAAAGCTTTCTGGATGTCTATCAGAGCAGAGGGGTATTCCAATAATTGCATGTAACATGCTGACCTATTACTATACAATCTAGAATCATTTGGATTACGTTTAATAGCTTCATCATATTCCTTTTTAGCACCTGGGTAGTCCTTAGCTTTAAACAGATCATTTCCTTTTAGGCGATGTTCTTCAGCAATGTCAGGATTAATGTACGACTCTCGTTCAGCTTTCTCAATTAATCGCTCCAATTCCTTCAAAGAAGTCCTTGTATGACGATTATTATCTTCTACTAAACTTTTCTCGTACATTTCTTTAGCTTTTTGCAATTCATTCATCTTAATATAGCAAGATGCCATCCTATTAAAAGTCTTTGCTACTTTGCTATAGTCAGCTTTGACTTCATATCTAATATCAAGAGCTTTCTGACAGACTTCAAGACACTTGTTATATTCGCCCATTTCTAAATATACTGCTCCCTTATTTGTGAGGTATGTTATTTCAGTAGGATCTAACTCTATAGCCTTGTCATATTCTGCTAAAGCTTCCTCAAACTTATGTTGTTTATATAATTCATTACCCTTAGTTTTATGAAACTCAGCTTGGCTACTCATTTCTTTAGTAAGTAGATATTAGTATATGTTTATGTAACTAATTCACTAACTTTTTGGAAGTTAACCATAAAGGACGCTTAAGTACAATAGACAACCTTGAGGCGGTAAATGAATGATCTTAAACTGTTCTAAACAGATGTTTGGTATTCTAATTTTTAGCTAATTTTTATAAATAGGTTAGTTACCTCGGTTATGGAGATACGAAATGACTGTTGATAACTCTTGGTCTGAAACTCAGATCAATGAAATTCAATACGGAAGATCCAAGCTAGAAAATGTACTTGAATTACCTCAAAGAACAAAGGGATTTCAAACATCTGTAGAATCAGATACAAATACGACTATAGTAGTAGATAACTTTGGACTCATAAATGTTCAGTCACCCTTTTCAAGGGCATACTATGATGATATTACGAGGGAAAATTTAAATGCAAATTTGTATAGTACACTGGGAGACATTTTAGAAGCGTGGCATCACTTAAGTACTCAAACGAATTTGCAAAATATGGCAATTTTGATGAAGAAGGTGAATATATATATAGGAAGGCAAGAGATATGTAATTTATTACCCGTAAGTATTCAATTTCAACGTTTTTTAACAGGCTATGACAATCCTAAGATTGTACACCTACACTTTACATACTTGAACTCTTATCTTGCACTCTCAAGTGGTCCAATATCTTTTTCATCACTAATTACATTGGTATTTGGGAGTCAAGATAGTTCAATATCTCATGAATTGTATAGCTTGTCAATACATGATATTCAACCCTTACTACTAATACTTTCATCTCATTATTTATCTATAAATTGGAATTTCGTCTATGAATCTATTCCAGGTTTATCGAGAATACAGAAAAATTATATAAATAGTTCACAAATACACAAAAATCAAGAAAACTTTAATTCAACAGAACTATACTCTCTGCATACCCCAAAATACTCTATACATTTGAGTTCTTATTGGATATTACGTGATTGCATCTTTTTGATTTTTGCTCAAATATATCAAAATAGTGTTAAGAATTTTCATGATAATTTTTCAGAGACTCTTTGTAGTTTATTTAAGGATTTAACACATCAGAAGACACTTTTACTGGTAGGGCCTAAGTTATCTCATTTACCGAATACAAATAAATGTTTATATCCTGAAGAACAATGTTGTATTACTTCTACTATTCCTATATTAGAGGTCTTTATACAATTTCTCAAGTTATCTTTAGATTCAAATTCGTTTATAAAGTTAATTTTGGCTAGATTACTAGGTACACAAGTAGAAGAGGAAACTGAGGAAACTAAGCCCAATAAATTTAGTCGGAATACCAGAAATTTGCACTCTATAAGAAGGCACCACATTCCAGTTCTCAATATTTTACAGCAAGTACCTAGCTTTAATGATTGTATAAACTTGTTGACTAGAGGTAACGAGTTTTTATTGGTCTATCCATTACCTTCTCTGTTAAGAAGATTCAGATATTATATTCGAAATAGAAAGAAATTGAGATTGGAAAAAGAAAATATCCACACTAATTCTATGAATCAAAGTATTCAAGAGGATCTATTACGTGGTTATTTCCCTAGAGTTATGCTAAGATTGTCTCTTGATAAAGCAAATTTAGTTTGGGAATTTATCTCGGATCAAACCCATAGGAATTCAAATATACTTGATACTAATAAATCCTCTAAAGGTTCTAGATGGTCTGATATCTGGTCTAAAATAGCTCGAAGAAGACTTGTAAAGCATAAGATTCCAATAGGAAATATCACATTTTCCTATATAGGGTATCCTGTTCTTCCAGATAACTTACCTTTGCCTAGTCCATTTTCATCTTCTTCATGTTTCTGCTGCAGTAGAAATAAACTGGATGAGACGACTCTTTTCTTTCGTACAATGACTATTCGGTCAAAAGATACAACATTTCGATTTCTTTCAACAGATATTCCTACTTTATGTCTTAAGTTCTGGATTGCAACTATTGAACAGTTGTCCTTGTATGAAAAAGTAAAGAAATCTGTAGAACTTAAATTATCTTGTAAAGGACCATTTGAATCATCTAAAAAAGACTGGAATAATATAATTTTAGAAAATAAACAAATAGAAACATATTCAGTTCTCAATAGAACCTATTCAAATTCAAATTCTGATTTAACACATAATTTAAATATGAATAGATTAACATTTGAGCAGAATAGAGGTGATTTCGAAATATTAGCAAATATAGATGAGAGATTATCAAGATCTAAAGATTCAAGGAATTCTTTAAGTTACACTAGTACACTTCAAGATACCCAAAGTAATTTAGATGACCTAACTTCTAATTTTACAAATTTTCAGGAGAAAAAAAGAAAATCTTTAACTTTCTCCTTAGACTCAAATGCAAATTATATAGATAGAGAGCACTTTGCATGCCATAATATTCGAAATTCATCTGAATATTCAAAATTCTTGGATGAAGTCCAAAATTGGTCAAATTTATTGAGTACTTCTCAAGTAATACAGCGATGGTACGAAGATATCCTACCAAATTGGGGTGCACATTGGAACTGTGGTTCAATCCCTGTTTCAATTCAAGACAAGTCTACACATCTTCAATCTACGAATCGCATAAAATATTACCAAACTTATTTTAAATACTTTGTAAAGAGATATGTTAAAATATCTACAGGAGAAATTTCAATAGATCACTTGATGCAATGGTTCTTTGGGTTACACTGGTTAAATCAAAATACTAATCTCCATGCTTTTGGAGTTAGATCTAAAACTATGGGGTTAAAAACTTTGTCAAACTGGAAGGCTCAAATGAGTGACAATCACCATGCCAGTAATTCCTGGCATTATTTCTTGTATAATACAATTGGCAATATGTATCCTTTATATTCTCTACCTATAGTTGACCGTGGAGTTCGTTTTGATGCTCCTAACTCACTTGTACTAATAAATTTATGGAATATAGGTATTCCGTGGAATTTAAGACATAAAATCTGGCCTATTGCTCTCAATGACTACAGAAAGATAACTCCAGAACTATTTTATATTTGGCACTTAGAAGCTATCTTTAATTTAAAGGATGCAAAAGGTGATAATAGGATAGCCAGTATATTAATGAGATATGCCGTGGAAATACATAATATATTTTACAAACATTATGACGAGGAAACTTGGTATTCTACTTCCTCTTTTGCTTGGCTCTTTTGTAAAACTTGTGGATTTGGTCAACATTGGGATGGCATATTAGAATATGATGGTCAAATAAATACAAATACTTTAATTGAAAGCGAGGAATACTTTATAAGCCGCGATTTTGTATCAGTGGTTGGCTTGAATACTGAAAATCGTAATTCAGTAGAGCTTGGTAATAAGAACTTTTTTAAAGATGTAGATACTCAAACTCCAAGAGTAGACAACTCAAAAATCTTTCCTGGTACCCATTTTATATCTACAAATGTTCCAACTCCATCTGGTCCTTCTATTGGATTTTCTTCACTTGAGACTTTAACATTAACTAGATTTATCCAATCACATGGAACTCCTCGAATGAGTAACCTGGAAACAAATATAACTAATTCTACTGATGCAGATGACAAAGTCCACTCACTTCTTGATGAAAATCCTTTAAAACAAACATGTACTATTGCAAAAGGTATTTTAGATATATTAGGAGCCTTGTTAGCCCATTCACCAAATTTAGGATTTCAGCCAAACCTGATCAAGTATATAGCAATACTTTTCATATATATGGATACTCCAAATGTCTTTAAATGTATTTTGAATTTAATGGGATCTAATAGTTATCTTATTGGATCACAAAGTATCTACTGTCATTCAAAGGAGCAAGAAGATACATTTAAAAATCCTCAGCCCCACGTAGAAAACCTATCAACTAATACTGATTATATATATACCTACAAATCTATGAGTTGCTTTACTTCTAGGACAGATAGACAGTGGTTACTAATTTGCCATACATTCCAGAGCTGCGTCTATGTAACATTCCCCCAATTGTATCAACATCTAATTTACACACTTGATATACCGTTTGAAAGCTTTGTCATTACCTGGTTTCGATCAATCTTTATGGATATTCTTCCGTTATCTACAGTTCTAGTAGTCTGGGACAATTTCTTACTTTTTGGTCTTCCCTTTCTATTTCAAACTGGACTTACTATTTTAAAGGTTAATCAGGCAGAAATTTTAAGATGTAGTAATTCATTACATGCACTTCATGCATTATTATGTGTATCTAAAGACAGATTCAAAATAAATCCCCAAGTTTTTGTAGAAGCTCTAAATCAAATAAGAAGAATATGTGATATTTCCTATATATTATCTATAATTTCGCAGTTTAACTTACTTGAACAAAAACGATGGATTTTAAAAACTCAGCAAGCTATAAAGTCTTACTTGATAAACAGTGGACTATATGGTACTTCTACTCCAAGTACCCCTAGGGAAAAAAATACATTTAAGATGTCAAATAATGAAACTATAAATCTTAACACATAATGTATAAAATTTTATGATACAAAATCAAATAACAATGACTCATGTTAACTCAATGGATAATAGAATGGTATTTTCCACAATATACTGGCAACTTTTTATATAAATAAAATTAATATCTTAATACTTAAAGTAACTTTAAATTATCGCTAAAAATTCTTAATAATGTTCACCTTCGTACATATGTTATTATTATTGCTTAATTAGCTTGTATTAAAGTGTCTTTAGCATCTAAATACTTTTATTTTGTGATAAATCCATAAATTGTGCATAATAATCTAGGTATATAGTATTATCATGATCTATTTATATCTTAATGGTGTTCATTTCTTTGAATATCTTCAAACCAGTTCTACTCCTATCATTCCACATAAAGCTTCTAATGAATTACTAAGCTTTCACAACATATTCCGAACACTACCATACTAATGGCTAGAAATGTGATATCTATTATTTTACTATAAGAATCAAAGTGTACCATACTTAATGAGTTATTGAGGGACAGATAACTGTAATGATAATAATTATTGTTATTTCTCTTTGTATTAACTAGAAATGTAACTAAATTACTTTAGCAGATGAACTTTAAATTTATCATCTAAACCTATAGTTAAAAGTATTACCCTCTACAAGTATTCATTTTAATAAACAGTTAAGAAGACAAGCCTAAATGTCTAATATTTCAATAACCAAATTACCTAAATAATTCAATTTTTAACTTTATAAACATAGATATTTGAATCGGTAGAACCAGCAAATAGTGTCTTGCCATCATTAGACCATGTTAAAGAAACGCACCAAGGTAATCCGTTCTTAATTGGTACTGGTGGAGCAAACTCAGCTACTGGAAGTTTGTGTTCTAACTCCCAAATCCTAATACATTTGTCAGTAGCAGCACATAACCAATAATTGCATGGTGAGAAACACAATGAATTGATAGAGTGGCTCGCATCCAAAGAATACAAGTGTTTCCCCTCGTTTACATCCCATAACATCACAACTCCATCTTTGCCACCAGAAGCACATAGTGAACCATCTGGGGCAATTGTGACTGTATATAATACAGAGGAGTGACCAACTAGGTTGCATGTAAGCTTGAAATCTGAATTCCATACCTTTACAATTTTATCCCAACCACATGAGACAAACAGTGGCTGACTTGTTGATGGTGAAAAGCGTAAGCATGATACCCAATCATTATGTTGACCATCTACCAGTGTATACATACAAACTCCCATTGCATTCCAAACCTTTATACTGTGATCACGTGATCCAGATATAATTTGTCTATTATCTGGAGAGAGTGCAACAGAAAAAACATCTGATGTATGTCCAACAAAGTTGCGTACAGACTTGCCAGCATTTACATCGAATAATCTCAGTGTCTTATCACAAGATCCAGATACCACATAAGATCCATCACTTGAAACAGCCACATCATTAACAGCCTGATTATGACCGACTAAGCGAGTTTTTGCATATCCAACAGATTGATGTTCACCTTTCACATCAGCTAAATTCCATACTAGCACACTTTTGTCACGGCTTGCAGATACCACAATATCTGCATTATCTGGAGGAGCTGCTATAGATGTAACCCAATCAGAGTGACCTATCAAGCATCCCAAATATTCCATAGAGTTGTCCATGTTGTCGGTTTCTCTCTTCAAATGCTGTAAACAAAAAATATATTAACTGTCTAGGGGTTTACTATAGTTCAAAATATTTGATATCAATGACAGCTATTAAGACTGTTAGACGTGTCTTTTCTTATTAGCTAAACCCTAGTTTCTGGGAGACAGTCTATGGTTAACCTTTACAAACTTGGAGGCCTCAAAGTAGTAGGTGTCTCTAATAAGTAAAAAGGGTATATTTAGCGCCTATTTTCCCGCATAGAGCGGGGAAAACAAAAAGCTTCTTATATTTTCAGAGTACAATTAGTTTGTATGCTAATTTTAACAAAAATTTTAGATATGTAATGTTTTAATTAATATGTGAATGGAATATTCCCTAAAAAATATGTATGTTAGATAAATTGTAGTTTGTATTTTGTAGGAATATTTTCGGAAATTTGTGGTTCAGCTACTTATATAATTAATTACATGCAAGTGCCGGTATAGGTGCATGCACTATTGCTACAGTTGTTAAATATTAACAAAGAGTACCCAAATAATTCTAGTAAACATATATACTATCTATAATATTAAAACTTTTTACCTAAATCTAATATCAGAGTGGTAAATAGTAGCAGATGACAAGGAATAATTGCAAGTATTCACTAGTTAAGGAGATAGGGAGTGGTACATTTGGTAAGTTTTAATTTAGTATTTTTATCATAAAACTATCTTCTAAGTATTATAAATTGTTTCATCTTGGAAAATAAAATATCTATATTTAAAAATACCAATTTCCAATATTTATCTTTATTCTCAATTAGGTCGTGTATGGATGGCAAAAGATCTGATTTCAGGTGAACTAGTTGCAATTAAAAGACGTCCTAAATGGCAAAGTGCAATTAGGTAAGTGATAAATTACATATAACTGTTTAATTGGATATTTTAAAAAGTTTTTTATCGTTAATTATTAGTCGTGAAGTTGAAGCTATGGAGAGTATTAAAGGCGAAGAAGGTATTGTTAGTATAACTCATTGTTTCTATAGTATGACTAAAGGAGGAATAATTATGCAGAATATTGTTATGCCACTAATGAATAAGAGTTTAGGAACTTTCATCCGTGATCAGCGTAGTATAAGGAGGCGATATCCAACACACAGGTTACCTCCAAAATTGGTTAAAAGTATTGCATTTCAAATTGCAAAGGGATTACACAAATTGCATATTACTGGTTATACTCATCGAGATTTTAAGCCAGACAATATTTTGTTATCTTATTCTGGTGAAGAAGATGATCCAACCAAAAGTGGGTCTGATATTATTGTCAAAATTTGTGATCTCGGTAAGTTATTGGTGTATTTTTAAACAAATATCTTTTATTTTTATCAAATAATAGGCTCATCAAAGAAGCTAGTATCTAATAATATACATATGCCATATGTAGTTAGCAGATTTTATAGAGTAAGTCTATTTAATGCTTTTGTAAATTTACTAAAGGCTACACTAAATTTTCAACTATATTGTTATATTTTATTATTTCAGGCACCTGAATTACTTTTTGGAAGCTGCATTTATAATGAAAAAATAGATATATGGGGTAAGTTAATTTTGAATAAATTTTTATCTTGAATACTGATTCTATATTAGAAAACATTTTATTTGATTGTATATCCGTAGCTATTGGGTGTATATTTGCAGAATTACTCAGTTTAGATCCAATTTTTGTAGGTAAAGTTTAATGTTATTTGATTATCTACATTTCATTTTAATCTAAAATCTTTTCATTAGGTCGTTGTCCAGAAAAATCTCAAATGAGAGCAAACTCAGGTCGTCAAGGACTCGATGAACCATATCAGATAATGAAAATTATCGAGATATTGGGTGCACCTACAATAGAAGACTTTGAGTCTATTAATAAAATGATCCCAAAAGTCATAAAATCACAACATTCTGATTTATCTTTTTTACGGAAAATTGAAGTATCTCCATTATCATGGAGTAATATACTCGATGGCTTTTATTGTGAAGAGTAAGTCCTTAATTCAATACCTAAATATAAAAATACTATTAATTCATTAAATTTATAGAGAGAAGCCTTTAATTAATATTATTAGCACATGTATTCAGTGGAATCCTCAAAAACGTCCTACTGTAAGTTCTGAAGATTATTTATATTGAGTATTATTATATATATACTCACTATCCCTGTATCCTCTAGTCATTAGAAATTCTTCAAAGTGAGTATTTCAATTGATATATTTATTAGAATAAAAGTAAAATAATAATTAATAAAACTGAGATGTAATTTTTATTTATGACCTGTTGCATGCAAAATTATTGCCCTGTAATGTCGAGAGAAGCTATTGTGGGGATTACCATTATATTAGCAACATTCATTTTTCTAGGAAATTATTTTCAGGAAATATGGATATAGATTAAAGATTATGCAGCTCAAATAGAAAAAATTATAGAATATGTATAATTATAAGAATAAGGATAAGGATAATAATATACTATCAATTCTTGGAGAATCAAGTCATTCCAGAAGAGTACAATTGTGTAAGTAAAAATAATGTCTTAATCTGGCATTAATATTCATATATTTTAAATATTTAAATTAACAAATAATATATATTTTTGCTAATTAGACCAGATTCGACGTAGTATTGCTGAAGCTACACTAAGACTAAATAAATTGATGAATATACACAACAATGCAGAAATTGTTGAATTGTCAAATATAATAAATCAAGAAGCTAAAAAATATGAAACTAATAAGAAAGCTAATGATGAATTCAAAAAAGTTGAAGATATTCTTGTAAGTGAAGTACAAAAGATAGGGAAGGAAGTAGACGACTTGAAAATTGAATATGAAGAACTTAAAAAGTTACATAATTCACAGCAGATTGAAAGTAAAAAACTTCAAAATAAAATAAAGGTGCTGAAAAAGCGTTACAGTGATATGGAGAAGCAGAAAGAAGATTTAAGTAGTACTATATTGAGGGAAGAAGAGAAGATGAAAACGAAGGAAGCTGAAAATGAAAACACTAGACGTAAAGTTGAAGATATTGAGCTATCCATTATGATTGAAGATAAATGTTTGAAAGAAAAACAGGATGAACTAGAAAAATTACAACTAGAGCATATAAGATTAGAACAAGAGGAAAAAAGGTTACTTGGTTTAGTATTAGATAGTACACATAGACTAAATAACAAAACAAAAATTAAATCGCAAATAGAAAGTGATATACAGCTTCTATTAAGTAAAAATATAAATAAAGATAATTTTGAAGGTCAAATAAATAAAGTATCAACTAGCAAATATGATGGAAGTAATAGCGGTCATTTATATAATAAAAAAGAAGCCCAATTACCAACTTTGAATTTCAGTACTAAGCGAGTAAGTAGTTTAAAAAAAAAAAATAACTTAATGAAAAGTGAGGGTAAAAAAGAGTTTTAAGGAATTAGGGTAAGTATAGTTGACTAGTAGATCTTATTTATCTCTGCTGAGATTACACTACTATTTTGGTATTATCAGATGAGCTTCAATTTGATGCATAGGACTAATACTAGATGGATCATTATTGGAATCTGTGAATCTCATTTTGAAATCTTCTATGGTTAATTTTAAACCTTCTTCAAAAGAAACTTCTGGTTCCCATCCAAGTTTATCTCTTGCTCTAGATATATCTGGTTTTCTTTTTTTCGGATCATCTGAGGGAATAGTTCTGAAGGAAAATTCTAAAGATGGATCTATTATATCCCTTATTATATTTGCCAATTTAAGAATTGATATCTCATTTGGATTTCCCAAATTAAATGGAGAATCTCCTTGGATATTAGATCTATGAATATTCATCAATTTGTAAAGTCCTCTAACTAGATCAGAAATATAACAGAAGCTACGGGTTTGGGTACCATCTCCATATATAGATAATGGTTGTTTGTTTAGTGCTTCAGTTATAAAATTAGATATAACTCTACCATCATTACAAAGCATATTCGGTCCAAATGTATTAAATATCCTGGCTATTCTTACATCAACATTATATTGTCTATAATACTCGACACATAATGACTCAGCTATCCTTTTGCCTTCATCATAGCAACTTCTAGTTCCTATACAATTTACATTACCATAATATGATTCAGGTTGTGGGTGAATTAGTGGATCTCCATATATTTCTGATGTTGATGCAACAACAATTTTTGCACCTGATCGCCTTGCTAAACCCAGCATGTTCATAGTTCCTAAAAAACATGTTTTCATTGTGTATATTGGATTTCTTTGATAGTGAACAGGAGATGCAGGGCATGCTAAGTGGTATATCTCATCAACTTCTATTCTAATTGGTTCTATGATATCATGGCGAATCATCTCAAATTTTGGATAGTGTCTAAAATTTTCTAAAGATTGTTTTTTACCAGAAAAATAATTGTCGATAGAAATAACGTTATATCCAAGATCCAATAAATACTTTATCAAATGCGAACCAATAAAACCTGCTCCTCCAGTGACTAAAATCGTCTTATTCTGGTTAAAGGGAACTACTTCATCTCTTTTATTGTGATAACAGTCATCCATTTCCAGCTATTTTCTTTAAGGATTCCGTTTTATAAAAAGTGATCTTAAAACTTGTAACATGATAGACAATGTGACGCTCAAGCGCTAATGTCTTGTTTTTTTTTCTTGAGTTTCATTGATCAATAATCTAAGGTGTAATATTGGAATAAGAGTATTAGTAATATATATCTTATCTATTACTTCTAGACCTTATTGATCTAATTAAATTATTCAGGAATTACATATTCTTTCTTTTGGAAAAATAAGTTCCATACTCGATAAAGGAGTTCTTATAAATAATTTATTATTGAAACAATTTTTCTAAGTGATTGAACTATTCATAGGAAATTTATATAGTCAAGTATCTAAGGGATATTAGTTAACGACATTTAATTCACTTTGTATATTGGTTAAAAGTAATTTACTTCTCAAAATTTTAAGCCATACTAAAATATAGTTCAAAATCAAAACAATATATTATAATTTATTCAGACAAAAAGTATCAAGTATATACCAGTTCCAGCGCATATATATTTTTTTGTTTTATATTATTAAAGAAATAAATACAATTCAATAATCTCTTATATGAAAATTTAATAAGGATTAAGCAAACTCAAACATACAAAAATTACAACATTCTAGGTACCCAATATTTGTAGTAGATGTGTAGTGAAATTTATCATTTGTAATGGATAAGATATATCCTGTAGCACGTGAATATACACCATTTTACCATTAGCAAAGTTCCATCATTTAAATATTTATAAAATTTAAATATACAACAA
The DNA here is from genome assembly GCF_001865355.1 of Cryptosporidium andersoni. Taxonomy (NCBI): domain Eukaryota; phylum Apicomplexa; class Conoidasida; order Eucoccidiorida; family Cryptosporidiidae; genus Cryptosporidium; species Cryptosporidium andersoni. Next base: position 274,217 of record NW_027122907.1, read on the forward strand.
ATATCATCTGACTAGTAAATTATGTCTAGTATCATATTTCGCTTCTGAAGATATACCACTTTTAAAATTAGAAACTTAAGTTTAATTTATTAATAGTGTAAATTCCAAATTCAAGTATATTAATAAATTTGGAGGTATTCAAAGAAAAAAAAGACGATCTAATCTATAATTGCAGGTAGTTACTACTAACTGAAATACTACTGGCTTATTTGAATTGATATCATAAATACTGTACAAAGTATGGTTATATGTATTGTCACTTAAAGAAGTACTCACACTACCTGTTCTATTGAGTAAAAATACATTTCCAAATGAGCTATATGATTTTAGTTTACGACTTCAAAATTTCTTCTGTATATTATTTATTCAACATTTAAAATCCAGATGTTCTAAATGCTTGGGTATATTTATACCATAGATAATTCTACTTAGAAATAGTCAACTACAGCTCTCAGCTTCCAAGCTATAAAGTTCCAGATGAATTTCATTAGTATTCCTCCATATTAGGATATATGAACCAATATTATGGTTCATAAAGTAGAACCCTTTAAGTTCGAAAATTATTCAGTACCATAGTCCTATTACATTAAAATGAAAACAGAATTTATGTAATATTGCAACACCTTATTTGTATACAGTATAAATCTTAGTTTGTATACTTGTAATTAGGCCAAAATAAGGTGCTATACATCTTACTAGAAGTGTTAATATTGGTAAAGATAATTAGAGTAAATTAAAAATTTCAAAAACATTAGGCGCCCAATGTCAACGTATTGTTAGTGTGGGTATCTTTCCCTCGGCTTTACCCCACCTCACTAAAAACGTACGATAGTTGCGCAGATTTTGTAATCAAGTAAATTGCAGGACGAGGTATTGTGGACAAATATTTTTACTATTATTATACAGGAGTATTTTAAGTAATAGAAACCAATTATTGTAAATAAACCTGTCTCATTCTATATACAGAAATATAATAAGTGGGTTTTTAAGCTAAAGTGATATATCGAAGCAAATTTGTCTGTCCGGGAAGTACAAACATAAAGTAATTGACTTATTTAATAAGATAGTTTAGATAAGTAATAATGGGGAATTGCAGATCTAAGCCACTTAAGGGAGTTGAGAAGAAGGCATCTACAATTGAATTGCGCATAGAGAAAAGGAAATTAGTAGAACTACAAGATGGAATAACATATGAAGGCGAATGGTTAGGTGATCGTAAACATGGCTATGGTATTCAAAAGTGGCCTGATGGTGCAATATTTGAAGGTAATTTTTTTAATGGAATGGCAAATGGATATGGAGTTTTTATTCACACTGATGGAGATAAGTACGAGGGTGAATGGCAGAATGATAGAGCTCATGGTTTCGGTACATATACTCATTCAGATGGTAGTAAATATGTAGGAGAATGGAGAAATGATAAGAAGCATGGAAAAGCTGTTGAGACGTGGGTAGATGGGAGCAAGTTTGAAGGTAATTATGCCTATGGATTGAAACAAGGATTTGGGAGATTTTCATGGCATGACAATTCAAAATATATAGGGAATTTTGATACCAATCAAATTAATGGATATGGTGTCTATTATTGGAGTGATGGGCGTTTATATACAGGCTGTTGGCTTAAAAATCACATGTTTGGATTTGGGAAATTTGATTGGACAGATAATAGATGCTATGAAGGTCAATATATTAATGACAAGAAGGATGGAGAAGGGAAATTTGTTTGGCCTGATGGTAGGGCATATATTGGCCAGTGGAGAAATGGTAAACAACATGGCATTGGTATATTTTACAATGTTAAAGGGGAAGGTAGAATTGGCGAGTGGAAAGATGGGAATCGATTAAGATGGATAAAGAACTTGTCAGACAACGTATTTGATGCGGAAATTGAGGGTTTGAAGAATGAATATACTAAACAAAGGGAGGATTATCTAAAAGCTAATGATTTGTGGGAGGATTACAAGAAATTACCTAAGACAAATGCAGAGCTACAACAATTAAGATTAACACAGAAGTATGATGAGTTTTTGGAAATCTTAAAAAGTCCATCAAATGATGATAACAGTAAAAGAAAGGAATCTGAACAGCCACATACTCCACAAGAATCACTATCATTAGAGGAACCTCATAATGAAGATACTCAAGAAAAGGAAGTAAAGTTGTCTAGTTCTAAAGCTCAATGTGATGAACAAAATAATAGTGATAATGATATAACTAATAAGGAAAAGAATGTAGATATGATTGAAGCAGATAAAGTGAGCCATGAAGATGCTTCAGAGACTCAAAAGGTTTTTGAGAATGAATATTCTGTTAATAGTAATAAAGAGGAAGAACAAGTTGTAGAGGATCACTCCAACTCACATCTTCCTGAGGAAGTAACTGAAATTCAAATAGAATCGGGTAATTCAGAATATGAAGAACAAATGGTAGAATGTGATGGAACTCCAAAACGTCAAGTTGAGGAGTTTCAAGACGGCAATAATAACATACTAGGAGAAGATAAAATTATAGAACAAGAAATACAGGACGACATGCCTAAGGATACAGTTGATCTTGAGGAGACAGTTGATGAAGATCAAGATGACCGCGACTTAGTAGCTGAAAATGAAGCTAGATCAGAGGATAAGTGAATCTTATTGATAGGATACATTTAACTTTGTTAATTTTTAGCGCCATTGATAATGGCGCTACTCTGCTAATTTTATGTATGAAATAGCTTGTTTTGCTATAGAGCCTGATAAGTTGCTAATCAATTTGCACTAATTCCATTGTCTCCCCTATCTAGATTGTAGGGTATCTTAGGAACTGAGGTTTATGGTGACTATTATCTAAAGCTAGATGACAGGTCCTGCTAGACGACAGTACCTCGAGTATATGACACTATATAATTTCTTATATAGTGATGGGGATATTCAGATACTTCCGGAGGATCTTTTAGAATCTAAGGAGTATCATTATTTTCGTTTGGCTTTGCAAAGTCCTTTGTTCTTAATATATACTAGTAAAAATACTGAGATTAGCCCTTTACTAAGTAGTAGCATGCTCGAGTTCCTCTCAAATTTGGATTCCGAACGATCAAAGACATATAGTGAGTCTCCACATGTACACACAGCTTTTAAATCTATCTTTGATGAATTTGTTTTAAAGCCAATACAAATAGGTAATATTGACTTGAATACAATAGTTAATATGGTACAAAGTAATGGGAACAAAAATGAAGACTTTATTAATTGGGACATATCACACATTTTTTCATGGATATCTTTACAAGTTAATGAGATTCCACAGGAATATATAGACCAAACATCAGAAATTACAAATTTAATAGAGAATTATACTCGTTTGGCCTTATCAATAGATTATTCAATATGGGATATGATGGCTGCTGATTTCTTATCTTGTAAAAATAAACATCCTACTAATACCTCAATGAATCTTCCTGATACTGTAATTAAGATAGAGTCTCTATTTTTTATAACAATGGATCCTTATTGTTGTTTACCTAGTATAATGTCCCTCGTACTAACATTGACTGTTAGTAGCAATTTGAAATTTTTAAAACTAGTCTTGAATATGATATTTCAATTCCTTGGCCAAATGTTGGAGAAAATAAGCCCAGATCTTGCTGAATTAGCCTTTGCTATATCTATGATTAGAATGCTTGTAAAATTATCTAGATTAATTCAAACCCAATGTCAGGAAATATTGCAACAAATGAAAAACAATATTTCTGAAGTTCAAACTATCCCAGCTATATATATTGATCGTCTTTTATTCAATTCATTTTTATCTACAGAAGAACTTCTACTTGCAATTAGGAATAATCCAAAATTTACTTCATCTATTATTGCATCTATTCCTTCTCTGGAATTAATAGTTACAATATTAAACTATCCTTTAAGTAACTTAGAACTTGCTAAAAAGCTTATTTTACCTTTACTTATATATACAATTACTTATAATATTGGAGTAACTGGTTCACTAAATCTACAAACTTTGGATTCTTTCAAAGATATATTAAAACCAGATCAAAGCTCTTCAGATTATTGGTTAGAAATAGTTCTGTATATTTGTATCTGGAGTAATGGGGAATCAAATATAGATAAATTTGAGAGTAAAAGTACCTATGAACTCCTCATTTATAAAATATTTTCTCTATTTTCAGGACAACAATCTACAAGTTGGCTAATCTCTTCAAGTGTAGCTAATGTACTACAATATAGTTTGGTTACACTTCTAGAAGATAATCAATCCAAGTTTCTAGAGGCAATTCCTATAATATTCAAATATAGTAATTCAATTGATATAAATTATATGGAAAAGTTATCTTTTTTTCAAGAAATGTTCACACCTAATCAAGTTAATATAAACTATGATAATCCTGGAATCCGTACACTTATCCAAGACTTTTTTTGGCTCTCTCCACAAGCTATACCTGTTATTCTTCAACATTCTAAACTACAACCAGACCAAACTTATATTGTATTATGGTCATTAGCTCAAAGTTTGACAAATTTACAACAAAAATTTTCTAATCCGAGCTTTCAAGCTCATCAACTTTCTAATATTAAAATAACTAAGAATTTAGATTATATAATATTGACAATCCTAGACTTTATTGTTGATATTTTAAAGAAGAACAAAAATAATCCCAACATTTTTGGAAATTCTGATAACCACAAATTAGGAGATCAAAAAGATTTTAATTATATATATAACTACTTTGAAATGTTTAAAGCTTATGTTTATGCTCGTTCTATTGATTTCAGTTCATGTTCAAAACAAGAGCAAATAATTGCACTCAGTAATTTACATGGAAAGATAGCTTGGCGAAGAATTATGGAATGGATCAGAAGTTGGAAATTAAATAAAAATAATCTATCTACTTACATCTTAAATTCAAGACATTGGCAAATACTATTCTCAGAATTAATGGCAATTGTTGTTCCTGAAGCTTTATTAGTACCTAGTATACCTAAGTTAAATATTTCAACATATAAACATTTAAGTTCTTATGATCTATCAAATTATTCTAATTATATTGAAACTTTCTTAGAGATCTCAATAAACTCAAAATCCTTTAAAAATCACCCACTCTATAAATTAGAACCAAAATCTAACCAAATTCAAATGCAAGAATTTAATAAATTGGAAAAATTAACACTTGAATGGCTTACATTATATTACTTAGAACCTTTATTAGCAACTTATTCAGTGTTGAAAATTCTCAATAACAAAGAAATATCCTCAAAATCCGAAAATTTTGAAGAATTATATTATAACTTATGCTTAAATCCTATTAAATTATTATCAATTATTTCCAAATATTTGAGTATATTTAATGATTGTAGAAATAATCTACTCTTACTTGAACATTATGTAGTCATCATTTGTAATATAGCTGTTGTTATTCTTTATACCCATGAAGTATATAAACACAGAATCCAAACTAACAACTCTAATCTAGAAAATAATAATCAATCCATAGAATATCAAGTATTATGTCAAATCTGGTGGTTATTGCAAGATATTGAAATTCAATTAGAGCCAAACTCAGATAAATATCAAATTAAAACTAAAAATAAATATTCAAAATTTGTTGAAACTCAACTTGGCTCCTTTATTTCAAGTACCATTGGTAGATATTCTAATGTAATTATTAATCTTATTGAATTTGGACTTATGTATTCATTACAAAATGAGGAATCAAAAACTGATATTTTTAAAGCTTTAAATAATTTAGAATGGTTAGTTAAAATTATCTCAAGAAATATACCTCAAACAATGAAGGAACAAATTGTTCTTCCTAGAATTGCAAATAAATTAGACAAGGCTTTAACAACTCAAAATATATCAAGGCAATGGAATAAATATTCTATTGAACAAGTTAAATGTAACAATATTAGTTATAATAAATTTAACTACAATCAAGGTCTCTTATCATTAGATCATCAAAATAATATCAAAAGATCTAATTTATTCCCTATTGAAAATGAAATCATACATTGTGTATTTTTACTTTTATGGGTATGTCATTTAATTTTAGAAATTCCCCAAGATAATTCTATTACTTTAGCTATTAAAATAAATTCCAAGCCTACATTTCTACCTGTGGCTGAAAGACTTGTTGTAAGGATCCTTTGCATTACTCAGGATATAATTACTTCAAAATCAGAAAATAAAGAACTAAACCTACTCATTAGCAACTTCTCTATATTTCTAGATTATTCTTCTCCAGTTATTATTTCAACTTGCAAGTCATTTCAACAGCTCCAGAAACCATTGATGGAGTCTTTAGATGCTTTACAGCTGATAATACAAAACAGTATACACCTGAGAGAGTCACATCTATCAAATGTAATAAATTCAATAATGTCCTCGTTAGAAAATTAGTTCTATATCATTTATTAATATATACTATGACTTAATAACTGACTATGAGTCTCTTAAATTATAAGAGACTTTTATTCCTCCCTACTTATTTTCTCTAAAGTCTGGGACATATATGGGGATTATTAGGTTCCTTTAAAAATCTACATATATTTATTTTAAAGTATATGTTAACTTATAATTAAGTATTACTTATCTCTATTTTATTTTTATAAAGTTTACAAAAAATAAAGAAAAAAGATTAAAGGAAGAATTACATGCACACTTACCCGCCATCCCACATAGAAAGCGCCTCACAGATGGCCGCTTCTGTAATATAACTAATATTTCGATTTTTTTAAACAACTAAGAAAATTAGGAAACAAGGATTTCAAAAAATTACAAGATATTCTGACATCTAATATTACAATATATATACCTTTAAGACAAGGAAATGAAGAAAAAAAGACGAGTCTTAGGTGAAAATAATGAGAATGTAATTATAGAGAATATAGAGAAGTTGCCTTCTTTAGGCAAAGTTCCAGAGCATGAAGGAGCCATACTTATGAGTACTGAAATTTCTAAAAGTCTTAAACGGGCCTCCTCCCAAATAAGTGATGAGCTTGTTATCTCATCTCTACTTAGTAATAAGAAATTCACTTTGACAATAGTTAAGATAAGTGGAAGATCTAAGACAAAGAATGAGATTAATACCTATGGCTTTATTGTAGTTCACATTTTGTCGTGTAAAGCTAATTCTCTTGTCTATAGATTAGACAACAAGTATGAATTTCGTATGTCAAATGGTAGTTATGTCCATATTCCGCCAAACCATAGCTTCTCATTTGAGAATATATCGAATGAATCTGCAAAGGCATCTTTTGTCATATTTCCTAAAAGAATGAGACAAATCGAAAATGAACCTGCTTTTCAAATTGCTTAAGGTAATATACAAAATCTTTTTATTAAATGATATATATAGAACAGCTATGATTAACTATTTTATATACTTGAGTAATATAACACATACTTTTTTCCCCCAGGCGCTGCTTAAGTATATTTATAATACTGCGTAAACCCTATAACTTCACATATACACGAATAATATAAATATACACTAATTGTGTTAATTGTGAGTCCAATATCTGAGATTCTTATTATGACTGAAGGTTCAAATAGGAATCAATTAAACAAATTTAAATTTGTATTTCTCGGTGAGCAATCTGTTGGAAAAACTTCAATTATTACAAGGTTTATGTATGATACATTCGATAATAACTACCAAGCTACAATAGGTAAGTAATAAGATAACTAATTGAGACTAAGAGTTATCAATACTATGTTAATACAATAGTAACTCCTTTGGAATATTTATCTGAATATATCATTGTTACTGATAAATTTTATATTATTATATATAGGTATTGACTTTCTAAGTAAAACATTATATTTAGAAGATAGGACAATCCGTTTACAATTATGGGATACTGCTGGTCAAGAAAGGTTTAGAAGCTTAATACCAAGTTATATTCGGGATTCATCTGTTGCAGTCGTTGTCTATGATATTACTAATAGATCAACTTATTTGAATACAACAAAGTGGATTGAAGATGTACGTAATGAACGTGGTAAAGATGTTATTATTGCACTTGTTGGAAATAAGGCAGATTTGGATGATAAGAGACAAGTCAGGTATGATGAAGGCGAGAAATTAGCTAACGATAATGATATCATATTTATTGAAACTAGCGCTAAAAATGGCTACAATATAAAATCAATTTTCAGGAAATTAGCATCTACTTTACCAACTCTAGAAAGTAAATTAGATAATTCCAGTACTAAGAGCTCATCTAATGCTAACGATAATTCAAATAGTACAGGCAAGAATGTTGAGCTTCGTCTTGGAGATGAAAATAGCCGTTTTAATTATAAAGGTTGTATTTGTTAGTAGATTTGAGAATAATTTAATAATTTACAGCAAAATATTATAGAAACTCCACTCTACATTGATGTACTTAACCACGAAAATTCCCAACACAATTTGCCCGCTTGAGCGGTATGTGACATTCTAATTACACTTTTTTTTTGTAAAGGGAAGTTTTAGAGAGCCAGAACTTCAGTGTAATGGATAGCAATGGGTGGAGTGAATTTTTGAAGAAACAAAGACTTAAAGATCTCAAAGCACTAGCTAAGAGACTCGGTATATATATAAAAGCTAATACTAAGAAAGATGACTGTATAAGTATTATACTAAACTCATCCTTGCAAGACCTACCAAGAGTAATTAATGAAGTTAAAGAAGAAAACTCCAATAGTGAATGGAATAGTGTTAATAAGTTAGAAGGTACAGAAGTAAGGAAGAGGGATGATGACACAGAGAAATGTTTTATGTGTCATAATGACTTAAACGTAAGCTCTATAGTTTGTAATATATGTTTCAAAAATTTTCACTACAAATGTGTTGGATATGATCCAGAGAAAGTTGAAATAAATGATAATCAACTGATGGTATTTAGAGCGATATTAACAAAACGTAATTATAATAGTTTCAATCATAATGATGAAGAATATGATTCAATAAAACCGAAGTTTGTTTGTCCATTTTGCAGATTTCAGGCATTAGATCCATTTAACAAGATTGTAAAGCCCCTATTTTTAACTACTGTATACTCATATACAGCAATACATAATATACATCCTAAATATGGCAATTTATCTATAAATAATTCTTCTCAATACCCACAATTTATATCAAAATTTTCTTTTAATCCAAATAGCTATTATAGTAATAACAATGGTGATATTGAAATTAATTCATCATCAAGTAATATCCCTACAGATCAGACCACTACTAATTGTGAATATAATGGTAAGATTAATGAAACTTTAAGACAAAACTATTCCGATACAACAATAAATAATTTGAATCCTATATTTGAAGATCACTTGATGATATATTGTTTAAGGTTAGATCGTATTGATTTAAATCATGAATATCCAAGAATATTAACAATAAAACTCAATAACAAAGTAATCCAAAGTATTGAGCCACCAAGTTATGATCATCTAAGACGTGACTGTCCATTAGATTTAAACCAATATATACCTAGTAACACTAAATATCCCTCTAATTCCAATAATTCAATGAATTCTAGTGTAAATATTGTATTTAATACTATAAATGCACTTATTAATCAAGGAAGAAATCAATTACCTAATAACATGATATTACCAATACCAACTGCTCCTTATATTATTGGATTATTTCATACCCACTTCATTAGTGATAATTTTATCATTAATTGGCTTATTAAAGAGAGGACATTATCATATAATATTGCTAAAGATCATTTTGTCAATTTAATTAGTAATATAAATAATTGTAGCAAAGTCCAAGTAAAAGATGAAAAGAAATCTCCCATTTCAAGTCAACAATCCATATCTAAAAATGATGAGGACTTATTTGGCGATGAGAATAGTGATGATGATGAAATTATTTGTTTAAATACTAATCAAATACTAAACATGCTTTGTCCACTATCTATGGATAAATTAGAATTACCAGGACGTGGGATATACTGTCGTCATATTAACTGTTTTGATATTAAATCATTTATTCAAATTAATTCAACAATTAAAGCATTCAATTCAAGGTGGAAATGTCCACTTTGTTTTTATATAATAAGACCGACAATGCTGAATATTGATATATTTGTGCAAAAGTTACTAAATGATCCAAATATACCAAGGGATAGTAATAAAATTACCATTAATACTAATTACTTAACTAATGTTGACTATATTCCAGATGGATATCAAAACAGTTCATTTTTATCATTCGATAATGGTAATCAAATTTTACAAGACGACCAACTAATAATTGATGAATATGAAAACAATATAGAAGGGAATTACCTTATAAATTCACAATGTTCATATTTAGATAGTACTTATGTAAAATATCATCAGAATTATGATATTATTGCCAGTACTAGTGATAATAATGGATTTAATACATCGGAGAATTACTTAATTTCAAAAGAAACTGAAGGAAACTACAATTCTTTATATAATGAATATCGTCCTCTTACTGAAAATAATAATTTCATCTCAGTTAATGAAGTCGAAATAATTGAATTATCAGATGATGATGATGATGATGATGATAAGAATAATACTAATATTCAATGCAATAATTCATCTGAATTAGATCCAAATATAAATTATCCAACTCAAATTAATGAATCTCAAATATTAATTTCAAATAATAGTCAGAATAGAAAGAGATTGAGACTTTCATCATCATCAAACTTTGATAAAGTATCACTTGCAGTTAGATTATAGTATAGCTTTTATTCTAATGAATTTTTGTATCAATTATTGTTCTAATTCCATTATATCTATAGGATGTAACTAACTAGAGCTTCATAAAGTAGTGTCTATTACTTGTAACATTTAGTTTCTGTGGATAAAAGTATGGAGGGTAACTATTACCATTATTATTATTATTATTATTATTATTATTATTATTATTATTATTATTACCCAAGTTCTTTGATACAGCTGAAGTATAATGTCTCGGAATAGCTGCTGGCTGATTTTGATACATATAGTTATTTACTGAGATTTGATTTAGGTTTATAGAACTTGGTGGATGGTGAAAATATGATATTGTTGATGTACCATGACGAGGTATCATATTTCCTGAGCTATTATTGATACTTTTTGTAAAATTATTATTAACAATACTTGGCTGATATACCGTATTATTATATATATAAGCCCCTGAATAGGGTATAGAAGAATTATTATATGTTACATTGCCCTTACTTTTGTTCATTACATTTTTCTGCATAAACATATTGCTATTTTGTAGACCAGGAGTTTTATTTATCAAATGTTCACTATTAACTACAGGGATGAATTGTGTTGTTAAATTTTGTTCTTTTATTGATACAGGATTTGAATGTATTGTTTGATTTAATTGTATAGTTCTTTTAGCTGCATTAGTATTCATATTATATGGCATATTACTAATACATTTATGAGAATTTATATTTGTATTATTTAATAATTGGCTGTTATTATTGAGTGACTTCTCCCCCATTAATCTATTTGGAGTAACTTCCACACTATTACCATATGATTGATATAAAACACTACTTCTTTGTGCTGGTATAGATTGCTCATTTTTATTTGATATACTTGAATTACAAATATTTAAGGAGTCAGGTAATACATCTTTATATGTATTAGTATTAGTATTAGTATTATCAATAATTATGCTGACATTTTGATTATCATTGAATGTTACATGTGGCTGATAAGTATTAATAGATGACCGAATTACTACCGTTGGTCCTTGTGATGACGAAGTTATAGTATTATTGTCAGTTACCTTGCACAAATTACTGTTATTATATTCAATAGAATTATTATGAACTTTCTTACATTCATCCTTAATATTTGTAGCTCTCTTCCTCCTTATTATTTCTGAATATAGACGACCTCTATAATCGTCTACACTTTGCTTAATATTGTCATTTATAGGTATTGTAATAATATGATCACAGTTAGGTTCATCACTGGGATTATGGAATGATGCAACAAATGGATGTTTTAATGCTTCATTTGCAGATATTCTCTTATTTGGATTAAATTGCAGTAGTTTATCTAATAAATCAATTGCATCATCATCACAAGTTGCACTCAAGCCAATGTTCTTTAACATATCTTTCCATTTATTTCTTGTATTATTCTTTTTAAGTTTATCCCTTAATGAATCAAGCATTGTCTGTGCAAATGGTGATTGTATTGCAATTATATCATCATCCTCTGGAAAGCCAACAACTTGTAGAATACGTTCTAGTTGATTCATTGTTGAAGAACCAGGAAATATAGGTTTACCACATAAAATTTCACCTAGTATACAACCTAGTGACCACATATCTATACCCTTTGTATACTTTGTAGAACCTAATAATATTTCTGGAGCACGATACCATCTAGTAGCAACATAATCAGTTAATACAGGTTGATCATAGTCAGCTTCAGTATCACCTTTATCATTTTGACTATTATCTAGTTTATTATTACATTTACTATTATTGCATGTGATATTATTGGTTATTTTACGAGTATTGACAAAACTTCTAGATAGACCAAAATCTGCAACTTTTACGAGGCATTCTGCATTTAATAATATGTTTGATGGCTTCATATCTCGATGTAATAAACCACCACTATGCAAATACTTAATTACTTTCATTAGCTGATAAATTACGTATTGTTTATGTATAGGTTCCAAAATATTTGCCCTTATTACAGCATGTAAGTCAGTTTCCATATAGTCAAATACTAGGTAAACATCTCGATCATTATCTGCTCTTAATACATTTAATAAATTTACTATATTCTCATGTCCACGTAATTCAGATAATATCATAATTTCACGAAATGTCCTCTGAGCATCTGTAGCATTTTGAAATGCATCAAATATTTTTTTTACTGCCACGACTTCACCTGTTCTTCTATCAATTGATTTCCATACAATGCCATATGCTCCTTTACCTAATTTCTTAACTAATTCATATTTCCTCAATATATGTCTATCGACTTTATCGCTCATTTGAGCTTAAAATCAAAGTTATTTTACACTTTTTTATCTGATAGAAAATGTTGAAAGTTTGATCAAACCAAGTATCAATTTCCTTTCCTTTCTATCTTTGTATATTATATTACTACTAAATAAATATTAGATTAATAAGAAATATATTACGTAAAGTTGACTACTTAATAAAAGAAAACAACTTATATAGTTGTCCCTTCTTGTATATTCTCCAAAACGACTATCAGTATACTATTACCAATTTCGTTCCCTATTATCTTTATGAATGTAGAAATTTACTACCTCTCTATCTTCTTGGTCTAGTTAAATAGTAGATATCTGAATTAGTTCTAAATAATTAATTTCTCTCAAAATATCTTAAGGTATACTACTTTTAAACAATTTTGCAATTAAAAATCCTTAAAATTTATATCCAAAAAAAAAAAAAAAAAGTGAGATTAGTTTAATTTATAACTAGTTCTTCTACTTAATTATTCTTAATATTGCAAAGTATATACAAATCTTCGATAATCCAAGAAATATCCAGTTATTAGACTATTATTACTAAACGGAAAGAAGAGAGACTTATATTAGAATCCCAAATCTAATCAATATTATCTATAATTGTGAGAAATTATTTAATATCCAAATTAATTAATATATATGCTAGTGTAGAACACTTCACTTTAAGTCAATTTATCAAAGTCCCAATATTTGCTAGAATAAAAGTTAAATATTTGCGCAGTATCTGCTATATATATTAGCACCTTTTGCTATAGCATTTAAAGTAAATCTCTCCAATATGTACTACTTTGATACAGTAAATTATGAATAAAGTTCCATACATTTAAGAGGAAGTTACAGATACGTTATTTGAACAATTACCGAACCAATGACTTCTCTTTTAAAAATAATTTACTAGATTACTTATTGTTTATATATGTCTCTATTGAAGTTATTTTATTCAGCAAAATCCTTTTCCTGAATTTCATTTACTCTTATTAAAAATAGGGCTCACACGCCTTAGCGCCAATATACATTATACGTAGTATTTAAATATTTTCATCTTAAACTTATAACTATTCTAATATCTTAGAAATCGCTAATTAAATGAAATTTTTCCAAAATTTCTAAGTACAACCCTCGCACATACAACATTTTTATAAGACGATTACAGCCGTAAATCTATAATTTCTGTGAAACTTGCAACTTCATCTGTTTCTTCCTTGTCTCTCTAACTCTCTTACTTTCTTCTAAAGATAACACTGGTAATGAGGAGATACAGCTAAAACTACTTTTTTGTTCTCTTAAGTTCCTTAAAATATTAGAAAAGGACCATATTGGGCATGTACATTTATCTGAGCATTTAACTAATCTCATAGCATCCTGAATATATTTTGGATCAGTAATTCTCTTTAAATAAACATAAGTTTTATCAGAGGTAAACTCCATATTAACACTATTTTTACCAGCCGACTGTTTAATGAGTAAATTATTACTATTTATATTGGAGGTATCTATCTGAGAATTAAAACTGTTATTAAATTGATCATGAAGGCCACTATCTTCTAATGTTAAACTATAAGAATTAGGAGATATTGAGCAATTTTCATAATTATTATCATTAGAAATTTTGTCATTAGCTATAAGGGAATGACTTTGAGTATGGCATGAAAGTGCAAATAATAATGTGGTTATACGTTGACAATCTATATGTTCTGTAGTATTTTCATTATCAAAAAAATTATAATAATTACATGATACCTTATCATCATTGTAATTATTATTATCTTTACAAAATCCAATTTGAAAATTATTTTCATTACAAATATTTGAATCACATTTGTGATAACTTTCAGATCCCATATTTAAAGATCTCTTAACTGGAACACTATTATAAACGTATTCATTATTATAAGTAATATAATCTTCTTTATAATCACTTGTCTCAACCAATTTACGGAATAATTCCATTTTTATATTCCTATACATAGGAGTTTCACATGATAGTATTATCTGTAACAATGAATCATATAGCTGACCTAAAGTTAAAAAAAAACTAGTAATTGGACCAAATATACTACTTTTTTTCTTTTTCAGTACCTTATTACATAAATCATTACAATCAGTTGGTATACTTTTATCTATATTATTATTTATATTCACATTATTATTATTTAAATTATTCATATTTATCTGATTATTATTAAGGATTATACCATTATATATAAATTTTGATAATCTTGTTACCATATTAATTCTATAAAATAAGATTTCCAAAGTTTCATTTGATCCATATTGAATACCTAATTCCAATATAGATTTACATTGTACAGATATTAAACTATTCTCTCTCATTTCAACCAACAAATTGACTAAAAAGTCCCAAAATTCACAATTTATATTATTTATTGATTCCCTTGTATCATCAAAATAACAAATTAGTTTTATGATAGTTAGTACCGACACGAAATTACTACCATATATTCTTTTTTTATTGTTATATACTTCTCTATAGTTACAACTTCTTACGTAACTAATACCTAAGTTGCTATCTTCACAATTGTTCATCTCTTTATTCATTATAATGCAATCCTGTGTCACTACACTAGATTGAGAAAAATTGCTAGAATGATTGTTAGCTTGATTATCTCCATTATCAGATTTAGAATGAGCTTCATCATTATATTTTAATAGCAAGAATTTACAAAATTGATTCAAATTCTGCTTATAATATTGTAATATATCACCCCTAAGACACCCCAAAATATTGCTTGTCTGAGAAAATGATACATTTAACAATAGTTCCAAAAAATTCAGAATACGAATACTTATGGTTTGATCTTGATTATCATCTCTCAAAAGTATATATTTACATAGTATTTGAATTAATGAAGAATCTACTATTAAAGAATTTAGAAATTGCAAAGTATTTCGTAATGCATGACAAACTTTTTGCATGCATGCATCTATCCTGAGGTCATTTTCATTGGAGTCTAATGAAGAGTTACTAGGTTCTGAATCTTTATTTATAAAGTTTACAGTAGATTTATTAATGAAATTATCTGTAATAGAATTATTCAAGGAATGACTAGAATTATAGTCATCATCTTTACTGGAGTTTCTTTTTATGAGAGGATTGCAGTTGTAAATAGAGTCCATTGGTAAACTTTTTGCTAAATTATAGGCTTTGTAGTATATTGACGTGCCTGTATCAGTTAAACTACTAGGCATCATTATATTTGAGGAGTAGACATTTGGAGTGTTTATAGAAACTGAAATATTTCCACTACTATTATCTTGGGTATATATTTGCCACTGTAATCCAAGACTAGTCATATTCATTGGTAAACCACTTTGATCAGGTCTCAGATACTCTATTAATCTTGTCAAAAACTCAACAATACCAAATATTACTTGTTGATTATTACTTGAATGCAATACACAATTTGAACACTTAACCAATTTGTGAAATATGTTAGGATTAATATCAGTTTCTAATATTTGCTGTCCAATAAAGCACTTCAAACAAGGTCTATAAATATCTTTTAAGGACAAGTTTGTAATAATTTGGGATTCCACATTGATTGGATATAATAAATAATCTATAAATTTGCACTCTAGTATCCATTTATATAGTATTGAAGAAAGACCAATTCCATTATTACAGATGTTTACTTGATTATTATTAGTACACATATCTAAACTACTATTATTTCCAAAATTACAATCTCCAAAATCAAAGTCGATAAATGATGAAGAAATATGTGTAAGTGTATGAGTTAAAGGAATTGCAAATCCAATAATACCAAGAAGTCTGAATAGAAAATCCTGAATTGAAGAGTCTCCAACATAATTCAGTATTACTAATGGTCCATTACATTGCAAGAATAAGTTTATAAAATCCTCAGGATATCTACTTAAACAAATTTCAAGAATTCTTCCTATATTAAAAGAAATTGTACTAGAGTAATTCAAAAAATTTTTGCCACTTTCCAAAAGATTCCTACAAAGTAATTCGTCATAATGAAATAGCATAAAATATATGCATCTTTCAATAATTCTTGGCATAAACTTCGAATTTAAGACCATATTCGAACCTTCTTGTAAGTAGCATTGTGATGAAATTGGTATTGATGATATAATGAATTGGTTTCTTGATTGTTGTTGCATCCACAAATAATTAATTTCAGGTAGAAGCCTCGAAGTAGGAAGTACAACTGAGCTAACAATATTATTTGTATTCTGATTAGCTGTACTATTAAAAGATGATATACTACTATCAAACACAGCTAAACACTCATTAATAAATCCATTTATAATACAAAAGTACATAACTGAAGGTATAATATCAAAATATTCAGCTTCAGAGTTTAAACCAATCTCATTATATTTAAAATTATAGCTTGAAGGAAGAAGCAAGTCCAATATAGCCTCTAAAACAACTTCACTATTATTACCTGATAAAAAATTCGAGATATATTCATTGAAAAGAGTAGTATAAGAAGTAGAAGTGTTAAAAGTCTCAGATATATTAGTTTCAGTCTGATCTATATATGCATTCTTTAAAATATTGACCAAGGTTAAAATAAAATTTTGTTTTGTACTTATAATACCTTCAGAAGAGTCCCCCATAATAGTATCTGTTGTTAACAAAGACTCTGGAGATTTAACTTTGTCTGAAAAAAAGTGCCTAATTACATAATTTTTATTATTAGGATCTACTTTAAGATTTTCTCCTTCTGAGTGGCCTCTAGTAGATATATTTAGTGCATCGACTAAGTCTACAACACTTTTCTTCATATCTGTAGACTCTTGTTTTTCAGAAATATTCACATCTCCTAAATAGTCTTCATAAGTAAAATTAGGATTAAAGTCCTGATCTAGATCGTCGTTATCTGTATCAGTTAGCTCCATAGAGTCTAAATTTCAGCTATAGAAGTACAAATTAAATTTAACAAGTTCAATATATTATTTATATATTTCTTAATTACCCCAAAATATATGGAGAGCTAAACAATTTATTTGACACCAATGCAAATTTAAAGCTAGTGTCCAAATATTAATCCCACCTTTATATTGATCCAAATTGTAAAATCCCCGGTTCATACAAAACCATTAACACTATTATAAACTTCTAAATGCAAATAATGCCATGTAAATATTTTTATTTGCCACCTTGCTCTACGAACCTTTAGTCCTAACATATGCTACAAGAATTCTGCTATTTACCTCCTAGTTCCTAATGAGTTCATGCAATGACGACATGACGTTAAAGTGGGCGCCAATTTCACTAGAGCTAGTACTAGTGGTAAATAATTTAGATAAAGCTCTATTTTCTTAACAATAAGGAATTTGTCATTTCCTAATACTTATACGTATATATATAGTAATATTATTTATACTAAAGATCAAAAGTTTGATTATATACTTTTATCTAATTTTCTCTTATTACTTCTATAAATACCCCTTTACAGAGTACTTATAACCTAAAAATTATATTACATTAAAAAAAGTAAAGTTATATAATTTTAAAGTTGTTCCCAGATATCAGAGACAGACAATAAATTTGTAAAAGTATCTAAATTATTCCCAAATTAGTGATTTTTTGTTCCACAAATACCAGTAACCTATTCACTGAAGAGTGTCCACGTCTCTCATGTAAAAAACACGTGTGTATAATGTAAGTGACGTGTAAATATGTGTATAATAGGCAATTTTAATTTTAGAAAATGAAGAGGACATACTTAGATAAAGAAATAAGGAAAAAAGTACTTGATTCTGAAAGATTTTCAAGTTTGATAGATGATGAACTACATAAAAGAACAATGCAGCGATTATACCCATGTGATGTCTTCTCAACTGCATATTACGAAAAATCCGATGAAGAAAAACAAAAAATACTTGAAATAGCTAATCAAACATATAATAATTTGTATAATAGAAAACATATGGATGAAAACTCAGAATCTAGCCAGTGTCTGGGTAATTTACCATATAGAAAACAAGATTCAACAAAACAAGATTACCTAATAAAACTCCACCAAGAAAAAATAAATCAAGAAGAGATTAGAAAGGTATTACAACAATGTTCTGCTAGAGAACAAAAATTATATAGAGAGTTCTCAAGTGATGTAGTTCTTGGTAATGAACAATGTTCAAGGGAGAAGATGATTATCGAAGTTTCTAACTATCAAGAGCCAAATTATCCAACTAATAGTAGTAATTATGATGACGATCTAATGAAATATCGCCAAATATATCCTGCATATTCAAATATATTAAATAATGAAAATGATTCTGTGGCTTTAGAACTAAGAAAAAGATCTTCATTACCCAAGCATAATAAAAACACTGACACTGAATGTATTGCAGATCTAATACCTGGAATACCTAGACACAATACATTATCATGTAGAAATTATGCAAATAAAATCCCAGAATATAATTTAAACAATTTAGAGAGTAAATTTACCCCTATACAAAAAAATCTAAGCTCTAAACTTCTCGGAGAAGATTTCTACAATAAAATAGCCTATATTCAAGATACATCATTTGTAAGATTCCGATTATCAAATCTCACAACTGGATGTAATGAAGAGTTAATACAGAAAGTGGCTACACAATGTGGAGTATATGCTTATCAAGTTATTGTAGAAATTGATCCAGTATTAGGCCATCTAAAAGGAGGTGCTACTGGAAAATTAAGATTTCATTCAGGTGGGCTGGAAAATTTCAAAAAAGTTCTTTGGGAGTGTTATGGAATCCAGTTTGAGATTATAGGAGATATACAAAAGGAACCAAAATATTAAAATTACTAATAAACTTTAAAATAAACTATTCCCCATAAATAAATTTATATTTTATCGAGCATATATATATATACACAATAATAAAAAGCTTTAGATATTATAAAAATTCTGCCTATAACATTTTAGTTTCCAACCATTTATAAAAGTTAATTAAAAGTAAATGTTATATTCAAATAATTCAATAATTATGGCAGTTTTAACAATAGATTTTTTTTTTTTTTTTTAAATGTAGTGATTATTTAAATTTCCAATATACTATAAAAATAATTAGGCAACAAAAAACAAAAGTTAGTAATATTTCTTGCCTGGACTGCAAACTAAGAATTGAATTAATCAATAAATCCACATTGTATAATGATTTTTTTTTTAAGTTTTTTGCTTTATCATTAATATTTCTTAAAATATTGTGTTGATTCCTAAGTGAAGTGGTAGTACGTACGGCTTGATCCATTATGTTATTTATACAATCTATAGAAACTTCCAGTGCACCTTTTTCACGAAAAAGTTGATTTCTAGCTTCACTGTTATTATTATGTTCCATTTGTATATTTTGATAATCAATTATTGATTTCCCAAATAAGCTAGAACGTTTTTTTCTAGAATCAATAAATCGGCATATATTTGTATAATCACGTTTTAAACTTTGAAGTAAAGCCTCATATCTATCAATTACCATAATATCCTTACGATTAAATTCATTCATTTGTTCATCAAAAGACTGAAAAAGTTCATCAATCTCATTTTGTAATAGCTCTACTTCCTGATGCCATGCTTCATTAGATGTACCTTTGTCAAATAAACCGCAATCACGATTCTTCAAAGTATCTAATAACCCCAATTTTTGTTCTAAAGTACTTTGAAGAGTCCTAAGATTTATATTCATCTATATTATATTAGAAAAGCGTCCATTTTACTTATTTGTTAAGCATCAATACGGTAATATCTAAATTGTAATATACCCGCTATTTAAAAAAAAAAAATTAGCGCCTAATGTGTTGAATAGTATCCGTGTTAATTAATTAAAAAAATTTATAAAAAAACTGAGATCTGTATAGAATTTACTAAATCATAATAAAAATTGTAAATTTAATCGATAATTAATAATCGAAAAGATGATAAAATCTCGGGAAATTAAACTATTTAGGTTTATTTGTTTATGATACAAGTTAAGAGATACAGCATCCATACACCATGCATATTTATAGATATACAGTAGAACCATTGATCCACTCAGTAAATTCACGTTCATTTATTCCACTCTTTTGATTATCATCCAAAGCATTATAGATAATACTTAAATCAGTCACACCGAATTGCTGTCTACCATTTGTAAAATCTGCAGCCATTCTACTAAATTCTTCAAATTGCATGCCATATACAGGATCTGCAATAGCATAACGTCTGTATACTTCTGCAACAGTTGACGTTTTAGTAGTAACAATATTTCTGCGAACTCTCTCAAGTCTAACACTCTTTTGAAGTGCAATTAATAATCCAATTGCAGCCACGCCAGCTACTGTAAGCGATGTTAAAAATGCAACCAAAGCTAATAATCCAGCTCCTCTTCTTTGAGGCCACAAAGTTGTAGAAGTTAAACAACTCAAAAATAATAAGCATAAACTTTTTCCTGTTAAATGAGTAAGAAACCGAAGCTCTCTACGAATTAATGAACGACCTTTAGAAGACCATCTAGGGCTACCTGGTACATCGAGAATCATTAATAATACTCCAAATATAAATTGAAACATAGAATTAATCAAATTTGCTGGATGAATACCAAAAATTGAATTTAAAGCTGCAAGAATCCCAGCTGATGCAGAAGCTCCAGATGCTAAAAAAAATAGCGTTTGATATCTACAATTCAGATCCTGAAGTGTCTTTTCTACTCTTGCTCCACCAATTACTAATTGATCAGCTAAACTGACATCAGCCTTCACGCTTTGTTGCCCTACAATAAATCTCTCACCTAAAAAGTAAAAAAAAAATATAAAGTATTATTGAAGTTATATTAGAAAAAAGACATAAAATCGATATTTATATAAAATAGATTTTAGAGATATATCTATTTATAGGTTTCCAATTACAAAATCATATCACTCATGACATAATCACTTAATGATTACATAAATACTTACCAGAGATACTACTAGGTACGTCATACATTCTACTATTATATTTAATACCTAATAATCAAACTTAATGCCAGCATCCACTGCTTTACTTCTCCCACACAGGCGAAAAAAAAAACCGTTTACTTTTATGGAAATGTCTATGGCGCCTTTTTATTGCAAGTAATACGGCGCCATTTATATGCATCTACTTGCACCTATTAATATTTGAAATAATCTAACATCTATACCTATAAGTGACAAACTTAAAACTTAATTCTGAGTTTCATCTTACTAAACTCCTAAGTTTCTATAATTCTACTTATATCACCTCTTATAAATAGCTATCAATGAACCTAATATGTTAATTTGATGTGAGGACTCATATTTTTAAGATTCAAGTATTTTATAAGATTATACAGAAAATTAAACACTTGAAATATTTATAAAGTAGAAACTTCTAAAGTAATATTAATGTTGATGTTAAAAAATTGACGAATTCCCTCTCATTAATAGCTCCCTTCTGATTGTCATCTAGAGCATTAAAAATAATAGAAAGATCATTGGGAGAGAATTGATCATGATATGATGTCCTATCTCCAACTAATCTATTGAATTCGTCTACTTGCATACCAAATAAAGGATCAGAAGTTGCATAACATCGATATATCTCTATTGGATTACAAGCACCAGTAGCAGCATAGCTTGTAATAATATTTTTTTTAATTTTATTTAAACGCATACTTTTCTCTAAAGCAATAATAAGTCCTATCCCTGCAACACAAGCTACACTTAAACATATAAGAAAAGCCACTACAATGAGTAGACCTGAAGATGCTGTATTCTTCTTGTAGGGCCACAATGTAACTGAAGTTAGGCAAGATAAAAACAAAAGGGATAGAGATTTTCCAGTCAACTTAGAAAGAATTCTAGCTTGTTTCCTTATGTCATTTCTTACTTTTGCACTCCATCTAGGCTGTCCTGGAACATCTAGTAATATTAACATGACCCCAAGCAAAAGTTGAAAACAAGAATTGATAAAATTTGTGAGATGAAATCCAAATAATGAATATAATGCTGCAAAAAACCCTGCAATTGAAGTAACAATCGTAGCAATAAAAAATAAGGTTTGATATTTCACGTGGAACTCAGCCAATGCAGCTTCTACCATAACCCCCCCATTTTCTAATTTATCCACTAATGTCCCATTGCTAATATTAGTAAAAGATTCAGTTGACATTACAAACCTAACAGATAATAAAGTTGTAAATCTTGTTAATTTATAATTAAATTAACAATTGCTGAGGGGGAATCTACCACACTAACAATTGTGTGAGTATGCGTATAAATCCATGGGGGAAATGTACGGGAGACTTGTCAATATTAGAAAATAGAAACTTGTAGAATATTCAAAATTTAAAATTAGTAGAGATATCTAAAGTTATACAAAAACCTCATAAGTTTATTACTTAAAAAACTTCAGATATGGAATATTAAAGTTTGCTTAATTTACTAAGTAGTAGACTCTTATTGAATAACCCCTCCATATAAAGGAATTTAGAGAGTTTAAAAAGAATTCTACCTTTCTAAAAAAAAAATTTATATAGGAGAGTTTAGATCAATTTGTATTGTATCTAATTATAATCCTATTATATTTAGTTTGGGTATATTACTGCATGATTTCTCCAGTAACTAACAGATTCTAAATATTTTTCCCTATCGAGCGGTACTCCACTGCCGCCCTCTTCTATTATAGTATTCCTTAACATTGTGATAGGTTCCATAGGAGTTTCAAAATCTTCATTTTGTAATTTAATTGAGATAATATACCAATCAGGATCACTATTAGATCCTTCTACAAGCCTTTCATGTTTACCTTGCAAATTCATTGCTTGGATCTCTTTTTCACATTGTTCTCTGCTATATAAAATAATATCCAGATATTTTGCACGGAGGTTAATGGAATCTTTGATAAATTTACAATCAGAAGGGAACCATCTTGATAAAACGGGTAATTCCTCTTTTCTACGGGATACATAACCGGTTTTTAAGTACCTTTCATTTTCAGGTGTAATTTCTATAACTGATATTTTAGCCTGCGTAAAGTTAGGAACAAATAAATGTTTACAAAATGGAGCATAGCCACTAACTAATTCTGGATGTTTCGATTGAATAAACTTGTTAATTTCAGCTAAGAACTGTTTAGGTGTATAATTAGGAATATAACTCCCACGGTATCCATACTCAAATTGACGAAATGCAAAGCTATCCAAGCCAACTGCACTAACTGAAGATCTACTTAAAGTCATCACAATATAACTAGAAATATCCAAATTCTAATTAGCAATAGATTTATTTAACTTATATCTGAGTAATTTCCTTTATAATTTTAGAATAAAAGAAAAAAAAAAAAAGTTGTGGCAGAGTATCAAATATGTTATAAACCGCTTTTGTAAATTTTGAGCCATCTAATATTGCAGAATTCTAACTTAACTTACATATATGGGAAACGGAAATACTACAACAATTAGTTCTTCTAGTAATGCTTATATTGATGACTTCCTATTAGATTGCAATTACCCACAATTTTCATTAGTGAAGGAAGAACCCAAAGGTGAGAGTACTCAAAATTCAAACTTGTATAATGTTATAACAGATGTAGATCAATTACTGAAATCAATTATGGATCCCACAAAACATACCAGTAGAATTATGGAAAAATATAATTCACTAATTGTTTTATTTGAAAAAGTTCATTGTCATGTTTGTTATCTTGATATTGCTCAACGTTGGATATACCAACAAGATTACAACCAGCTATACAAATTTTGTATTGAACTAGAAGCACGTATAGCTCAACAGGATGATTCACTTAAAAAGAAATATATCAGATTCTGTGATTTTGCTCAATTAAATTACTTTAATGAATTTGGAGATATTCCACTAAATATTGTTCAAACTCATACAAACTATCCAGGTTTTGCTAGCTTCTCACTCCTAAATAGAACATGTCCCAAATGTATTGAAATTCAGGAATTATCTAAAACTCAATGTGCTGTAAGTTTATAATAATTTATCTTATATAAAAAAAAATAATTTGATTTATACTTAATTGTCATTGGATTT
This sequence comes from Cryptosporidium andersoni, assembly GCF_001865355.1. Classification (NCBI taxonomy): domain Eukaryota; phylum Apicomplexa; class Conoidasida; order Eucoccidiorida; family Cryptosporidiidae; genus Cryptosporidium; species Cryptosporidium andersoni. The sequence continues at coordinate 299,239 of NW_027122907.1, forward strand.
AGATGGCAGCTTATATGGTATATAAAGCACAAGGAATTTTAACATTTTATGAGTGCCATTGGGACCAAATAATGGCAGAATGTTCCGGAACAATTAAATAGAAAGTTTTGAAAAAATTCATCATATTTTTTCAAATTATCTAATATATTAATAAGGAAAAAAAAAATCGATATCTCAAGAAAAATTATTTCGATTAATTTTCCAAGTTAAAGATAGTGCACTAATTTCAGTCTTGAAAAAATATAATATTTACAAAAAAGATTAATGATTAAACTTTCCATTATATTCATTAATTTTTATTGAAAATTATGAACATTCATTTTACTAATATTCAATAAAGTTGAAAGTAGACTAAAGTATTATCCTTTATTTTATAAACTAAAATTAACATATCTATTTATTTTCCCAATTACTTATTATTAGTATTAATTCTTTTGTTTTAGATTCATTAGAGTTAAGTAGTATGTTTATCCTAATACTTCTATTTTTCTAATTGTTGAGCAAATTTTTTTCCTCTTAATTTAAATAATTGAAACAGAATTCTTAATATCATAATCTTGTTGAGCTAATTCTTGTTCATTATATACTACGAGATGTACCATGTCTTCAATACCCTTTTTAATTGATTGATCCTGTTCATATAAATGCCAAACTCTTAAAATTTCATATAGCCCAAGGCTTCTAAGATATTCTCTAACTTTGGCTGTAGATAATAAAACTAATATGCAATCAAAAATATTCTGACTTGTATCTGAGTTTACTGGTCCAACTGAATTCTCTTCAATAAAAAAGTGAATCTTTTTTTCATTTAATTCTAGTTCATATGTCTCATCTATAATTTCTTTTCCCTTACTTGAATTATCATTAACTTCACAAGACAAATAACTTAAATCTTGAACTTCATATTTATCTGCTGATTGAAAGTGTAAAATCTTATTTTCTAATAAACTCAAAGCACTTTCACTTTTATTATATCTTAACTTGTTATTTCTACTAGGATATAGAATACAACAAAGAATTTTAATCACTTTACAATCATCCTTCATTAAAAATTCATGGCACTCCCGATCTATACACAAATGAGTGAATATTCCAACTATAGTTTTGCAAGATTCTTTTTTTTGAACCATTTTTAGAAAAATCCCTGATAGTACATTTACAATCTCAATACCAATAGAACTTTCAGTAATGAGTTTCCTTCCTTGTTCACAACTAGTACAGTTATTGAAAATATTTATAATCATTTCTTGCTCTTCTTTATTGTTAGAACCGTATAGTAATTCTAATAAATATGGTAAATAAAGACTCTCGTTTTTTGGTGTTTTTTTCAAAAAGAACTCTCTCCCTTTGCTACTACGAGTAAGGTTTGAAATAAGCATCAAATTTAAATCACAATGGTAGGGAGTACCAGTAGATCTCCTCATTTGTTCCCTTAAATTATCCATAGTGTATTCAATAGCTGATAAATTGCTACATAGTTCTTCTGAAATGTTGGGATTTTGAGAGAGATTTATTAAGGTCTTGATAGCATTAGTAGATAAAATTTCCTCGTCATTCCCAATTAGCAATAATAGAGAGCGTAAGGACTTGGGATATTTGGAAATATAAGATATAAGAGTAGATGTTTCACTTTGGTCCAAAAGTAATTCGATACTACCCGCAATGACTTCAATTTGGTTATGTCGTAGTAGTTTAAATAACTCATCAAATACTTTTGTTGTATCTAAAGATAACTCTACATTCATAATTATCTATTTATAGAGTGAATTTTAATTAGTCACTGCTTAAGGTTGGTTTCTTGATAAATAAGGATACTAAAATATAGACGGCGGTATTCTTAATTCATATTACCACAAGCTAAATTATGACTTACATATTTACCACTTGAATACAACAGTAAATTAACAATATTATTTAATACATTAAAGTAATAATAAAAAGACACATATATTTTAATTCAAAAGAAATTTTTAGTTCAAAAGTTTTAAATTTTACCACGCATGCAATATATAAAGAGATACCACAAAGAGAAGTCAAATGTTACATACCGGTGTATAATTCTAAAAACAGGGCATGTCTAGGTTTACGTGGATACCGGTAGATAATGCATGCATTGTTATATTACGTATTTTCCACTTTTATTCAATATTTTTAATTATGATTAAATTTCTTAATTTTAGACAGAATTTAGCAACAAGAACATTATGCTCGTTACAAATCTCCCCATAGTACATGTTCCGGTTAATTTAATACTAGTAAGACCAACTGTACTATTAGTAGATGGTGAAAAGTGCTGTCTAGAAGATAAAAAAGTAGAATGTACACTGGTATATAAAAACCGAAAAAAGAAGTCTCAGATTTGGTGTAGAATTAAGCAGATACTAAATGCAATAAATTCAATGGTAATTAGAATATCTCCATTTATATATGATGAAGAAGTATATACTATATATCCATCAATGAATGAATTGTGTAGTGAATTTGTAGACTTTATTCATTCAACATTGTCATCACAAGATCAGTTTGGAAACAAATTTTGGTTTGAGAATACTGAAACTTGGAAAGAGTTGCTATTGTTAGTTAGACACATGGCAAGAATGCTATTGCAGTGTCCACATTACAGAAAATCAGATATATTATATCTATTAGCACTTGTTGCAATACAACTACATTACAACGTGCTAACACCCCAAATAGTATCAGCTATAGTAGAGAAAAGGACATTTATATGTATATGCTTAATACAATTCTATTTATCTCATTGTTACTTATATGACTTTGTATTCCCACTAAAATATTGGCAAGAGAACATTTTTGACAGTTATAACAGTTATTATTCAATAGAACAATTAAAGAATGAAGTTTTAGAGCAATTCAAGCTACAGAATTGGTGTTTAAAGGTTCCTACTAAGATATTGCAAGATCTTGCGAGAACATTTGGAAGTTTAAATACTCATAGGGACTTTTGTCCTTGTTCTTAATCAAGTTGCATAGAGGTTGGTTCTTCATTATTAGTTTCATCTACTTGATTAATAATTGGTGATGCCTCCTGGTTAATTATTCGAAGATACTCCATAACTTCATCTTCTGATAATTCAATATAAGGACAATTTCTTCCGACAATAGCAACATCTACATTTTGTTTATTCATATCTTGATCAGAAGAAAGACAAGCTTTTAATGCTTTCAAAGTATGTAATATTAAGTGATCCTTGTCACATAAGTTGAATTCTTCAAAATGTTTTTCCAAATAAGTTTTCCCAGCTTGGCATCTAGAACCTAGTGCCATAGCATAGTATTCAAAGTAGTTACCTGAAGGACATGTTTCATATAAATGAGGACCATCTTGATCATATCCAGCTATCAAAAGTCCAACACCAAATGGTCTCCTTCCATATTCCTGAGTACATATTTGTGATTTTAATCCCATATTTGAAACAAGCTTACTTAGTGGCATTGGACTGTCAAATGTAAATGAATGGTTCAAACATTCATATCTTAAATAACTACACAATACTTTAGCATCTGCAGTAATACCAGACATAGCCGCACCTATATGGTCATCAATTTTATACAGCTTTTTTTGAAATCCAGCTAATTTACTAATGTTCCGTTTAATACAAGCTAGAACAACAATATCATTATTGCGAGCTCCAATAACCGCAGTCCCTTGTTTTACAGCTTCCATAGCATACTCAATCTGGAAAACTCTTCCTTGAGGAGACCAGGTAACAACATCAGTATCATATTGATTTCTGTACATGCTTTACTATTTTGGATATTCAAAGTTCCCAGTAACTAGTTAACAATAAAACTTAACAAAACAAAAATATATATCTATATACAGTTATTGATCCATATATTGATATAATATTAAAGAATATTAATTTATGGAAATAAATTAATAATAACCAAATCAGATTCCTTTTTCTACAAATACTTTGATTAACGTGGGATTATTCTCGAGGGGGGTGGCGGTTTGTATAAGCGGTGGCACTAAACACTTTTAGGATGTAATGGAATTCCATTTACAAATACACTATCCTTTTATACAGATCTGAATACTTTTATTAGATAAAAAATTATTGGAGTTTAAACAATCTAAATAGAAATATTTACACGCCAAAATGCACAGTTTATCTATAATTACTCAACCAAAAAGAAATTTTGTCTTAAATATTGAAAATTGGAATTGAACTCATTTAAATCTCATATAAAGTGTACTCAATCTAAAATTATAACATATAGAGCTAGATATGAGATTTTTTTTCAGAAGATTAGTATCTAGTAAACAATTTCTTTTTAAATTGTAAGAGAAATGAAGTCAACTTCTGGTAGTTAAGAGCTAAGAAAAAATAATACAATTGTACTATAATCAGAGTTATTAACTGTTATTCTTTAAGTGAATATTTATCATTAAAATAGAGATATCTGAGGATGCAATATTGGTATTGAATATGCTCTTTTTAAATTAAATATAAGATATATCTCAGATTAATATTATATATAAACAAGTTTAAATATTGAACATATATTTGATATTCTTATCTTATGAATATTTTATTTATAATGGAATTAAAATCTATATTTAAAAGATTCTAATACTTAATACTTAAATTACTTAAATATATTATCTGAGTTATCTTTATTGAATTATATAAGTATCAGAAATTTTAATATTTTCTATAATTGGAATTTAATGATCAAAAAGAATGGAAAAAACTTTTTTTAATATTTTAAAGATTCAGTCAAATTTATTGTTCTAGTAAATAAGTAAAAATAAGCTAGTCAATCATTGTGATATTTCAATGGTATGATCTGATATTTTATAATAATCAATTAAAATTTTATTATAATATTTACAATTTAAATATAAATTGCTTATATTTGAAAATTCCTATATAATTGCAAAATATTATTGGTTTTATGACTCAAAATCCTTAACATCACCAAAATAAAGTCAACAAAAATTTCATTTTAAAAATAATATTCAAATTTTTAAATTATCAAAATATCAAATATCAGCTATATAACTAATAGTCAATTCTGCAAAGAAAATATTTAATATAGTAAATACACTAAAAAAAAGTATATTTCTATAATGAAACTAATTTAAATTTCGATGAAAATTTTTAAGTGGTATACTCTGCAAGCAACATAAAAATTCATGAACTACTAACTACTTATCACTTTTTTAGTACAAAAACTTTTTTTAATATAAGATATTAAGTATATAAATTACTAAATTCTGCAATATTTGGTCCTATTAAAAAGTTTTCAATATCTGATTTTCTTGGTATATTAACATTCACATTTGTACTTTTATATTTGGTATTAAATTAATATTCTTATGATAATAAATTATTTATAAAATGTAAGCAACTATTAATTATAATCTAACTAATTATTACAGTAAACTAGATTATTATATTAAAATTAATCTTTTTGAAAATAATCTATTATTCATTATCAGAATCTTTGAAGATATATCCTAGTTGAGTTTTTTTTACAATGATAAGACAAATATTTCATAAAATCATGACATTATTATTCAAAGAAAATGAACTAGACTACATAAAGTAAATATATATAATATAGTATTATGTATCAGTTAAGAAAATCTATATATTGTTGTCAATTAATTCAATTAAAAACTTATTTACTAAACAGGTCTACTCTCATATTTATAGTAAAGTACACAAAACCAATGGATTATTTATAAAGATATATAAAGAAGATATATTTCTAAAAAAGTAGAATTAGCTTTACAAAAAGAGATTATAAATAATAAAAAATATTAGAAAATCAAAAAAATCTATGTATATATTGAATATTAAATATATTTAGCCCAATAAAAAATAAATAAGTAATCTAAATATATCTTTATATAAATTATCTAATGACTTATTTTCTTTACTATATTTAGGTTTCTAAATGACTTTATTCGTCATTTATTGAACTTGTATTGGAGCGGGATTCAAACTATACACTTAGTATTGTAATATCATTCTTATTGTAAATTCTATTAATATTAAAAATAACCGATGCCTAATATAATAGCCAAAGAAGATGGTATTTTTAGATCCCCACATATAGGTTTAACCAATAATAAGATTGCGACACATTCTTCTATATCTGCAGAATCATCTTTTACATCATGGAATTTGATGGAATACATTTCATCGTTAACAGACTCAAGTGTATCAATCTTATTCAGTAATCAATCTTGTGTTATTGAATTATATTCTTCATTAACAGAATTAGAGCAACAAGTAACAATAAGATTAGCTATGATAGGAACTAACCCAAATCTTAATATGTTAGGTGAAAAAGCAATGCAATTATGGGTCTTACCTTCGAAACAAGATGAATTATTTGCAGCTTTGAAACATCTAAGATTACTTAAAGTAATTAAAGCCAATATATTAAAATTTAATAATAGTAGTAATACTTTAAATAATAATGAATCAACAAATACTATTGGAAGTAATATTTCAATACAATACAGCTTAAATACTGAATTTCAAAAGAGTTTATACAATTATTTAATAAATGGACTAAATGATAACCAGATATTAAATTCACATTTGAATATATCAAATGAAGGTAAGAAAGTAAGACGTACATTACTAACACAATTTGTTAGATATAAATGGAATAACATCTTAAACATGATTGTAGAAGTAAGTGGATATTCATATGGAAATAATTTTTATGATTTTTCAAGTTTATCAAGACAATATAGAATTATTTCTAAAGATATAATAGATATATTATTAAATATGGGATTAATAACATATCCAACTTATGAAAAAGATAATTGTAAAGATACAGTAAAGGTAAAAGTCCAAGATGTTTCAAACTCCAATCAATTAAAAAGATCAGAAGAAACTAGCTCAATTATTTCCCCAGTGTCAATAGTTACACAAAGTGAATTATATGATGGTTTTGAAGGTGAAGATGAGCAGATATTAATAGATACAAAAGATAATGGATCAATTGAAGATTTTGAATATTTGAACAACATAAGTGATGATGAATATCAACCATATATAACAAAAAGAAATAAATTAAGAAAATCAGGTAAAAAACTTCAAAATAATGAAGAATGTTTAAAGGGTCAAATGGACAAAATATTTGAACAGAAATTAGTACCAAAAGCTTTTTGTTGGTTATTATGTGATACATGTAATCAATTATTGACATTACTAAATGAATTTATAAAATTAATGGGAAATAGTAATAATAATCAAGAAAATAATAAACAAATATCGTTAGATAAGGACTTGGTTGATGTAATTAGTTTAATTTTCCGACTATCTAACTCTAAAGTTGGTCAACCAATATTAGTATGTAACAATAACAATCTATTAAGTAGATTCTTATATTTTGCATATGATCTTGGTTTGATTTATTTTGATGATACAATATATTCAAAAGATGATCATTCATTTAATCTTCCTACTGATTTAAATCATTCACAAACTTATTTAATATATACAACTCCTTATACATTATTACTAGGACATGATGGTTATCAATTACAAACTTTATATCCTGCATTAAAAGTAGTTGCATCTTTAAATAAGATTGTAGATAATGAAGAAATTGATAATAATGAAACTGGTAATTCAATATTATTACCATCACACTTTTATTATAATCAGGATAATGAAGATAAAGATCCATATAATGATGAATATTTAACAGAGAAATATTCAGAATCTATAATAAATAATAATAAAAATAATAAAAATGTGGAATTAAATAATACTAGTAACTATATAGATCTAAAAATTTCTTATAGCATAGAATCAAATTTATTTTCATCTGGAATTTCAAATTTGGAGGCAGGTATAATTGTACAAAGTAATTTTCGTGTTTATTGTTATACTGCATCTCCTTTACAAGCAAAAATTTTGAGACATTTATGCCAAGTTAAGGTACGTGGGCCAAATATTATATGTGGTGTACTAACACGCCGTGGTTTATTATCAGCATACTCTATGGGTGTGAAAGCTTATCAAATATTGCGTTTTTTTATAAGTAATGCCCATCCTATAATTTTGAAGAGGCATATTACTGATGGCACAAGTATAATTCCAATAAGTGTAGAGACACAATTAAAATTATGGGAGAATGATCATAATCGTCTAGAGATCAATAAAGTGTCTCTATTTTCTGATTGGGGTAATAATAAAGAAGATATTGAATTATTTAAACAGACTGTTACATATGCTATTGGGAAGCAAGTAGTATTATATCATAATTTAATTGATAACTTATCTATAATTGAAAATAAACATAACAGTTATGAACAGAAGACTCAGCAATTGTATCTTGCAGTACAACAAGATGCAGAGGATGATATTAAGTCATTTATTAAGGCAAAACGTGAATTAGTAACAAGAGTCAATATTTGAAAAGTAAATATATAAAATAAATATTAAGAAGTTGTAATTAATAATAGTGCATTTAAATACCATTATATTATCTATTAAATATAAATCCCAATAATACAAAATTTTAATTTTATTAGATAACCTATATTAAGTTGAGAATTCTACTAATTCTAAATAGTTTCCAAGATTTCTAAAATTTTACCTACAGCAATTGTTTTTCCTTCATCTCTTAAAGTAAATCTCCCCATTTGAGGACATTTTGTAAATTCCTCAAGACAAAGTGGGTTTGTAAGAATTACTGTGCAAATAAGCATATATTGAGATTTAACAAATGCTGGTTTAATTCTTTTCTTTTTTGTTGATAATTCTACAGCTTCAAGTAACTCATCTATAGAGACTTCATCACAACAAGTATGAGCATGAATAATACATTGATATCCACTAGTTAAGATAGGACGTTGTTCTAGCAATTCAACAAGTAATATTTGAGCTTTAAATTTCGTAACAACAGGACAGAGACTACTTGGTGAGCATAAAACAAATCCCTTATTCAACGAATCTTCATCGATACTAACAAGTTTCAAACGTACATTTTCTCCTGGACCTGACCAACTATATTCTTCAGTATCTTCACCCAACCATATACTCTGAATTTTAACTTTAACTTTATTAGGCATGACAACTAAACTATCTCCACAATTTATAATACCTAATTCAATTTTTCCCATTGCAATAACACCATTATCCCTATATCCATCTAATAGTGGAATTCTAACTACTTCAGGATCAATAGGTATCCCAGATGAATTAATACCTCTATCTGGAACTGATATAATCTTGTCCATAATATCAAAAAGCGTAGGTTGATCTGTACTATACCAAAAAGCTTTAGGTTCGTAATATTTCGTATTAGATTGATCTGAGACATGATATTTTAGATTCTGTCCCAATTGTCCAGATATTGGGACAAAAAAAATATCTTTATTTGGATTATACCCACATATTTTTAAATATGGAGTAAGTTTTTTCTGTATATCCTTGTATCGTGTTTCATCCCATTGACAAGTTGGATCATCCATCTTATTGATTGCAACAATCAACTGATTAACTCCAAGTGTTTTAGCTAGCATTGCATGTTCTCTAGTTTGTCCACCACGTTCAAATCCTGTTTCAAATTCACCTTTCCTTGCAGAAATAATTAATACACCAATATCTGCCTGACTAGCACCAGATATCATATTTGGGACAAAACTTTTGTGACCAGGTGCATCTAATATTGTGAATCTTCTATTTTCTAAACTAAATTGAGCTCTACCAACTTCAACTGTCTTTCCCTTATTTCTTTCTTCTTCATTAGTATCCATTATAAATGCTAAAAACCAAGATTCACGATTCTTCTCCCTCGCCTCCCTTTCATACTTCTCCATTGTTCTTTGATCAACTAAGCCACATGTATACAATATGTTACCACATGTTGTTGACTTTCCTGCATCTACATGGCCAATAAATACAATATTCATATGTGGTCTAGAATCTGGTTCTAGTAATGTTGAAGATATTGGTGACTTATTAGATATTGTGTTTTGACCTTTTGTAGTTAAAGATGTTACCTCATTATTTAATATTTCATGATCAATATTATGCTCTTTTTCAATTACAGATCTTATCTCCTGTTGAGATTCATCATTACTATGCAATTTCAAGTTGTTTCTTAGTTCATTTGATATATTTTCAATACTTCCTTCACATTCTTCACTCTCATCTAGAGTATCTTCCCAATTCTTCAGTTCAGACATTCCACACGTATTAGTCTTAAATTTCCGTCTCAGACCTATACATTCACTATCTATAACTTTGAGAGTAGCTTAGCACTCTTATTTTCCAAGTTCTTATCTACCCTTCTTCCTCAGTAATAAGTCAAATGAGACAGAATCCGAGCGCCTTAATTGGGGGTTAACTGGACAAGTCCGTTAGGGTTGTTTTATTTAATTAACTCTTTACAAGCTAGTGAAAAGAGAAGTAGTCTAGTACATATTTACATACTAATATAAACTGTTATCTAAAATAAAGTGTATTGAGGAAGTGCAATAAATATTTTTTTCTAGATTTTAAGCACTCCTTCCTAATATTTCCTCATATTCCTTTAGGAAATTAACTTCTGGTGAAGTGTCATCTTCCGGATATATTTTTGCATAATCTGCTAGAAAACTTTGTCTGCGTCGTATGCACTTCAAAACTTCATCCATTAGTTTTTCTGATAAATCGAGCTTGCAACAGTTAATTACCTGCAAAAATGTCTCAGAAAGAATTTCGCTATATTGTATATTTAATATGCCATTAGAATTATCATCAACTAGCTTCATAATAGTACCAATGATCTGACCATTATTAACATATAGTATATCTTTTGAGGTTATTAAATTTTTAAGTATAAAGTGTTTTAATAATGAGAGAGCTTTCTCACGAACTTTTAAGTGTTCCGATAATAATAATTTACTAATATCATATAGTCCATTATCAGATAAAAAGGCTATCTCCATATCATGATTATGACGCAGAAGAGCTGCTAAAGCTGCTAAAGCTCTTGATTGTATTAGTTCATGGTCATCAATATATATTTGTCTCCTTATTATAGATAGAGCTCCATAGTTGGAAAAGCCCTCTTGAATAGGTAAATTATTTTGCATACTCTTTGACATAATATGAAGTGATAATGATTTTATTTCATCACTCATTGAAAGACAGCTTAAAAGAGGTTCTACTAAGCCTAATTTCACCAGATTCCTTGCACAGTCTGGGATATCAACACAATGATCTATCGCTACTAGTGCAGATAATGCAACGGCCTCATCTGAATAAGAAAAATTTAACATAATTTCACAATTTGCCAGTTATATTCCATAAATATTATTATATTGATATATAGATATTTTTAATATTAAAAATAGCTATACTAAAATCTTACCATTAGCATTTAAGGTTATCTTATTTCTTGCTTCAATCATCACCTGATTGGGATCTATAGTATTTTTCATAGCCTCTTTTATTGCCTTTTGTAAAAATTCAAACCTTTCTGGATCTAAACGTGATATCGAGTTAGCTGAATCAGTCCCATCTAAAAGTAAATGATAGAGAATAAAGTAGTTAGTAATTCAGTAAATTTATAAGCTCCAATATATATATATATATATATAGGAGTCGACTTACCTATATATTGAGAAGACCATCTCAAAAGTCCTGCCCAGTCGAAGTTCGGTTGCCCTCCCATAAGCTGATTTTTAATTATAGAAACTTTAATGTTATGGCTGTAGTGAAATTTTAATTGAGACCTTATCACAATTTGACCGCGCGCGCTAAGTTTTAGAATGACAAGCTTGACTTTAATTTTAAAAATTTGATCCTTAAGATTCCAAGCTAAGCTTGCGTTGACATCCTGTTCTTGCCTTGTATTATTAACTCTACAGGTTTTTTATATAGTCAAATTTATTATTGCAAATGCCAACAGATTTGAGTCTTTATAGTGTTGAAGATGGGGTTGAGAATACATATATTTCTAGTTTTATAAAAAAAACTAGACGAGGGAAAGTTAGGAAGATTGTTCGTGAACTTTATTACAGGTATAAAATGAATTGTGGCTTGTTTGGGTGTAAACTGTGCTATTTAAATTTAGATAAGGAGGACATATGTGGTCCTTCATATGTGGTATTTCCATTTTCAGATACCTTGCTAAAGCACCCTGACTTTTTTCTTCAGGATGAATCCTTAACAAGTGTAGTTCTAACATATTCAGTACTTGAGAATGTAGGTATTATCAACAGACCCTTGTTAAATACATTAAAAAATCTTGTAAGGAGTACTAACACAGGTTTAAATTGTGTGGTATTCAAGGATGAAAGTGAGAAAGTTATGGAAGGTATGGAAATAAATATTGATAATATAGATGTGATGAATTCTTTAAATAATGAGGAATATTTAAAAAATCCTGTGAATACCAGTGAAAAGCATGAACGTCAGTATATTGCATTCCCAGATTCTCTTTTTGTAGAAACTTTAAGTATTGAGTATTTTGGCATTGAGAAAACAGCAAGAAGTTTAATTAAAACTATAGAATGGTATCTAAAGCATTTTAAAGAAGCTTCAGCTCAGGATACAAAACTTTACCTTTTATGTGAGGATGAAAAGTGGTTTGAGTTGTTTTTAAGCCATTTTGGTAATGTAGATACTTGTAAAGTTTTGAGTCCTTATTCTTTCTCTGAGCTAGTGTCTTCAATATTTCCATTAGCTGGTGAAAAATTGTCAATTCCTAGCTTCCAAGAAGTTGATGGGGTTATAAAAAGTAATTCGGAATTATCGGAATATATATACCCTTCTCATTTGAGTGAAGAAGAGATAATAGAAGGTATAAATAAAGGTGAATATTTTAAAGGGATTATTAGATTTGTTAGTAGATCTAAAGGATATGTTGAAGTTGAAGTACCTTCAACACAATCAGAATTGTCAATTAATTCTACCAGATTGGAATTTAATTATAGGACAATTAGTATAGAAATTTCTGGATATATAAATTTAAATCGTTGTATTGATGGAGATTATGTTGTCGTAAAGATTGAAGAGAATGATAATGTCGAAAACAGATCAATGAACCTTTTTTTGATAAAGTCTCAAGATGCTCTAGAGTGTGAATCTGAGTCAACAACTGAAATTCCAGTTACGGGAGGGATTTTACTTGCAGAAGAGGACTGTATTGGTGATACTGAATTAGATATAGAATTGGATTCACTACATTTAGGAAGTTTAGTAGATAGCAAGAAAAACTCTAGCACAGCAAGGGATCATTATACTGGTAAAGTTGTTGGTATTTTAAGGCGAAATTGGAAAGAATATTGTGGTACTTTACTACCATTAAATACTGATGATAATCGTTATAGTATATGCCACAATTCTTCAGCTAGGCAGCACAGAATTTTCATCCCAATTGATCCTAAAATTCCAAGGATTCGCATACATACTAAGATGTCCTCATTACTTGATTATCAACGACTTGTAGTTGTTATTGATGAATGGGATAGATCTTCATTCTATCCTTCAGGGCATTGGGTAAGTACTTTAGGAAGAGCAGGAGATTTGGAAGCTGAAACTTCAGTCATTTTACATTGTAGAAATATACCCTCAGAAGAATTTCCAAACAAAGTTTTGAGATGTTTACCAAATTATGGAACTAATAAGGAGTGGGAACTTCGTGAATCCGATTTTTCTGGGAGATCAGATTGGAGAAATAAACTTGTATTTTCTGTAGATCCTCCTGGCTGCAAAGATATCGATGATGCTCTTAGTATCGAACTTATTGAGGGTGATGATGCTAATGGAAAGTTAGCACCAAATGATGATGTCTGGTATCGTGTAGCTGTTCATATTGCAGATGTTACTCACTTTGTGAAACCGAATACTGCGATTGATGAAGAGGCTAGTAGACGGTGTACTACTTGCTATCTGGTTAACCGTCGTATAGATATGCTCCCTGGAGAGTTAACAACTGATATTTGTTCTTTAGTTTCAAATAAAGATCGTTTAGCTTTTACTTGTATTTGGGAAATAAATGGGTTATGCAAAATAAGAAGATCAAACTTTGAGAAAACGATCATAAACTCAAAGCATTCATATACATATGGAGAAGCCCAATCAATTATTGATAATCTTAGTAATAACTCAAATGAGGCAGTTGCACTTCGAAGACTGCTAAATCTGTCTAAAATATTACGTAAAAGAAGAATTGACCGTGGTGCTCTTGAATTAGCTTCATCTGAAGTTAAAATAGATCTTGAGGAAGCTAGGACAGTAAAACAAAGTGATATAAATACATCAACAGAAATCGATAACACTAGTGCTGGAAATTGTGATGAAACTTCTAAAATACCAAATATTAAGTCAGTAAATATGTATCAGTATTTAAACACAAACTCAATGGTTGAGGAGTTCATGCTTCTAGCAAATATTACGGTTGCAGAATTTACACTAAAACATTTCCCTAGCTGTGCTTTATTAAGAAAGCATCCAGAACCTAAGTATGACCAGCTTGATAAACTTGCACAAGTAATAGCAAAGGCTGGTATTCACAATTTTAAGTATAAAACTTCTGGTGAGCTAGCAGAAAGCTTAAATAATATTAAAGATGATCCTAATTTTCAAAAAGATCCTATGGTTAATAAGTTGATTAGAATTCTTACAACTCGCACGATGAATCAAGCTGTATACTTTACAACCTGTAAATCAAGTGAGGGGACGTATCACTATGGTCTTGCTGAAAATATTTATACTCATTTCACTTCACCTATAAGAAGATATGCTGATATTATTGTTCACAGACTCCTTGAAGCTTCGCTTGGGTTTTCAAAGTTGAATGAAGATATTGGCAATAAAGATAAGGTAAGTTTAATATACTAAATAATTACATTGCTGATATTTTAATCGGGAGATTTTGTTATAAAGGCCTATATTTCTACTCATACTAAAGGTTTTACATATTATATAATTCTTTTGTATTGAGTGATTAAATCAGTTTTAAATAGAACTTCTGTTTCGTATTCTCTACCATTCCATTTATATATTTATTAATTTTCTTGTTTTCTTAGATGTTAAAGCTCACTCAAAGACTAAATAAAAGTATGAGAAATGCCCAACTTGCTGGAAGAGATTCATCTAAACTTTTCATATACCTTTATTGTAAGCAACATGGAAAGCAAATTGTAGAGGCTATGATCATGCAGGTTAGAAATAATTTCATTCTTGTTTTTGTTCCTGATTTTGGATTTGAGGGTAAGTTACCTACATAAATTATTTAATATTTGATAAACCACTTGCTTCTTTTTAGGCTCTGTTAATCTTGACACTGACAAATTTAAATATGATCTTTCAGTGCCCCAGCTTGTTAATAATGAAGATCCAACTGAAACCTTAAAACTATTCGATAGAGTAATTGTTGCTGTTTATACATCAGATGAATATTTCCAAAACAAGGTGATATTAGATTTGGTGTCTAAGAAGTAAATACTTTCTTTTGTAGATGCAATGAATTTAATTAATATTATATACTCAATTATTTCAAACAGTATTTGATCTGTAAAAAAGTTTGTATTACTTTTCCTTTGTATAAGTAACTTAATATAAACTTACGATTTTCTTTGCGCAATTGACTTGTCAGCTAAGAAGAATGCAAGTTCGGATTCAAGAGAGTTTATGGACCTTTTTACGACTTTTTTAAATGCATCTTTATCCTCAATATGATCCAACAGCTTTTCTAAAATATCAACTCTTTTACCTGAAGAAATTTCGTTATTTTATCTTGTAATATTATAAAGGTGTAAAGAGCTTACCTTCTATTTTCTTTCTCTGATGAACAGATGCAGATAGAGATGCTATCATATTTGTTAAGGCATCTGGACGAATGACAACTAAAGGTATTGGATTTATATTTGGTACCACCTGACCTTCACCTTTAGACATATGATCAATCTCTTCACGTATTTTATTGTTGCTAACATGAACAGGGGCTGTATTTGGGAATTTCATTGTCATCTTTATAGAAGTAGAGGGTATGCCTGCACTAGGACTTGTCCCTATTTCAGCAAATACTGGCATTTTTTTACTGGATTTTAAAGCATCTCCAGTTTCTCCAACAAGATTAGATGTAATTCCATGCAAATAATTTAATTCCTTTTCATGGTCCAAAATAGATTTTCTAAGCTCCACTAAATTTTGAATTTTTGTATTTCCTTTAGCAACATTGAGATTTTCAAGTACTGTTGCAATCCCAAATAACAAGAGTATCCCACCAAGTTTCCTCATAATCCAGAAAGACACTATTATTATAAGGATATTTATCAATAATACTGAAATTCCAACTAGTAAATGTATTATGTATAGATCTCTACTCGGAAATTTTTACTTTCTGAGTTCCCATCAAATTTCACTCTGCTGCATGTAGCACATGCCCTCTGTACCGGCATTAGCATATAACTCATGCAATAAACCCCACATACAGCGTCAAATAAAAGTGGAATTGATAACTGTCCCTGTTTTAAGATATAAAAATAAGAATTTAGTAATTTAGGAAATACTCTTTATTTTATTTAAATATATACGTTTACAACACTTTATTGTGTATTTAAATAGATGTCACTATAAACAAATGGAATTTTGTAATACTTTGAGTCGAGCTCATAAGGACTATTTACAAGTTCTAATTATTCTTCAATTAAGCTAGCAATATTCCTTGCATCAGCCGCAAATAAGGCAGCACTTTGTAGAGTACTTTTAAGTGTAGCTCCTACCTGGTCTAGTGTCACTTTTGGATTTGAAATACCTTGAGCTAGTGCCTCCCTATCAATAAAAGCTGCACTACCTGGGGTTTTTGATTCTCTCTGATAGGAGGCTGTAAGCTCTTCAATATCCATTATTGGTTGTGGGGATGTTATAATTATAGGTACTTTTGGACCAGTATTCCCAAAAAATGGCAACATTTCTCCTGTACTTGCCAATGGCCCATATCCAATAGTAAGCGTAATGGTATCCCTCCCATGTCTTACAGTTGAAGGTGCTGTTTCTGCAGATACCCCAACACTTGCTGGGTTTTCATCTGCTATTTGTGAGGTCAGTTCCTGCACCATTTGTTGAATTGTAGAATGATGTTGCATAAATGATGATATATAATTATTTACACTCGAGGCACTAGGTCTTAGTGCCTGAATTTGGGCTATAGGTGCTACAAGAATAAGTCCAAGAAGTAATGTAGTAGCTTTACCAATCATTTTGAGCCCAATATCAAATAATCTATTAAGTGATGTCTATATTTTGAAGTTCAAAAATAATTTTCAATCACGCAAACAAAATATATTTTATGTATTGCATTGCATGCATGTATATAGATAAGCCGGTATTAAGTATCAACCCTAATTTATACTATAAACAGTCTGGTACCCTCATTATGCTTAACTATATTCATGCATATAGCGCTTTATATGTGCCGCCAAATATTGCATGTGGCTAATAATGGGTCTAGTAGACTAATGTGGGGTATCATCTTGGGAAATAAATTACAGTTATTTTATTTTTCTATTAATTTGCGAGCTATTAAAAACAAAGAATAGTTATCCATTTTAATAAGCTATAGTAAGGGGTAAGTATCGTAGATAAATGTAAACATTTAAGTTATATTCTTAGCAAAATTTAAGAATCATTGGAAAGTATTCGCATTTATTTGTACTATAGACAATGGCTCCAAAGTCACTAATAACTAAGAAGATGAATAAAGTTTCCAAGAAGGAAGCCAAGAAAAACAAGCCTAAGAGGGCGATGACAGCATTTATGTTTTATGCAAATCACAGAAGGCCTGCAATTACCGCTGAGAATCCAAGTTTGAGGTCTCAAGTGGCTGAAGTAGCCAAGATATTAGGCGAGGAGTGGAGAGCAATGAACGAATCAGAAAAGGCTCCTTTCCAAAAGCAAGCAGATGCTGATAAAAAACGATATGAGAAAGAGAAAGCTCAGATGGAGGGTCAGTAGACAAAAGAATCAAGTTCCAGCGTTAATGTACTTTCTTTTCAAGATAATAAAAGTAGTAAACTAAAGATGCATAACTGTGAGTATGCTATTAATCGCTATTATTAGGGATCTCAGGTTCAATAGTACTTTAATTCACTTATTTGATGACCAACCTAATCAACAGGAACAGACTTCTGGTTTGGTGTACTATATACACAATTACCACTTTCAAACTAGAGAGAATAAGTTCTTATATCTACAAACTGGTTTATTTAACTAAAAAGTGTGAATTAGCGGATTTCACACTAAATTGGATTTGTGGAGGGGCTTATTTATGGTAATTGCTAAGTATTGGATAATCAATATTAAGATTTTGGGGAAAGCTCGAATTTTACCCAGATACCTTCATATTTCCAAGTTCTAAGCATTAACTTGTCTATATAGGTATTATCTAGCTATAAATTTGTATTTGTGTCAATATTTAGTTCTAGTGATTCCGGTTTCCCAATAAGAGCCCAACTCTTTCTAAAGTGAGTTGAATCGAAGTTTGTTCTAACTTCTTATATTCTATGTTCCTTATTAAATTTTACAAAGTTTTGTATGTTTTACAATTAAATTATTCATACTAAAGTATTCATTATAAGCTTAGTTCAAATTACTTATTAACATTCCATGGACCTTCTTCTACACTAGGGCAAATAGACTCAAGAGCATGGAAAGTACCTTGTGACTTGTATATTGAAGTGTGACCATGCAACTTGTGAGAGGATGAATTATAATCACAGAGATTAAGGGTGTGATCTACTTGATCTGGGTAACTTGATGGATATAACTGACCAGATTGAGATTTCATCTGTAGGATAAAAGGTCCAATATCTGGTAGTGATGCCAATAAATTATTATCTCTGTATCGTAAATTCAAAAGACCATTTAAGGTTACAAAGGCCGTCTTCAAAAATGATTCATTAACTCCAAATGTACAAGTCTCACGAACTAATTCTGCATAATTCTGAACATGTTTAAGCATTTCATAGTATTCAGATTGTTGCTCGTGAAGCGTTCGGAAGTAGAAATTTGCAGCTGGTCCATCAAACTGGATTGGACCTGGATTACAAAAACGGTCCTGCATAGCCCAATGATCTTGGACTATTTTTAGCCAACGGTAAGCTTTTCCTTTTAGATCTACTTCACTAGATGGAATTGTTGGAATATTACTCGGTAATTCAGGATGTGTCTCATCATTAGATGGTACAATGCGCATTAGACAATTGAAGGGTATTGATGTCATTCTCCAATCTGAAACTTCGCCACATAATCCTCTGATAGAGCATAGTTGGCCTGTAAGACCACTTTCGACTACTATTGATGCAAAGTGACCTAAAGCATAGCCAAGTTTTGAATCAAATTGAGAAGGCATTGCTGAACGTCCCTGATAGCCAAAGAAGTGTGTAAATGGCTGGAAGTTTCCGTTATACTTGCCCTCTTGTTTACGTTTTCTAAGCTCCTTCTTTATCATTAATACTAGTAAAGCCTCAGTTTCAATAGCTGAAAATGCTGAATCAACATCTAGAGATAATATCTCCTTACGAATAAAACGAGGTAAAGATTTAAATAGAGCTTGGCTCCATGGAGTCATTTTTAATGAATACTTAGGATTTTCCTCAATTTGGGAATTATTTGAAACTACACTTTCATTTATATGACTTCCCACAGATGGACTTTTTGTCATGGGAGAATTTCCATTACTACCTTTCTCATTACTATTTATATTTCCATTGATGTTTCCACTTTTGGAAATATTCGTATATCCTAATCTCATCATTTCAGACATGAAAAGCTTCTGTTGGCCATTCTCTTCTGCATGTCTTCGCAACTCATTAATTTCAGAAATGAGGATCTTCATGTCAGGAAGATGAGATAATAGTGCATCAGGAATTAAGACTGTACCAAAATTCTTCCCAAACTCAGCTCTCTTGCATATAACATCTGCAACATCCTCCACTATATGCACGAGGGTCTTATCAGCTGCTCCATATTCTTCTGCAATAATTACAACATTTGGGTGAGTCTGTAGAGCGCATTCTAATACCTCATTTGAAGGTTGTCTTCCCATTAAGCGAATAAAGTGCCAATATTTTGGCATTGATGCTGCATCTGTTAGTACATTACCAATTAAACTTGCATAGAGTTTGGTACTTGAATCAAATCCAACACAAGTTTCAACTAAATCATTGGTAAGATTATTTGATGCTGTAGCTGGAACCCCTACTATTTTCGTATTGCAGTTGTGTTGCAAAAAATATTCAGTCAGAATGGCACTTTGGGTCATCCCAAAGGCTGATCCACATAAAACCAGACCATCTAGATGTAAGCTTTCGCATACTTGACGGGCTTTTTCTAGGTTTTCAGTTGATACTAGACATTCTGTATATGTTCGCCCAATAAGCTCTGAGCCACCTTGATTTGGTAATAGATCAACATCTTTCTCTGTCAATGTAATATGTTTACCTTGTAGAAAACCTTTTACTCCATAAAATCCTAAACAACGACCTCTAACCATTCGAAGTCTATGATATAATCCCCAAACTACATTAGCTATGCCAGGTGTTTGTCTAGATAAGAGTAAAATCCCAATTCGTAGCCCAACATTAGGTTCTGAACAGGATAGATCTAATTGAACCTCTTGACAGTAAAAATGATTATCATTACATAAGTGAGGGTAACAGCTTATAATTTGTCTTTTTATTAGGGGATCACTTACATTATATTGTGTTGTAGGTTTACATCTGGCTTTAAGATGTGTCAATAATAAAGGTAAAGGAGGACGATATGTAGTTCTATATAACTGCAAAGGTGATAAAGTCCCTGAAATCCTATTAAATACGCCTCTCTTACCATTAATAGTTGTTACATTCCCTTCTAAACCTCCATTATTGTCTATAACTGTCATAGCTCCTTCTGAAACTCCAGCTCCAATTCCTTCACTAAGTAATTTCTCATCTGTTTCTTCTCCACAGAGTAGATCTTCAATAGTTGGGGACTTCACAATATAAGGGATGGAATCTGAGCAGGGACCTTCAAATTGTAAAGGACCTGGGGCTCTGTATAAATCATGAATTGCCCAAATATTGCGTACACGTTTTAGGAGCTGAAACATTGGTCCATTTAAATCTACCAATTGTCTTGTTACTGCCGCAAATAGACTATCATCAGATCTGGACTTTTTTATTTCCATAATACGTGTTATTGAAATACCGCAAGCTTGCCAATTAATGGGATTTTCTTCTAAATTCCGTATTAAAGCAAGGTAGCCATTCATACCTTTGTATACTAGAGCTGCAGCACAATGTCCCAAGGCATAACAATAGTTTGCATCAAAGTTAGAAGGCATAGCACAACGTCCCTCATATCCTAAGTAATGGTGCATCATTGTAAAGCTATATGGAATAGATAAAATGTCATCCTGTGTAGGTATAGGTGAATCTGTACAGATGCTTGTATCCGCATTATCAAATAGCTTATTTGAATCTTGGGTTAAATCTTTATCTGTTTTTTTTACCAAAGTCCGGTAATGTTGCAGATCATAATAAGAAGAATAGCCATGTCTACAATGTAATTCAGCCTCTACAAGTAATATCAAAAGTCTTTCTGTAGCAATTTTAGCAACTTGAATTTGTCCAGTAGCCTCACGGTCTATCAAAAGTTGTTCTCTAATTGTTTCAGGTAAATATTCCCAGATATTTGCTGAGGAAGGCGACAATAGTCTAGCTATCTCCCTATCATATTCTTCAGAGCTAGGTTCTAAAGAAGTGTAAACCTTAGAATCTATCGACTCAGAATTAATTCCAAGATTGGAAGATACTTCATTGTTCAAAATATTCTCTCTAGTTTTCATTTTATCCAAAATATCATTGAGTTCTTCGATTAAAATTTTCATTTCAGGAATGAATTCAATCAGACCTTCAGGTATTAATATAATACCGTACATCTTACCTATCTTTGCTCTAGTTTCAATCAAATCTACAATACTCTTCACGATTTCAAAAAGGGTAATGCCATTTTGTTCTACTTCCTCAGCTATAAATACCATATTTGGTCTTGTTTGTAAAGCTACCTCTAAAGCTAAGTGAGATGCAGATCTCCCCATAACTCTTACAAAGTGATAAACATTTTGTGAAGTACAGATATCTGAACATAAATTCCCAACACATTCTGCATATGTTCTAGCAGCTGTATCAAATCCAAATGACACTTCAACAGCTGGATTTTTTAAATCACCATCTATTGTTTTGGGGACTCCCACTACACTTATATGATTGTTGTGCTTAGCCATATAATCAGCAATAAGAGCTGCATTAGAATTAGACCCATCACCACCAGCTATAATTAGCCCATGTAATTGTAACTGTTCACATACTTCACGTACATTTTCTAAATCTTGCTCATTATTTATACGTCCTCTACCAGACCAAAGCATATCAAAACCTCCCTGATTTCTAAATCGGTCCATCAATTCTTGAGAAACAATTTTATAAGTAGATTTGAATAATCCATCAAGTCCACCTAAGAAACCAAAAAGTTGGCTATCTGGATGATAGGACTTTATAAAATCATAAACTCCGCCAATAACATTATGTCCTCCAGGAGCTGGTCCTCCGGAAAGTACAATTCCTACCCTTAATGCATGGAATGGAGTTCCATTTGGAGTTGTATCATTACTTTGAATTATCTCAACACATGGGCCCCCAAAAGTATGTGGAAGTAATTTCTTTAATATATCAGCATCCTTTTGTATCAAGTCTGGAATTTCAATTTCACATATATCCACCATAGTTGAACTCAGTGATAGAGGGAGCGTTGGAACCCAAAATTGACGTTCCAGTTGAACTGGACTAAAATTTTCAAATAAATCCGCCGAATGTAAATGAGGTTTACCACCCATACTGAGCTTGAATGAATCCAGACGGGTTGTTAGTGTTCTATCTGGATCCCGGCGTCGTAGTGGACGTTGGATCTCATGATTCCTCATTGACGTTGAACTACTTCTATCCTTATCAAGATGTGTATCTTCAAGGATAACTGCAAGGCTCCTAAGACGACGGATTGTATGCTTCTTGTTTCGGTTACCATCTATTCCTTGTAACATTGTTTACTTTCTTCTCTTTCTTTTTAAACAGAATAGGCCTAAAATACCGTAAAACCCTGGAAATTTAGAGTCAACACACACTTGCAAAACACCAAACTACTTTAATAATAAGAATACTGTAGATTACAGCAAATTCCCCAATTTTTTTTTTACTGTTTGTCCGTCTCTTTTGTTAGAAGCAAATTAGATGAGTAATGAAACTTAAGTGGATTCCATTTACCGCCTATGACCTCACATAATTTATACCGCCTAGTAACTTAGATACTTTGGTACTTTAGGCTTTCTATATCTCCCAAAATAGAAATACTTTTAGATAAGCTATAATACAATTTTATTTTATAGTTAATACAGCAAATATTCTGTGTAATTTGAAATCACATATAAAGTATGATAAATACTGATTTTTACCCCACAAAAATTTGTTATCAAATCCAAAGTAACGCGTTTGCATGCAAAGCTGGTAATACAAGACTAGCAGAGACTGTAGTTAACTACCTTATATATACATATTTTAATACTTTCTTAAAACCACATACCTAGGACTTTTTACTTTTACGTATACATTAAATAATTAAGGAGGGAACACTAGTGAGAGATATTCAGTTTTTGTTCTGGATCCATAGTGTCTCTTTAAAAAGTAAACAACTAAATAACAAACTAATAATTCTAAGTGGTAAAAAATATAATTAAATGTTGTAAAATCAATTTGGAGCTATATTCTTGAGGTATTCGGATGTAATACATTATAATGGGAGGAACGAATAATAGCTTAAAAGAACTAAGCAGTTGTGAGTTTTAGCGGATATTTCTTCCTGAAAATTCTAATCAGACGCAAAAGGAATCTGCGACTTTCTCTAAAAAATAAATTAGATTAATGATCAAATATTGGCAACAAAATGACAGTATCTGTCATGAAAAACGATTTTTTTAAATTAATTTTTAAATGTGCCTATATAGCAACAAATAGGATAGAGACAGCTGTACTAAGAACTGTTGGTGGTATATCAAAAATAAATGGTGATCAAATGATTAGGATAACAGCAGATACGATTAGTAAATGTAAGCATATGTTGCTTGATTGCATTGGCAAATCTACTAATCAACTTGTTAATATACTAGATAATGTGTCTAATGAGTTATGCTGTATTGGAGATGCAGCTGAACTTATACGTACAGTATCAAGCGATACAAATAATAGAAGGAAAGCAGATATATGTGTAAAAAGTATACGTCATTTTATGGACTCAGTAAATTCAAATTCGAAACTGTATGAGATTTTGACGAGTGCTAAATCAAGTGACTGCAAGAGTGAAGAAGAAAGAAAAGTTTTAGATAATATGATTGATTCAATGAAAGTTCATGGTGTACACTTAAAAGATGACGAAAAGCAAAAATATTTGATGTTGTTGCAACAAGATACTTTTTTAAGTTATTCTTTGACAAAGATCAAGGATGAGATATTACTAGAGAACAACATAACATATAAATCAATACCAATAAAGCGATATGAATTGGAAGCTATTGGTATAAATATACGAGAAAGTAATGAATATTTTACTGAGAAGATAGGGTCATGGGGATTAGATGAAAATGACTGGATAAATATAATAGCTGGTACCTCTTTATTTAATAAGGTGTTGGAGAGGCTACCTGATGAAAAGAAGAGAAAAGAAATGTATTTGATAAAGGAAGAAATTAATAATAGTGTTGGAAGCTGTTTGTTACCATCAAACGATGGTTTAAGGACAAGTCAAGAATGTTTATTGTTACTGCTGAATATTCGTCAACAAATAGCTAAGTATAGTGGATTTTCTTCATGGTTATATTTGGTACAAAGAGGAGTGATAAAAAGCCCAAAAGATGTTTACTCTTTTTTAATGAATACTTTTGAGAGAATCAAACCTAATTTATATGATGAGCTGAGTATCTTATATAATATTAAAATTGAAGATTATTACAAAGGCGAGAAATATGCAATTACGAGAGAAATTCAGCCATGGGATTTAAATTACTTGAAATATAAGTATAGTATGCAGATCTTACGGGAGATTAAATGCGACGAAGATGATGCATCATTATTTTTTCAAGTTCTTAATCCTAGTTTAATACTTTTACTAGATTATATGAATTGGATCTTGATAAAGTTTTTTAATGTCCAATTAAATTTAGTAAACCCACATAATTTTGGGAATCTATGGGATGACAAGGTACTGATGTTTACTATTAGTAGGTGTAATTCACCAACTAATCAAGAATTTCATAAGTGGGAGAAGTATTCATTTCTTACCTCTAATATTAGCAATTCTACTAATGTACTTAATTCATCATCAATAATAGGTGAATTATATCTTGATTTGTGGGAAAGAAAGGACAAACCAGATATATTTGCACAATTTACTTTGAGAGGTTCGAAACATCACGACTCTAATGAATTTATATCTAAGATTGGTAATTTCTCGACATATAATCAAATTCCAGCTGTGTGCTTGGTATCTAATTTTCCATTTCCTAGTTCTAACTTAAAAGGTAGTAACATAGAATGGTTAGCATCTACTAAAATCCCTTTGGTATCAAGTATCCCATTATTTCATGAATTTGGCCATGTAATACACTCTTTACTCAGTAAGACAAATTATCAACACCTATCTGGAACTCGTGGTCCTACAGACTATGTTGAATTTCATAGTCACTTTATGGAGAATTTTGTGAGATCACCTAAATACTTTATAGAATATTTAAATATTACTTGTAAAAGTTTTAGAAAAGTTCCAAATAATAAATATTTAGAGAAGTTTGTAAATCAGTTACCTAATTTGGAATTGATAGAATTGATCCGAACTGCTTTAATAGATCAGCACTTTTATAGTTTCTTTTTGGAAGAAGAATTAAATATAAATAAAACTCAGCATTATCATAGGATAATATCAAGTATATGTAATTTAATAAGTAAGGAATTATATATAGATTGTGGTAATATTGGATCACTATTCAATATTATTAGAGTGCCACCATTAATAACTCTAGATCATCTAATACATTATGGTGGCACTTATTATTGTTATCCCTACTGTAAAGTTTTATCCTCAAATATATGGAGTCAAACTTTCGAGAGAGATAATTTATATAATAAATATACTCTTGGAAGTAATTATAGAGAACATATTCTATCTAGAGGTTCCATAGATCCATCATTAAAGCCAATAATCAAATTTCTTAATTCATTGGAAATCAGAGATACCAAAATAGATGTCTTAAAGCCTCATATTTTGGGATGATTTTAGATTCTATTTGCAAGTAATGGTCTTAATTATTAAACAATTCCCAATGAAAATAACAATCTTCACGGTAAACCCGCTTGAGATCAAATATTGGCTCCCAGCACCTGAGTGCTCCACAATAAATGAAAACATGTTTATAATAATTACAAAATTTTGGTAAAATGGACGTTACACCTGAGGATTGCTCGGTAAATCCTCAAGTATTGGCATCATTTAAGTGGCTATGCTGTTCTAACTCTAATCGTGGGAAATTAAGCCCAATGTATCAGCTAATAGTTGGACTTGGTTATATAGTATTTCTAATTTTATTTACTTTAGTTTTAAGTTTAGTTATTCAGACAAATAGCATATACAACTCGGTATCAAGTATCACTATGGCAGTAAATATGGCAAATTGGAATCCTGGTGAATATACAGCTAAAGACTCAAATATTTACACAATACAATCCTATTCGGATATTCAAAATTGGCTATACTATGTTTTAGGCCCTCTGCTACTTCATGGATATATATCTGACCAAAATCTACTTATTGGAGCAGTTTTAAAGAAGTGTGAATCAAAATATGTAGCTGAAAATACATATGAATATTACTCACCTTTTATCCCAAAAACATATGGAAATTTACATATACTAGATCGTTCTAACTGTAAGGAAACTACACTAAATCTTATATCTCGTATAGCATCTCCATATAAATCACTACAACAGTTCTTTAATTCTACAGAAGATTTCGTTTATCAATATGTTGAAACTGAAATTCCAAATTTACCAATAATATCAAACAATACAAACGTAACAAGTGTTAATATTGAAATGTTACTTTATAATGGGAATATCGATGTCTTTAGTATATTGGAGTACAATTTCAAACTAACATCTTTTGGATCTTACAGTTTTGATTCATCATTTTGGAGTGCAACTCCAATAAAATCATATATTGGTTTTCCTTGCTATAAATCTTGTAATTTAACAACTAAAAAGATTATCCCAGTTCTTTTATTTTTTCTTTATTGTATATGTGTACTTTTTCATACTCTATCAGGACTTTTCATGCTATTCTCTAATTGCTATTATAATGGAAAATTAAAAAAAATTGCATATCAAGATTCTGATAATCTAGATTCTGATAGTCAAATTCCAAGTGTTGAGTCTTGGAAAGAATACTTTAAACATAGATCCTTGCCTATAACTATTAGATTATTCAACTTATGTATAATTGCTACTTGGCTCGGGTCTGGCATTATTTTGCAAACCCTTCCTTATGAAACACTGGATGAAATTTTGCAATCAACAAATAGCTATACAGGTCATATCCTTCATAATTCCCATGATACTAATGATTTAAAATACTTAAAGAAACTTACATTGAGTAATATTATTTGGACTGTAAAATTGGCATCTTCACTCCGCTTTATTGGAATGTCCCTGGGATGTGTGGTTATCCTGCTAATTATATTCAGAACATTTCATATATTCTCTACATTATTTGCAAATATTAATTCACCTCTAATAGCAATATTTTTATATTTTAAAAAAGTGGTTGGTTTTGTATTATTTTTATGTTTAATTATTTTAATAGTTACATTGACTATTGTCATATTTCTCCAGTTTGACAACTTTTCATTGTTTTTTAGAAGCTTTTTAGCATCACTATCATATTCATTAATGACGATACTTCTGTCTCCTTGTCAGCCAGTCTATTTGAAAGAAGGTTTTGCAAATTTTAATCCCAGATTAACATTTTTTACCTTGTTATCATTTTCCGTTGCTTATATTCTTCTATTTTTAATACTATTACCTTTATCAATAGCTACAACTATATACTTGTATGGTGAAATTGAACTTTATCAAGTATTCAACCAAAATTCAGACAATATCTTTACTATAAAATCATCTTTAAATGCATGGATACAACAATTATTTTTTCTTTCAACCTTTTGGCAAACTTTATCCAACGATTCTAGTTTATCACATAGAATTATACAAAAGAACAAGAACTATTTAGAAAATATGAATTTAGATAGTAAATATGATTTAGGCCAAAATAAACAATTTTCATTTGAAAAATACCAAGTAAGTGGTGCTAACGAGAAATTATTGGATACTTCTAGTAGAACAAATATAGATTGGATAAAACGACGATATAGAAGATTGAAACTTTTCTTCTCATTTCCTCCAAAGCTTGAATTTATTCCTTATCAGCTATTTATATTGATGTTTTTGTTTGTATGTCTATCTATCTGTTGGACTGTCTTAGTATTTCGTACTCAACTTCATCCAAATGTTCGTTCTGTTATTTGGGATATACTTAATGCACCATTTAGAGCCCCATCTCTTTTTAGTATGAATATAGATTTGAATAATTCACCATATATATTTCGTAATTGTTCATTGAGGAATACTGAGTATCCGAAGTTTTTTTTTAATGATGACCAAATTAAACAGATCCCAAGTTCCTTAATAGTAGGTTTGAATCAATCTGTTCAGCTCAGCAATATAACATCTATACATCATCTAAACATTTGGTTTGCAAATATATTCATACCCTTGATTGAATCTAATGATATTAAGGGATCATACATAAATTTATCCATACATGATGATTTATCTGAGACATATTCAAGTAAAGATAATAATGGACATATGATACCTATTGCATATACCAAATTATATCCAATAACTAATCCAATGCTAATTGTTAGACAATCATGTAGCATTCCAATATGTAATTCAAATCCAACTTCCGCTGGTTACTATTTATCAGTACTATCCGACATTTCCAGCGAATTTGAATCAATTGGGAATTTAGCTGAATTCAATTCAACTACCCCAATGAAAAATTTAAATTATTTAAATACTTTCTCTTCATATAAATCACTTTCTATTTTAGAAGATTTAAATAATAAAAAAAAAAGTAAATTTTTAAGTAAATCTAGAGAAGATAGGATTATATTTGACATGTCAGAAATAGCTGGCAATAGCATTGATAAAAGTGGCACTAATAAAACTGAAGAGATATCCTTAATGACCCACAATAACTCAAAAAATAATGAATCTGGGATAGATATTGATAAAAATATATATCATGAAAAAGATCTTAAACTTAGTAATTCTCTAAAATTTTCTAAATCTCTAGTGTCAATTGAAACAACAAGCCAGCTACGATCTATGGTTGCTGAAAGTGGCATTAGACGCATCTTTTTTTTATATTCGGGTACTGATGATCAGATATATCAGCAATATTTAAATGCTTTAAATGGAACTGCTGTTGGTAGTATGTTCTGGATAGTTAAATTGGGAAGTTCTGCAAATGATGAAATATCAATTGAATTTTTACCATCTCTAACTCCCTTTAAAAATATCTCTGAGATTGTTGGTTCTTCAGGAAATCTATTTGATTTTAGTCTTCAAAAAATGCAAATTTTATTTCCAATTTACTTATCAAGTATATCATCAGTAGCACTTATAGATATTAATATAAACTTTTTCCAAAGTGGACTTTTTGAAACATATTTTGATGTAAAAATTATTGATAATTATTGGATTAATTATGAAAACAGTTCTAATATTAATTACAAATATTTAAAATCTAATAAAGAAACCAATTTTTCAAGTTCATCATGGGCTTACTGTTTTGTTGCACTAGCCATTATGTTGTTAATTTTGACGATAATTATTGCCCTATACTTTTATAATATTTCTAAAAAACGTCAGATACGTACATCTAATATTTTCCATACTGATATTGATAATATAGATCTTCCAAATAATAATAAGTCCTTTAGGACAAAACTGGAGGATAAAGCACTGATGGATGATGATAGCTCATCATCGAAAAGAGATTATAGCTCTACAATAAAAAGACGGGTAAATATTTCTTCAGAGTCAAAGTTTTCAAAAAGTAGTAAAAGTGATAAAATAAATAACGAAGATATGTTAATAAGTAATGAGAAAAAAAGTGCAGAAAAAGGCAATGGAAAAGACAGAAATGGATATCATATACAAGAAGTGTCTATGGATGTTGATATTAGTGATATTTCAATACCTGATGAAGATATTATTGCACTGTATAGATTGAGCAGATTTAATACATTCACTCTTTCTATCTTGACATTGGCATTTCTAAGTTGCTTTTTAACTTGTATTGTATTTTTTGCATACCTATCTACTCAATCTTTAGTTCTGAATTTGAAAACTATAAATTCAGAAGGTAAATTTGTTTCAACTGCGACATATGAATCAGATGGATTACCATGGTCGATCCCAATTTCTGAGACGAGCAGGTTAGAAGAAGATATACAAACTATTGGCCATGGTTCAGGATTTTACAATGGGAATGCATTCTCATTATATTCTCTGCTTAATATTGTTGCTAATATACAAAAATTAACTTGGTACTTCAAAATGTTTGAATTTTTTGCAGCATTGTTGATTTTTATTTACATTATTTATTTATTATTTTATTCAGGAATACTCATTGATCGTTATCATAGGACTAAAGTATTTAGAATGAAGAGTTTACAAAAAAGTAGAAGATATTGTGTATCTTCACTTGATTCAACATTATCTCTAACTAATTTTATGGATTCAGCATCTATAACTGGTTTTAGCTGGAAAAGAGCAAATAATATAATGCTCCCTTCTATGTTCATAACATTTATATTTTTACTATTTTTTGCTTTAATTGGATATTGTACACTAGGAATACAAGAATTATCATTTCTTACATATTATTATTCCATTCTTAGTTCTTTGCTAGTGATATTCAATTACAATAGTATTAAATATTTATTTCTTACAAACGTACTATATACTTCTAATGTTGGACTTTATACTAATTGGATAAGTTACTTTTGGAAACCAGTATTCCTTGTTTTCACTTTTTTCTTTTATCAATTTATTTTAAAAGCCTTACTTCCAGCATCAGTCATTTGTTATTTGAGATCTCTATCAACTAAAAATCTACAGAATTCTCATGATATACTATTATCCAAACTTAATACTATTGCAGTTACAAGACCTAGAATAAAAATATTTGTTAACGACAGTATTATGTTAAGAATGAGATTCTTCATAAAGGCACTGTATCGTAAACTTGGTACAGTTAGGGATTTTCCACAAGAATTCGACTTGTTTAAGGAATCTGAAACATCAGGAATTTTGGAAGAAGATATAACTGATATTAGAGAAACTGGAGATAATCCTGACTGGATATTTGCAAAATTAATCCCAGAAATATTTAATGAGTTGGTACATTATAGAATAAATGAATTGGAACTTGTGAAACAGGACCAACAGAATTTACAAAATATCCGTGATTATCTAGCAGACATTTCGCTGCAACTACTGTTAATTCAAGAACACTTAGTAAAAATCGAATTCCTTAGATGCAAGCTATCAATGATTCGTCATGAATTAATGAATGTCAATGAAGCTAAAAAGGAGGTATCTAGAGGAAATAAGGAGTCAAAACACTATATTAATAGACTATTGCAAAGATTAATGGGTATATATGATGATATTGAGCATTTGAATCAAACTAGCCGAGTTTTGGGAATTTCTAGAGATGAGAAAGCAGGTATTGGAGTATCGGCTATAGATGCTGGTATTTTTCCTTCTGGTCTAGATGTAAGGCTATCTTTAGAACATGAAAAGCAAAAGTACTCTGAAGATTTTATGTATGAATATAATCATTCATATGCAAAAGCCTTATTTGAAAATTACAAACTTCAGGATATTGCATTTACAGGCTTAGAGGATAATAACTCTAGTAATGAAGATAAAAGTAATCATGACTACTCAAATAAATCTGAAATCTTGGCTGAAGATGAGAAAAAACTTGGAGATCCTCAATATTATGAACTTTCTGAACATGAAGAAAGTTACAAAATGAAACAAACTAGTCCAAAAGGCGATAAGTCAGTGAAATACTTAAATAACCAGAAACATAAAAAACGTGTAAAGAATCTAGATAAAAAAAGTATACAGAAAGCAAAGAAATTGTGGAACAAGAAATAACAATATTAGCCTATAGTTTATTGAGTAATAGAGATATTGCACATTTACTATATTGTCCAGTAATTCAGTTTATAATATTGAACATTATCCTCTCACAAGAACTAAGAAGTATTTAGATTTGTAATTAAATTGTGTATCATTTATATCTTAATATATTTTTAGTATATCGGATTCACTTCATATTAAATTAAGTACTGTCTAAATATGAAACTAATATAAATTTTAAGGTTTTTTAGAGGGTTTAGTAATTTGTTTAGTCACTATTTGATATCGAATACCTACTTTTCAGTCTTCTACCTTGCTTTTTAAGTTCATCCTCTATATGATTGTCATTTAGCATTTCACTCTGCTTTCCTAATTCCTTCTCTATGTGCTTATTTTGCACTGATTTCCCTTCTATTCCCAAGTCACTATCAGCAGAGCTATCGTTACTTGATTCTTGTTCAGTGAGTAGTTCCTCTTCTCTTAACATCATCTGGAAGTAATTGTTTACTTCAGATGATTTAGACTTGAATAGTTCACTTACTTTTTCATCTTTTTTAATTTCAAGCAATTTATTACTACACTTCCTCCATATTTCATCATCACTTAATTCTGGATATATTGCTTGTTGTGAAGCATAATTATGAAAGTAGAATAAATGACTAGGTGTTGTTTGTTTTAAGTCATAAAAATCCCATGGCTGTAGAGGTTTTATATTTTTGAAAATGAGTTTATGTAGCCTTTTACATTCAGAGTTGTAGATATTCCTTTCCTCTACAGATAAATTCTTCCAGTCATCAACACATTCCTCCATTGACTTCTTTTTGTTCTTAAAGCCATATAGTAGCTTGCCTGATACTGGAGGAATAGAAGTCCCATTAAGAAAGAAATCAAGTCCAGATATTACAGACATTTGCCCTTTTATATTTAATTAAATTTAACATGTATATATTTAACCTTGTATTATAAATACAGTATATATCAATATTTTTTATAGATTTTTAAAGCACACCCAGTATTCTGTGGGTAGCGGTATCGGATCTTTAGTTTTATTATTCGGCATACTTTCATACTTCAAAATATATTGAACAATCGCGTTTCTGAATGTACAAACCAAGAAATACTTGAAAATTACTTCATAAATCTTTTTAAATAAATTCTCAAAGTTAAGCATTAAATTTAAGCTAGATATATATGCATGCAGCACCGGTATTTAGAACACAAAAAAGACATAAATACAAGATCCCAGATTGTCAAAAAATCATAAAGGCTCAAAAGTAGACAATTATATTTCTCAAACCTAACTGAAGTGTTTCTAAATGTTCGGAGATCGTCCTATAAATAAATTATTTAAAATAGATCCCAGTGTTTTGGTTACTTTATAAATTATTAAATATTCCGGTTTTCGGATATATTTCATTTCTACAAAGTGAGCTACTTGAATTTATTAATTCCAACCTATTTCACCAGATTTTAATTTGTATTTAATTAGAGTGGCCACTGTAATAAATGTAGAAAGAAATAATGCAGCTATAATATTGGATTTTTTGAAGTCCTTTGGAAGATTGTCAAAGGGGGTACTTGGCTGGAATGATAAAACCAATAATGAATCCGTCCCAAAACATACAAGAATACTTGTAGATTCAGAACCCATATCAGGAATTGTAGTGATTTCTTCTATAGAAAATACATTTATAGGAATTTTAAAGTGTGTAGACTCTACTGGTTTATATGCAGGATATTCCTTAATTTCAATAGCTTTAGCAAACTCTGACTTTACAATTAATGGGTTTGGACGCCTAGGACTTATGATTTCTTCTGGAATACCCTCAATTATTCCGCCTTGCTTGGATGCAATAAGAAGCATTTTAGGAGTTATGGATTCTGCTGTGTTGCTTATAGTAGCAGAAGTAATTG
The DNA here is from genome assembly GCF_001865355.1 of Cryptosporidium andersoni. Lineage (NCBI taxonomy): Eukaryota > Apicomplexa > Conoidasida > Eucoccidiorida > Cryptosporidiidae > Cryptosporidium > Cryptosporidium andersoni. The sequence goes on from NW_027122907.1 coordinate 333,521, forward strand.
GACTCTCAAATGGATATAGTATTTGAGTTTGAATAACAAAAGGATTTTTCTGTATAATTTCTGAATCCCAAATTTTAGATGGTTCTTTAGTAGTAAAATATAAAATTACAGATTTGATCTTATTTAAGTAATTCAACTCAATGTCACTTTTATCATATTCATAATACATTTCAAATGTGATGATGACTTGGGTTTGATGCAATGAATGAAAAGCTGTAAGTATAATGATATTTGAATGAAATGATACAGTAAATGGATGCTTCAATATTTCTGGTAGTATTGTTGTATAGTGAAGGTTTCCAGTTAATCCATCAATAATAAACACTTTTAGCTTGTTACTTAGTATAAATAGCAAATTAGGATTGTCATATTTATGTACAATATCACTATCTACAGTTACTATTGCTGGGATTCCCTTACAATCTGGACATTGTGGAGTAGTCATTATTTCAATTTCTTCATTACTATCTCTGCTAAAGTTCAAAGTAAACTCCCATATATGTTTTATATCTCCACTTTTATTCAACATATATCCAGATATTGATCTCTTATTATACAATATAAATATATCCGAATAAAATTCAGATTTTGTATGACTTTGTCCAAAATTAATTACTTGTATTGGTTTGTTTGTATCTCCAATAACTAATAATTTGGGATTTATCAGAGGTCTACCAATATTTCTATATGAAGATATCATTACAAACTTATAATCCCCAATTATTTCATTTACTTTAATTCTGTCCATAATTTCTCCATTAAAAATATTGATTTTGTATATATTTAAGCCAGCTACTACAATTAAAAATGGGTTATCACTTTTCAATATATTATTTATTGAAGAGTCAACTAGATAAATATTATATTTTAGCAGTATTGATTGTTCAAGTTCTACATCTTCGAGTATACTATTTACCCATAACAAACGTCCACTAGTTATATTGAAAGCATAAACTCTCCTAATTCCAGTATTAATTATAAACAATAAATTACCATTAGTACTAGATTCATTTCTAAATGCTTCTGGCATATAAATATGCTTTGCAGTTAAAATATTTTGTTTTATTTTCAGATTTGCTAGATTTATTAGATTATCTTTATAATCAATTGGAGTATACAAAGTATATTTGTTTTTCTCAGCTTTGGAGAGAAGAAAGCCTTCTTCGTAAAAATTTATCCAAATTGGATCTTGACACCCTGTAATATTACAGTCAATTTCTATAATTCCAATCAAATAATCTTGCCATTGAATAATTATTCGTGAACTAGATATCATTGATACATAGTGAATATTACCATGATTAATAGCTTTATTATCAAATTTTAAGTTAAAATTTAAGGGTTGATTTCTTTCTTGGAATTTAAAGTTTAAAATTACCTGGATATCAACTGATTTTGACAAGTCGCAATATGATAAGCTGAACAAATTATAATGATCTCCTTCTTTACTGTAAATAATAAAGGGGTTTTGCATATTTTGTGAAATTACAGGATAATTCACAAAACCTTTGAGAATATTAGTGTTATTGTTTAATGTAATAGCCAATTCGTCACCAGCAAAATTTGTTAATTTTAGTGGTTTTATTTGATTCATATTTACTTCTAAATTTAAATTGTTTAGATGTACAGATACTTCTGAATTCCCACTTAAGTTTATAGTTAATAATTGAATTCTTAAATTGGAATTAACTACCAGGCAAGAAAATGTCCATGTTTCATTCTTATTTATAATAATGGATGAATCATATATAATTAATTGTATACTAGTTGGTATTTTGAACCTATTAATAATATTCATATTATCCTTTATTGTTGAGTTCAAATAAGAGTGTATAATTTCACTAGAAGAATGTGTTAAAACTTCTATACTCTTTCTTTTAAAAAGTAATATAAAGTTTTCACTTGAATTCTCCAAAATTTTATTTATCTCTAATATTATTCCATTATTTTGATTGACCATAACAAGAAGTTTACCAGTCTTAGTGAATATATATATTGTCTTATCGATCAAGGTTATCCTGGGTATAGAAAAATCGTCGGTTTCATAACTTATTCCTAAATAGGTGGACCAATCTATACCTACTTTAGAAGATATACCAATACTAATTTGACGGATATGAAGCATATTTGTAGCCTTATTTACTAACAATTGAATTATCTTTAAATTTGGTGCATAGATATATTTAACATCTACAACTTCGTCTTTTGGGTTAACCGGATCAATAGACCAAATCAGATCTTCATCTTGTAACATAATTACTTTCCCTTTAGTTGATATGTATACACTACTATGTGAATCAGAGCTCCTTGAAGAATAGAGCTTGCCAATACCTTGCATATATATACCAGACTCCTTAATTGAGTAGGAGGACCCATTCTTTAAGAGGAATAAAAGTAGAAAGACAATATGCAAATTTATAGACTTCATATCAAAAGGGTACAGATAACCTAAAGTACAAAAACCACAAATCTAATAGTATTAGGAGGGAATTTGTCTGAGAAATGTGAAAATAATACCGGTTATAAGGTACCGGAATAATATTATGGTCAGTATGTAAGTTTTATACATTTTTATAACTAATTTTTAATGTTTTATTCAATATAATATATAACAAAGTGGTTAACTAATTTGAATATTAAAACCTTAATCTTTCAGATGTAAACTTGTTAGCAATTTCTAAGTAATAGATCTGAATATTTAAAATATTTAGTAAATTATTCAAATTCTTTAACAATGTCTCTCCACGAAATATTTACACCAGAATTCTCATTGGGTTCTTTTAGACAAGATTCATCATCTAAGTCTGTTTCTTTAAATTCATCTCCTGAGAAATATTCTGTCTCTTCTATATTGAAATCAGAAGTCGATTTTAAGTTGTCCAAAGATTCATGTTCTACCTGAATTACTTTAGAATCTGATTCTTTATTTATTTCAACACCTTGAGATTGATTATTTTCTTGTTCTTTATTTGGAGGGGGAATAAAATAGGGAATCTTACCCGTTATCCAGTCATTCAGAATAACTTTAGCAGTAGTTGCATGATCTATCTCCCCACCTTTCAAAAACTTCCCTAATCTCTTCCCAACTATAGTTAAAAATTCATCTGTATCTCCCCAATTATCACTAGCATTAAGATGATATTTCTGTTTTATATGGTGTGCTTTAACTTTTTGTAATAGTTCTGATATGTAAATTGAAGGATCCGATAATTTCTCAGTACGAACTGCACCTTTTAATACAACGTTAATACTTGCTTGGAAATTATTAAATTCTCCATTCTCTGTATTTGTTGATGTTGGAGGGACTATACCTGGACAATCTATAAGATATAACCTGTGTGTTAAATGAATATATTGCCAAATCTTAGTTTCACCTGCTATTGGGGCAACCTTGCAAACCTTACTACCTCTTAAGGTATTGATAATACTTGACTTACCAACATTTGGATACCCAATAAAACCTACACTAACATGTTTTTTATCCTTCATTAAAGAAGCATATTGTCTAAGAACATGAAATAATGTTTTTTTACCAAATGGATTAGTTATACTTGAATGGAAAGCTATTGTTGGTCTTTTTGATGCATAAAAACCTATCCAACGACTTGCTACCCACTTTGGAATCAGGTCTACCTTATTTAAAACATAAACAAGATACTTCTGTGGGCATTCTTTTTCTAAATACTGCTCAATATAAATACATCTTGTACCTTGGGGGTCCCTACTATCTAATACATGAATAATTATATCAGAACTATCTATTACTTTGTATAATTCTTGCCATATGCGTTTTGATGTACCCTTCTTTAAAACAGCATCATCCTTAAGTAATTCAAATCCATCGAATCTTGAATTTATTTCATTCTCATTATTTTCTACAATATCATACTCTGTATTACGTTTCTCAACATTCTCTGTTAAATCTGATAAACTGTCAAACTGAGAGCTCAACCTTGGTTTCTTTCGCCTCTTATGACCCTCACCAAATGTTTGGTTATATGGTTCAATTTTTAAGAGATTTCCACCATATTTAGTATTTGATACTGATTCACTATTCTCTTTTATAAGATGAATAGGTAACTTAGAACGTCTCAAAACTATAGAATAGGGATCTGATGATACTTCTGACATCTGCTGACGAAAACTCTCTAATTTTGATTGAGTTATTACTCTAGTATTTCCAAACCAACGTCTATCTGGTTCTACTCGTACCATTGTTCCAGAAGGTTTATCATTACTAGACAATACTCCTTTCTCGTTATACATGTTCAAGCGACTAATTGTACTCCTGGTACGGTAAAAACCCTCCTTCTTATTATTATCTAATAATCTATCTGGATTAGTTGATGACTTACTTTTTGAAATAGCAGTCATCTGTTTCTTCATTTTGTGACTTCGAACTGTCTTAAAACGCTCTACAGCCGAGCTTAAACGTTTTGTTTTTTTCGCCATTTCTCCAAATAATATCGACCTGAACCCTAAATAATTGTCTCTGACTCCAAAATTAAAGATTTTTTTTTCAATTTATAAGGTTGATATATTTAATAAATAAGTATGTCAACTTTTTAGAAATTATAAACTAATCTATAAAATGATACTCATATTGGCGCCTTTTATCTATAGAACTAATACTTAGAGTAACTTTATTTCAAAAAAACTTCAAATAAATTTTCCAATGCTCTTTAATTTAACTGGTAATTATATTCTTAAAATCTACTCTAAATTAGACACATCTTTATTTCAAAAAACTAGTTATAATAGTACTTTATTTTCTAGACACAACTAATTTATTTGAAATTCCACAAACACTACTGAATATAAAAGCCTATTCAGTATTCATACCTGAGAAATATTATACTATAAATACCAATTCAATATAAGTATATGACTATGGTATTACTAAGTCCCCAAAGAAATCCTATCCTACTATAAACAATACCAAGTTATAGCTACACCAATATTTAAGGTGAAATGTAGAATTTCCTAGTATTCCAAATATTTTTGAATGTAAACTATTCAATAATAACAACTCCTTTTGAATTAGAATCAACCGTAGTTTCTAAAACTTCATTCCAAACATTATCATAATTATCTACTTGTCCCCCAGAATTAGCATTAAGACCAAGAATAGGTTCTTCAATTTTTTGTTTATGTTCCACCATTAAACTTAAGTCTTCATCTTCATCTTCATCTTCATCTTCATTTTCATTTTCATTTTCATTTTCGTTATTTATATCATTATCTACGGAAGGGATAGTCTTCTGTTCGGAAACTATATTATTAGGATGCATACATGCAGAATCCATCTGATATTTATCTAGTATAGTATCTTCTTTAAGGTTATCAACTAGGTCTGTACCTTGTATTTTTAGTCTTGAATGATTATGCCCCATATCCCCGAATTCTATAATTCTAATCAATTCAAATCTAAAATATGTGATTTATTAGTATTATAGTAAAAATTATTATCACTATCCAATCTATGTCTCTGCACACATCTATCTTTCTGAAACAAAAAATGGATAGCCTATATCCATTATTTTAATCTAACATATATACTTTAATATATTTGTATAATATATATGTATTAAACTAATTATATTTTAATTCTCTTCTTTAAATTATATATTTATACTTCATAATAAAATTAAGTTTGTAATTAAGTTTAATAGATTTCACCAAGTTAAAATTAGTTATTGTTTAGAAAAATCATGTAAATATATAACATGAGATTTATCTTTAGTGCAATTCGAAGTTCTAGATATATAGGATGAATCATTTTCACAAAAGTCAGTATGAAACAAGAAATCAGCTTCTATAGATGCTACTGTAGCTTTTGTAGAATCTATACCTGATAGTAACTTGCAGCAAGTTATCCTAGATGAACTATTCTTTATAAAAGTTCCAACATGTTGATCCTTATTATAATTATTTAAAGTATTATCTGTAGAATTATAGAAATTGTTCAATTGAAGATCTACAAAAGTTGCAGTATCAAATCCAACATTTCTAAATTGGGCTCTTGTTTTTGTTGGGATAAACCATTTCCATGTAAATTGCTGACCAAAAACTTCCATAAGGGAGTTATAAAAATTCTGTCTTCTATATGTATAATCTTGTTTCAAATGCTCAATTCCTGTTGTATTGTATATAATACATAGAATCTGATCTATAAACATTGCAAAGGAAAATAATCCAAAAACTAATCCTTCTATAACAACACTAAAACCAAAAATATGTATTATTGGAAAGGTAAGACATGTTGAATCTTGACTATGTAATTCATGCCAATTTGGGATCATTACAGTATCTTCAGAAAATATCTCACTATTATGGTAAAAGTTTGTTCTATCAAAAGTTAAAGACTCAGGTGAAATAATACAATTGTAAAAGCGATAACATACTAATGAAATTGAATAGATACATAAGCAAAATACATAAAATAAGAATAGCAAGAAATGTTTCTGATTATTATAACCTACACAATTATTTATCCATGGACAGTGATGATCCATCTTAAATATACAACGTTTACATATAGAACAATGATGAACTCTTGGAGGTTTATAATTATTACATTTTATACATGATTTTATTATATCTATTTGTTTTTCAAGTTCAATTGGTATTATTATCTGCCCAAGATCTTTGTTTGTAGGAAGAACTCCTGGATCTGTAAATACACTGATTAAATGACAAGTACTGCACATAATAAAAATTGAATTATATATTATGAAATGAATTACATAGACCCAAGGTTTGCTGATTTTATAATATAGGTATAAATAGTAGTTTACAATTACAGAGGCATATAATAATAATAGTTGGGTTAAACTCATACAAGTTATTCCACAACAATCTACTACAAACCACTGAATATTACAAAATAATTTCATTACATTGATATATAATATGAGTTAATATTGAGATACTTATAAGATATAATTGTTTATATTATAATCTAAGATATGCAGGTAAGAGGAAAATAGGTAGATACTCAGATGACAACCCGCTAAGTAAATATTGAAAATGTAGACTCAGGTTTGGACCTCCATTTATTAAATTTAACAATTATTTGAAACTAAAGATAAGTATACAACTTCAAGATATATATTAAAGATTAATAATATATCTAGAATAGCCTAATCTAAATATCTGATATGAAGTATAGTTATTAATAGAAAAAGTAAGATTCTAGACATTACAAATATCAAATAAATTAAGTCTAGGATGTATTAAAGAAGCATCTACAATTCTTCTACAACTAGCTCCACACTTCGTTTCTATACAGAATAACAACATAGCTTCTATTAAGTAGATGGTAATATTAATATATTGAATATGGAGTTAATTTTGTCTAGTTCCACAATATTCACTTAGTCAATTATATATCATCCAGATATTAAGAAATGAATTACTTCTGTACACTAGAATTTCGGAGTGGTTTAGCAACTGTACCTTCTCTAAAACCATTCTTAAAACGTCTAGACATTGTCTTGAGATATCTCATGCGACCAGTTCCAGTTGTTCGCCTTCTCTTAGCCTTTTCACTCCAATTGTAAGATCTCATCTTAGCTGATGGATAACCACATGATGCACAACGTTTTCTCTGAACCATATATGAACGTTTACCACATCTACGACATAAAAAGTGGGTCTTTCCATGATGTTTACCACGACTACCTGTTCCTTTACCAGCTTTACCCACTCCCATTTATTCTTTATCCTAATTTGTATACAAACTTAGTAATACTTCCTTAGTATATAAGTGGTTTAAAAAGAGCTAATTTAGAGCTTCCCTTCTTATTACTTCCAAGACACTCTTGTAATACTAATAAAATATTCTCAAGACAAGACGGTTTAAATTTTTTTTTAGGTATAATATTATCACTATACTAATCTGATTAGGCAAATAGTAAATATCTGCGCTATGCAAAAAAAAGGCATCCGTCTCAAACAGGCGGTATGTATTATTTTACAAATGTACAAAATTTACTAGTAATCTCTTGTTATAAGAGAAGTTAAGAAATAGATAGTTAATAGCTAGTATATTGCCAATAATGTAAATATAAATTAGAATATTAAAAATAACAAATTAACGGTATGTGTGTAATCTATATATATTATATTTTCACGTATTGAACTTAGAAGAAAAAAAAAAAGTATCTAGAGAAGAATCTTTAAAGTACTTAATAATAAGATATCTAATATTACATATTAGTTTGTAATATATATTAGAAATATATAGGTATTGATTATATTCTAAAATATAACTTAGACTTGAATAACTCTTGATAATTTCTGCAGCCTATTTAGTAATGTATCACCCTTATGAATAATTTCATTGTAAGTACTAAGTTTTTCATCAGCTGTATTACAAAGTATAATACCTCTAACTTTATCAATTTTACATGGCAATTTAGATGAAGAAATAAATGAGACAATATCATCCTCAAGGAAATTTGTAGATAATCCAAATGATTTAGACATTTCTGACAATGTAACAGATTCAAATGGTTCTAAATATTGTTTATAAGCTCTAAGACGTATATTTCTCAGATAATATCTATGATGAAGATGTAAATAACGATCTTTCTGTAGAAGGTAAACTATATTAACCAAAATAGAATAAAATCGGGAATATTTACCATAGTACAAACATTCGATAAATTCTAAAAGAAAATGTTGATCAGGTTGTAGGGCTATTTTAAGTATTTCTGGAGATGCTAATAATTTCGATTTTATTATTGTTCTTCCTACTGTTAATACAGATGAAATAACTGTATAGAAAATTAGCTGATCAAATGTCAAAATTTCTACAGCTGTAAATGTTGTTAAACAATCTAAAAATATCTGAGAAGCTCCATTAAAATCTCTTGATACAAGTTTACTCAAAGCTTGATATACTTTTAATCTGTTTTTACGTTCCCAATCTCCAGCCTTCGCTAATTCATCTTCTGCTCGTTTCATATAGCTATTTGCAATTTTAGAATCATGCCAAAATAATCCAATCCTAATACCTAGAAATAACAATTCCAATTTGTATCCACTACCAATAGTCTTTTGATATGAAATTTCTAACTCTTCAAGACTTTTTTGCTTATCTCCTATACGTACAAAATGAATAGTCTTACTATAATGAGCAGTTCTAACTTCTAAATCACCACAATTATCCTCTGCATCCTTAATTTTCGCATTTATAATATCTAATTTTTGATTATTTTTCTCTTCTAAACTTTTTATTAGGGATTTATCTAAATCCATTAGTTTTTTATCTTCACACAATATCTTGTATAAAGATCCCATATTATACATTTTTATCTTCTCTAGTATTTCTTCTTGTGCTCTTTTTTTCTCAATATCATTTGAATGACGGGATTCCAGTATATATATACTATCAGCAAGAGAAAAATCTGGGACTGTTAAGAGTATATCTTCTGAATGGGCAGTTTCATTCATTTCTTATTATATTTAAGTTTAGCTTTGCTCTTTTACCTTATCTACTTACTAATTTTTTTTTATTTAGGTAAGTATACTTAAATTTTCGAGGTAACTATATCTAATAAAATATACACAAATTTTTATAGGGGGGACAGACAAAAAATTAAAAGCGCCAATAGTTATTTGGAGGCTTTATAAGTGCTAAAGGAAGTTGGAAAGTTTCTGGATTTTTAGATTTACTTATCTCTAACTAACTTAAAGAAAAATATTGAAATATAATAATATGATAAAAGAGAAATCTATTAAGGGGAAATTAAATTTTGGGTTAACTTCTTCAAGTATTCCAAATACTTCAAATGTTTCTCTTCTTCAGATACCTGAAAACAAGCTAAATACAATATCTAGTAGCTCTAGTGATAATCTAAAAGATGCTGTAAGGAGATGGCACGCTAAAAGAAAACAAGAATTATTTAATGATAATAAAACTATCGATGATACAAAAAAGTCTGATTCAGTAATACTTGCAAAATCTACATCTCCCCAAATTAATACTAGTATAACAACTCTAAACCCTTTTATACAGGGTAAGAGTTCACCAAAGTCAAATTTAGCAGATTTTTTACCTAAACCTTCACTTACTGATAGAATTGCAAAAAATTCTGGTGAAGTTAAACCTACACCTTTATCAACTGAATCCAAAGAAAGGATAATAAGCAAAAGGACACGTGATGCTTCTCCTCAAGTTACAGATATGATTGATAATATAGAAAATAGTGCATCTTTTACATCTCCAATATCTACTTCAAGTGGTCCATTTGATGGTCCTCTGTCTTTTGATGCAATAATGGCATTAAAGAGGAAAAAAACCCTAACTTCTAGCGAGGAAACTATAAATATTAGTACTAACACAAGTCCTACAATTATTGATATATCAAATAAGGAATCAAATTTTAGATCTACAAACTCTGAAGGAAAGATATCTGATCAAATAACAATAGGTCAAACTAAGCATAATAGACTCCAATCAAAATCATGTTCACACTTAGCTACAACAAATCAACAATTAAAATTAAAAGAAAACAATACTATAGAAACTCAAGATATTTTACTAGTAAATCAGGATATAACAATGAAACCCACAAATAATGGTAATTCATTGTCAGTTGAGGACACATTACCTATTAACAAGAATTTATCTAAATCTCAAAATAATTCAAATTTGACACTAAATTTAACCCAATCAACTGAAAATTCTAAAAATTCATCTTTATATAAACTTTCAGATAATTCAACAATATCTAATACTGATAGTCACAATTCTATCAATTATATTGTTAAAATAAGTAACAAAATATCTAAACTGAAAGAAGCATTATTTCAGAGTAAAACTATACCTGAACTTCTAGGAAATATTTGTATTATTATTAATCATATTGCAACAAGTTTGGATGAGATAGCCTCAAAATATGGAAAGAACCAAAGCAAGTACTCAAATTTATCAAATGCAATGAATTCATGTTTAAATATAATAAATAACCCAGGAGAAAATGACTGTATAGCTGACTTATCACTAGAATTATTTGCTAAATATCCTGAAATATTTGAGAGTTTAAAAAAACTTTCAAATTTTGCAAAAGATTCAAATAAATGTACAACTTTAGAAGGTCTTTGTGTATATATTCTTGGTTATGGTAGATTAATAGATGATCTTACGGTAAAAGTGAATATTGCCGTTAAACATTTAGTATAAAGAACAAATTTATAATTTATTAATAATTTAATAAATATAGAATCATCAAAGTAATAATATTAAAGTTTTGTTTTAGTATATTAAACATAACTTTGATATAATTTTCATTTAAATTAGAGGTGGTAGCTAACATAATTGCATTAATATATTAGTACCCTTGCTATAAATATACATTGTTTTCTTCTCTTTATATATTTTTAGATAATCTACAAATACTGTAAATAATTCTTTATTCAATTTTATTTTCAATTAATTGAAAGTGAAATTATACCTTCATAATTTGAGCAATTACCTGTATGGCACAAGTAATAGTTGCAGCCTGTTTTGCTTTGCACGCTACAATTATAAAGTATATAAGTTCTCTATAAGAAAAAGTGGTCCTACATCTCTCAAAATCTGACCTCAATATTTTATGTGGAAAACATATAACCTTCTTTAATAAAATTTTTAGTCCTACAGGAAGAAAACTATTATATATTGTCTCAAAAGCATCTGATTTAGTAATACCACATAACTTGAAGACATAATTCCACAAAGCTGATCTAATTGGATTTGTAGTTGGAACTTTGAATTTATCTTGGATTGTATTCATTTTATTTCCACAGATAAATAAAATAGTATCCAATTCATTTTTAATACATATGGAAGTATCATAAGAATAAGTAGATAAAATTGTCCATGCTGTATCCGAATAAAATTCATAATCCTGTGTTTGTATAGAAAATCTGGCTGGTATGGAGAGTGGTTTGTGATCCCAAGAATTACACTTTTTTTTATTAATAAACTTATGGGAATTAGCTGCATTTATACTATGTGGCAAATCCTCACTTTGTACTTTTGTACTTAAAATAAATCTCATTGATAGTGGTTCAAAGGTGTGAGAAGGCTTTGCTTGCATAACAGAGGCTAATAAAAACTTGTCAGTTTTATAACGAGCTGTATTTGAACGAAATTGGGAAATCTGATCTCTACTAATACTATCAATATCCCCTTGTGGAGGAAAACGCTCTAATAAACGAATAAGATGATCAAAAGATTTCTCATATATATTACAAATCTTGATGCTATCTGCTTCTAACTTTGAAGGATCAATTCCAATATTATGTTTATTAGGTTTACTTCGAATTATATTATTTTCTGAGTTTAAATAAAAATCTGAATCACAAACTTTACTCTCAAAGGGTTTTTCAGATATATCTTGAGATTTACTATATACTGGAATACTAACCAAAGATTTACAAGGAAGTACATTATTACTCTTGATATTATTTTTATCTTGGTTATTTCCAGAAGTTAAAAAAGTTTTAAATAATGACTCTTTATTAAATTTTTCTAATACAGAACTTAAAAAGTTAAATGAAAACCATGGAAAAATATGTGATAATGTATTTGATATTTCAGATTTCTTAATATTATATATCAGTATATTATCATTTTTATTTGTTGAACATTCAGGTTCACATTCATTATTAAGTAAATTAGTTAAATCTACATATTCTGCAAGTAATTGATTATAATAGCTTGAATTATCTCCAGAAATTAAATTAAATTTCTTTGGTACTTCTGAAGAACTATATACAGTCGAATTCTCGTATATACTAACTTCAATTTTATATTCAGGGATTGGTTTATAACGTGTATCACCATCACATTCTAAACCCTCCAATGGATCACATCCCAAATCCCAATGATCCATTGAAGTTAATCCAAAGGCTGATACTAATTGTGACATTGATTGAATAGTTGTTACTACACATAATACATGACATAATTCTGTTATTGTCCACCCTTGTATACCAGATCTTACCCCTAATAAACCATTCATAATATCATATGGTATATTTGCCGGATCAAATGCCAGGAAATTAATGAATTCAGCAAGATTTTGTAATTTACAAGGTAATAAATTAGTACCTTTAGTTAGCCATTCTATTGAGCCTTTATTAATCAAAAACATTTGCATTTCTAATTTTACCATATAATCATTTTTATATAGTGCTGCAGATAGTATACCAATAAAATGACGCCATGGTATAGATAATGCTCCATACCTAGAATCTTCCATTATAACCTTATAAGATTTCAATAAGGATTGTGCATATTCTGGTAATATATATGAAAATCGAAATATTGATGGAATACGCCCATAAAATGTCTCAAATATGTCTATCCAAAAATCTACAGATATATCAATATCAAGATTACTAGTTGATGGATCAGTATTTTCTGCTGTACATCTTTCATTACCTGGTATATTAGATACAATTAATTCAGGTGACATAAATCTCCCACATGGTAATAAGACTTTTATATCTTTATTATATAATTCAGAATCTACAGCAAAAAGTTTTACTGCATCAAACAAAGAGAATATTGTACCTCCAATTCTTACATACAACAAGGTTCTTGCATCTATACTTCCAATAGTCTCATCATAATTTATATCTATTAAAATTGAATTATTCTTTAATAATTCTAAGCCATTATCTTTATATTTAATATCCCATACCTTTAAAATACTAGAAATAATTTTTCCCCAATTGTTAGATATGCTTTTTCTAATTTCTTTAAAAGGATTTATTTTAGAACTAAGTTTGAGGAGAATCAATAAAGTTTGTTCATACCTCCAGTATTCAGTTGATTTATTTAGCAGTATATTTCTCAAAATGTTTCTTACTCTTTTAGTTATAAAATGAGTAACATTAGCTGAGTCCAAAAATCTCCAGTCTAATATACCTAATACTTTTAAACCTACATCTATAAAATTCTGCATAAGCTTAATTTCCAAAGATACATCCACTTCCCCCATCATTTCCTGTACATGTAAGGCTCATGTATGTTATTATCCCTATATAAATAAATTAAAACTATTTCCTAAATAATTTGCACCTGTCATCAGATTAAATACTTCTTTAAATTTGGAGCTTCTCTTTTTTTTTTTTTTTTTTGTTTAAAGTTTTTACCGCCTTATTTTTTAAAATCCAAATGAGAACTTTGCATTATACATGGTTAGGAAAAAAAAAATATTTTAAGGTAGTCTTTATAACAACTATGATACCAATATAGTCAGAATTAATCAAAGATTCACGCTTATATATATTACTAAATAAGAATAGACTTAAAGGATAGAAGGGAACTACTTGCATCTATACTCTAACCTTAATCTTAAACTATTTACTTAATGCCTTAGACACAATTAAGTAAGCTAAATACATGCTACTAAATTTGTCAATAATAGAATTTGTTAGTATCACAAGCAGATCCATAATGGAAGCTCCCAAAATGACTTTGACATGTATTGTAATGTTGTAAATTGTTTGTTCTTAGTGTAGATTTAGGTGTTTCTACTTTATTTACCAATAAATTGGCAACTCCCGGGTCAAGTTGCGACTGTAAGAAATTGTTTGTTTGATTAACATAGTGTTGAGTAGAATTCCTGATTGCTTGCCTCTGTGTCAATTGTTCAGAACATTTTTCTACAATAAAAGCTAATACTGCAGAAGGAAGGGTTTCTAATCCATTCATTGAACCATCAGAAACAAATTTGGCACTAACAGGAAATGATGTAAGTCCACTATATGGAGAAGGGAAATATGAGATAGTTATATATGATAAGTGATGTGCAACCTCTTCCATATAATTGTTTGTAATTTGTGCATCTCTGTAAAATGTAGTGCAGTGTTTTTGATCATGCCAGCGTCCAATTTTTGAAGGACATGTAAGTGACATTCCAGTTACTGGTGAAGATGATGTAGAATATGTTAAATCTGTATTTGTTGATATAAATGATTCAGGAGTTCTAGAATGTTTTTGATTATCTAATTTACAGAGAGGAAATTGTAATAGACAGATATTGGCATTATTTATAGTATCCATATTTCGACTAACCTTAAGATCTTCAGTTCCATTTAAATTGTGATTAGAATTTTCTGAAATAAATTTAGCTAAAGTCCTCCTCCTTGACCAACGTTGCCTATCTGCAACTCTACAAGGTTCACATGACCTCATGTGAGGAGTAGCATCTCGTTTATGACATCTCCAGCATAGTAATGGGTCACCACGTTTTCTTTTACTAACTTTTGCCTCATTTGTTGTTTTTTTCAAGTTACAATTGTCCTTTGAAATATTATCTTCTTGAGTTGTATTAGTTGAATTAGATGTAGTTTTAAAGAATTCTGAACTCTGATAAAAAGAACTTAAATGATTTCTGCAAGGAGTTCGTATTATGTAATTATTATTTATTATGGAAGAAGTAATAGAAGTAGTAGCACATGGAATGGAAGCAATTGAGTTAGCTGAACAGAGATTATTCGAGTTAGGGGATTGTAAAGAACTATCTAAATCAGATGACTTGAATGTTATATCTCCATTTGTATTATGATTCTCAGAATCCTGATTATGCTGTATATTAGCCTTAGTTTCTGATTCATTATTTGTATTAGTTGTAGTTTTTGATGGATTAGAATCTTCACTCCAAGAGCAGGTACTATCGTCCTGAAATGGCAACATCATATCGGAATTTATATATATTTCAGAAATTGGTAAGGCATCCATAGATTAAGCTTCAAATTCCACCTACAATTATTAAAATAAAAGATTTATATCAAATTATTCAATCTATAGAGAAGTCAAAATTCAAAGCAAAGAACCATCATAATACTTTCGAGATACAATTTGGTAATTAATATATATTAAAGTACTTAGAAATAAAACTTCAAGTATTTTAAAAACAAATAAATAATGATATATGCTTGAAAAGTTTTAAAACTATCCTTACAGTGTTGTAGAAATTTCCCTCCAAAAAGGTGCTAATTAGGCTGGGTCACTGGACTATAGTAAACCCCTCTCCCTCCTGTAATAAAAACTTTTTTTGTCTCGATTTTTACTGTTTAAGTTTAACAAATAAAATATGATGCAAAGTGAAGGTAAGTTTACTTTTACACTGACTAACTTTTTAAATATTATCTTCAATATATATAATCTATATTGTAATTAGAATCTAGCGACACTACATTTACTGCTGCAAATCCATATAGTCGAATATGGACTAGTTATATTGAAAAAACAACTGTATATCCTAAATCTAGGTGGTTTGTTTTATTAGGAATGTTAATTTTATATGGGATGAGAGTTTATCATTATCAAGGTATGTGATTACCTTTATTTAGGAGATAAGTAATTATATAATGTTATATACTGTTATATGGAAATAAAATTTCTTTTATACTAATATTTGGATATATTTTTTTAAATATAATACATGATTATTTTTAGGTTTTTATATTGTAACTTATGGTCTTTCTATATATATTTTAAATCTATTGATTGGATTTTTGTCTCCTCAAATAGATCCAGAAGAAGAAGGTATGGTTTTACCTGTACACGACTCTCAAGAGTTTAGACCTTTTCAACGAAGATTACCAGAGTTTAAGTTTTGGCTTTCTGCAACTAGGGCTACAATTATATCATTTATAATGACATTTTTTGATGTATTTGATTTGCCTGTGTTTTGGCCAATATTGCTAATATATTTCATATTTTTATTTATTCTAACTATGAGACAGCAAATTCAGGTAAGTTTGGAATATATAAATTTTACATACTAGTTTGAGGTATCTATAATCACAATGTAATTTTTTTTTTTTCAGCATATGATAAAATATCGTTATATACCATTTTCTTGGGGTAAACAGACATATGGTGATCTTACTAAAGGATATGCCTCTGGGTACAAAAAAACGAATATAGGAGGTATTGGATTAACTTCTCTAGGTGAAAAGTGACCTTTTTATATGAAGGGACTATTTAGAATAATTAGGAAATTTAAAATGCAAAGTTTTTAACAAAGTGAAAATTAAAAAAAAAAAAAATGAATATATGGCGCCCCATATGTATTTGTTGCATTGCGCGCCTCCTAATTGTTTTTATAGCTAGTATAGTAGCGATGGTGATTACCACTTCCTATTAAGTAGTAATGAAGGTAATGAACTACTATGGGCCACTTTTAGCTCTACCACCTATTTCTTTAGAGAGTAGTTGTGATATATCTAATTTAAGTGGAGTTGTCTATAGTGGAATTGCTGAGTTTGTGAATTCTCGAAGTATTGAAGCTGCTGGTGAGGCATTTTTTGACAAGTATGAGAGATGCACTAATAGAAAAGTTAAGAATACTGAAAGGAGGATCTTAAATCCTAAAGAGACCACAAGAACAGAGTATCTTTATTCTAAATTGAATGAATCGAAGTGTGGAACTAGTAGGAATAAGTCTAACAACATAGCAACAAGTATTGTAACTCTTAGCCGTCTAAAGGAATTGGTGAAGGAACCAAAAACTTTATATGATAAATTGGGAATTTTGGAGATATCAGATACCAAAGAAATTAAGAAAGCTTATAGGAAATTAGTATTAGCCTACCATCCAGATAAACAAAAGAATAAAGCAAGTTTAGATACTACAAAAATTAATGATGATAGTATTAGCTCAGATCCATTTTTAGCTATACAAGAAGCTTATGAGATTTTAAGTAACCCAATTTTAAAACAATCATATGACTCTGCCCTACCATTTGATGAGTCCATTCCAACTTCATATACTGGAGAAAAGGGAAACTTTGAAATATTTAAATCTACATTTGAACCTGTATTTAAAAGAAACTCACGTTGGTCTTTAAATAAACCAGTTCCTAGTCTTGGTAATGTAGATGAAACTTTGGAAAAAGTTGAATTATTTTATAGATTTTGGAGAAGTTTTCAGACTTGCAGAGATTTCAGTATTCATTATGAGTATGATATAAGCCAATCAGAATGTAGAGAAGAAAAGAGATGGATGGAAAGACAAAATTCAAAGATTAGGACAAAATATTTGAATCAAGAAGTTTCTAGAATAAACAAGCTGGTTGAAATGGCATATAAACATGATCCAAGGATAATAGCTTATAAGGAAGAGCAGAAAGTAAAAAAAGAACAAGAGAAAATGAGGAGAGAAAAAGAGAAACTTCAGAAATTGGAAGAAGAGCAAAAAGTACGTGAAGAAATACAAAAAAAGGAAGAAGATATTAAAAGGAAGGCTGAACAACTGAAATATAAGACTAAAACTCTAAGATTATCAATTAGGACTCAAATTAGGAAAGCTTGTATTTTAGAAGAACTATTCGAATTCAATACAGACTTTTTCAGTTTTATAGATGGTATAAATATATTTTTACAAATGAATGAAAATTGTTCATGTTTATTTTTAGAAAATTTAAATAAGAAGATTGAAGACTTCAAACAATCTATTTTGAATTCATCCAATTCAGACGATGATTTTATATTTAAAACAATAAGCTACAAACAGTGGAATGATTGGCTTTTAAAAAAGAATGAAACTGAACTGGAAATTTTAGATAATTTTATTGATATATGGCTTAACAATTACTATTCTGAAACAAAGACTCATGAGTTGGCTGTAATTTTCTGTATGGTATTAAGAATTCCACAAATAAATCTCGCTAAATCAAATACAATAGAAAAAGTAGTAACTGAGAGTATTGAGAAAAAGAATGTACAGAGCTCTAAATGGACTATATCGGAATTAAGTCTTTTAGCAAAAGCTTTACAAAAATATCCGGGAGGTGTTAATAGAAGATGGGAATTAGTTACAAAATTTGTTGGAAATACAAAGACAAAGGAAGAGATTTTAATTAAGGTAAAAGAACTATCTGAGGCTGAAAAATTAGCAAAGTTATCATCGGAGATTGCAGAAGAATCAGCATTTGATATTTTTCTAAATGTAAATAAGGGTGTATTTAAGAAATGTGATAATATACCGGATATTAGGGATTTAGCAGATATGTCAAATAACAGTAATATTGATAGAAAACCAAAGTTTGAAAATGAAGATATATGGAATGAAGAACAGCAAAGTTGTTTTGAAGTAGCACTAAGAAAGTACCCAACATCTCTACCTGCTAAAGAAAGATGGGAGAAGATTGCTTCTGAAGTACCAGATAAGACAAGTTCACAATGTATAGCAAGATTTAAATTTATTAGAGAGCAAATCAAAGCCAAATTAAATACCAGAAAGACCTAGAATAAATATAAACTATTAATTGTTAGTAATAGGTACTAGTTATTATCTTGGTAATATTTTATTTTAAACTGATTTAAATAAATGAAGATCTTGAAATTAGAAATAAATTGATTCTTTTATTTTCATTTATGTCACTGCATGCTATCATTACTACAATTTGAGATGTAATAATACTATATATATCTTTTTAAACATAAATATATTAATAAATCAAATATCTCGGGTCAAATCTGGTTGTTAATATCTGAATTTTTTCTCTAATTTTAATTGCATATATTGATAAATCTTATCAATAGTTTATATTTAAATAAAGATTCCCTAAGCTAATAGAGATTTAAGAATAATCAAGAGAAAGATTAACATTAATTATTATAATAATTTGTCTAATATTATTATTGTCTTTTTTAATACTTATCTACTAGTTTAATACTTGTTGCTTCTATAATAGTTTAAAATATCTCATGTCTTAATTACATAACTTGTAGTTCAAAAATATTATATACAAAGCATGTTAATATTAACCAGGAAGTATTATTTCAAGATACTTTGTCACTTGAGAGAGTTGAATCTCTATTCTCTGTAGCTTGCAATAAAATTGGAGATCTACCTGAAGGGAGGGGAGAAGCAAAACCAGGATGAACTTTTTTAATGGGAGTTGTACTATCATTTTTAACTTTGTTCTGTACAATATCATCACGAAGAAATAAAAAACTAGTAGGATGTTGTTTAGAAGATATATTGCTTTGTCTACCATTGTTTGTAAAGTGAGAGTGCTCATTTGATAGGGACTTCCTACCACTAATTAAGTTTGAAGAAGCAGCGTTTAAGCTTGAAAATGATGATCTTACTAAGGAGGTCATAGAAGATGATACTGAAGAAAGTTTGCTTATATTATTTATAGGAGTTGATTTCTCTGGAGTCAATCCCAGTCTATAAGGTGTAGCATTTGTTACATTTGATAAAGAATTTGCCCAGCCAAACCCAAAAGAAGAAAGAATACCTTCATCTCCTTGGGCTGTTCTTGCAGCTGATGCAGCCTTAATAAATGTCTCTGCTAAATTAGATGAAGAAGTTATATCAAGTTGTCTCACTGATGATAGTGATGAGTTAGTTGAGTTAGAGTTTGTAAATAACAGTTGTCTTGACTCAGAGGCGGCATTTGGAGTCCTTATAGGAGTCGTCAAGTTCAATCCAAAAAATGATAACTGGGTTTGGCTGGGTATCCTTTCATTTGTGTGTGGAATATTCGAATTCCCATATTGTCCAGATCTACTCAAATTTAGTAGATTACTTGACTCTCCTAGACTTTGTGTATCCAAATTATTGGCAGTATGTCTAGGAGTTTCAAATACTTTAGCTTTTTGTAACTCAAAATTATCTACTAAACTCGGTCTTCTCCTACTTCCATCAGTCCCCTTATTATCTAATTTTGGAATTGTTAAAAGTAATGATGATGGTGCCTTAACTATATAGACATAAACTCCATATGAAGTAATAAATATAAAGGAAATTACAGAACATGCGGGTATAAAACCAAATTTAGATTCTAATCCTTTCCAAATTAACCCTGAAGTAAGATAGAGTAGGAAACCAAGTATTATTGATGAATAAGACATCCCATAAGTGTTAAGAATAAAAAAGACGATGCCACTTAAAACATAGTGCAGCAGCTAAACAGAAGGACCGCCTAAAAAATCACATCTAATGCCACCCATTTGCAGCGGGATCATGTGAGCTATACTTTAATAGATATGCAGATTATAAAAGAGAAAATTAGTTTAGATGCCAGATTTTATTATATTAAATCTGGATTGTAACTACTGTAATATCATCTACAGATGTATTTCCTGACATCTTCATCCAGCAATCTTGGCATTTCATAGTAATAGACTCAAGTTCATCTTGATTTGTGAGCTTTGTAAAATTAGTATTTATTTTCTCAGAATATTCCCAAAATCCATCAGTAGCTATGATAACTATCACATTTCCTTTATGACTAACCTTAGTTTCCCAAATATCTGGTCTATTTAAAATTCCTAAGCTTCTGCCATCTGTATCTCCTAGGCTCCTAGTTAAGGAATAAGAAGTTTTAAGAGATAAACTACTATTATTAGAATTATGAAAGTTATTTAATAATCCAAATCTACCTTTTTCATTGACTATAACATCCTTTGTTATAATTCTTGAGCGTTCTTGAGTATTATCTAGAGTGTGGACCTTAGTTTTGTATAATATCTGACCTGTATCAGAATTTAATATTAATCCACCTGAGCTTCCCAATTGTATCATCAATAATCTATCATCATGAATAACTGCTACAGTTACACTAGTCCCTGATGATCCAAATTGCCCATCCTTTTCAAGGGATGTTTGTACTTGTTCAAATAGATCATATACTCCCCTTAAACGATCAAATGATACCATTTGTATATTATATGATGCATTCATATGCATATCTGTAGTTTCTGATACCTCAAATAACTTTTTAAGACCCCTACAAATTTTTTGCCTTACAAGTGAAGCTACAATGTGACCATAACGCCCATGACCATCAAAAACAGCTAAAATTGTAGTGTTATTATTCAACTTTAATATTGAAAAATCATCTTGATTTGGCATAGCTTTACTAGTACGTCTTCCCTCAACACATACCCAACTTATTTTCCATTCTCTAAGTAAAATTTGTGCTATATTCTTATTGGGTTTCCATAAACATGGTTTACCTTGAAATTCACTAACAGATATTTTATTTATTAAACTAGGGTTACCACATACATACAAACTAACTTCATCATCTTTTACATCACGTGAAATACTTTTACTAGTATGACGATCTTTAGCTCTTATAGGTGGCATGGATTCTATTCCAGGTCTGTTTTGTAAAAAATTTAGTTTCATTTTAAGTCTAGAATTCTCCTCATCTCTTAAAGCAAGGGCTTTCTTAAGATCAGAGACCTGTTTCCTAAGATCTAATATTTCTTTTTCAAGCTTTTGTTCTAGGACTCCTGTTTGAACAGTTTGATAATTCTCCTTATTTTCAACCAATTTTCCAAGCGAAGCTGATCGTTTTTCTTGTTGCTTATTTGCTAAGTAGCTCAGTGATGATATACAAGAAGAACCAATAATTCCTGAAAAAGGAACATCGTAAGTTGTACTATTAATACTAGTAGACGAAATTTTCTGAAATTCTGAGTCCTTGCTATGATTTTGAAGGAATCTTTCAGGGCTTGGTGATCTAGAAACTCGTGCGGCTCTCCTATGGATAAAACTAGCAACATCAGTATATTGATTTCCTCTTGCTTGTAAAGATGTTAAACTATTAATAGAAGTTGTTTGCTTACTTGGGCCTAGTATGTAATTAGATGAATTTTTCAAATTTAGTATAGTATTAACAGACGAACTTAAATTTGTCGAATTTTGACTGAATAAATGACCTGAAGGGGCATATAATTGAGGCATTTCTTAAATTATAATATTTTGAAGAATTAAAATTAGCAATGAGACGAAATTTAACATTTAAAATTAAGGATGCACACAAAACGACAAAACGTCCACGAAGTTATGTTATCCACTACAATAAGAATATATAGAGTTATCTGTATTTAAAATTAAAATAATTGCTGTAGAATTAGAGAATCAAATTCGAATTATTTAAAGATGACAAGACATAATATTATAACTTATGATACACAAAGTGACCAGAATAACTTTATAAGGTTGAGATATATAATATTAAATGTGATAACCTAGTATTCTAAAAATCAAATTTGAAAAAAATAAGATACCCTTAAGTAATGATTTAAAGAATTTCGGAACTGTATATATAATCAGTATTTATTATATTGTGCAGTTTTTGTAATAAGAATTCCGATAATAATATTAAGGAGCCTTTTAACGATATTATACTAAGATTTTGCAGTAATCTAGCTAATATATTAGAGATAGATCATTAGAATAAATAATATAAAAGGAAATATATAATTAATTCAATTGAGTTTATCTCAATAACTAGAATAAAACCAGAATATTGGGAAAATCCTATGCAATTTCATAAATGTACCGTCAAGAAAATATCCTTATACAAGCTATTATGAAATAAGACTAAAGTTCTCTTATAAATAATATATTTGAATCAGTAAATTTGAAGGAATCATTTAAATTAAATATACAACTATTTGAAATTTTTCTTATCTGGAAATATTATCTTTAATATCAATACTTGAAAGCCATAATTAAAAAGCTTGTCCAGATTTTCCACAAAAAAAAAAGTGAAAGCTACATTATATTTCCATATATTTCATTAGACAAAATCTTTTATTTAGAATCAATTAATCCCAAAACCTCTCCAACTAATTTAATAGACAACGCATAGAATACAAATTCCTCAAACGAAACATTCAAATCAAAATCAAGAAGAGTGAATACCATAGCTTCCATTTTATTTAATTCTAGATTAGATATACCACCTACTTTAGAATAATATGAATTGGAAAGTAACTTATCATCAAAAAGTTTCACAGCTAATAGTAGAGTTGTAACTAGTAGTCTATGAGCATTAATAACATCAACTGAAAAGGTAGGATTTTTCTTAATTAGACGATCTATATATATAAATGATAATATGTACATAGAAGGACTACATAAAAAAAATTCTACCAATCTAGAAAAATAGTCTCTAACTGCAATATTTGGAACTCGGCAAGAATCAAATGGAGTAATTTGCTTATCATCCCTTTTAATATCTACAATGCATCCAATTAATGTCCTCATTTTATCTAAAATATCTCTATAAAGTAAACTTTCCAACAAATCAGAATCATGTAAAGAAGATAAACAATTTTCATGTGTATCTTTATGTAAAGGTGTAATTGAATTGTCAAATATATTTGTCAATATATTCCATCCTGCAAATCTATTTATATTAGTTGAGTATTTGTGAAGCTCATCTTTTAAAAAATATTTCACCATTATCATATTTATCAATTCTTTTTTATCAATTCCCTTTTTATTTAAGACAGGAATTATATGATTTTTAAGGAATGAACTCATCATAATATTTATTATTTCGGTTATACTATCTTTACCTTCTATTTGCTTAAAAATCAATTTATCAACAGATTTATTTATTTGAGTAAATGATTCACAGAAATATGGTTTGTTAAATAGGTCTAAGTTGGAAAAGTGATCTAAGTAAATTCTGTTCTCAACCATATTTTCACTAGAAAATATTTTTAAACCTCTTTGAGACTTTGATATATAAAAGTTGCATGTAATGTCTACATTATCATGAGAATCAACCTTATTCTCTATATCATGCTGATCTTCACCATCTATAAACATTGTAACTGATTTAGCCATAATATTCAGATCTTTAATATATAAAGAGGATTTAGGAGAAAATAGCTCCAAAAATTTCAGTAATATCTCTCGAAAAAGTTGTTCTTGGAAAACTATTTCATTTGTATTTATATATGGCTACATATTAATAACTAATATACAAAATAAACCAATAAAATACTCTAGGTATCAAAATATTTCACTTTAGAAATATTATAGCTTCAAGTATTTATATTTTTCATAGCGCTAGCTGAAATATAAAATCATTTATTATGCGGCAGTAATGGTTTAGTATATCCAACTTTTGTAATATTATCGAAGTTTCTTTATGTTGCCAAATTCATATACTTCAATACCACTTTAACATACTAAGTCATATATATAAATATAGGATCATTTTATGCGATATATTGAATTTTATCACTAACTTAAATTCATTTTAATTTCAATATTTTAATATTAAGATCTTATTTTAAAGGCTCGAAAATAGTATTTAAATGATCTTACTGTTAATATTTTATTAATATATTATTCTCCAATATCTTATTTATATGAGAGTCATATTTTCTTTTTATAGAGCAAGTATTGATATATTCTAAACTATGACCATTATAGTATTAATATCAGATTTAATGCTAATAAAATATTGAACCATCTTATACAAAGTAAATACAAAAATTTATCACTATCACTGATTGTTAAATATTTTGACATTGTAGTTTCAATATTGCAAATTATAAAATTTGGAAGAATCCTCTTTTCTATAATACATAAATTAATAAATATCAAATGAACAACATAACTTTGTAGTTTAAATTTGATAACTGTTAAATGTATATTTTGAAAAAACCATATATAACTATAATTTCCATTTTCTAAAAATAAATAAAATATTTATTTCTTTCTCTTTTATTCATAACAAATAATATTCAAATTTGAGCTATTTTATTTAATTTGAGAATATTAACTTTTCCTAAGTTAATATATAATTATTTGTTATACCCCATCATAAACTCTACAGTAATATTCAAATTATTCCCATTTTAAATTATTAAATTATATCAGTAAATCCAACTATTTATTATTCTTTACTTTTTATTTATTAAGTAAAATTGGATTAATATGTATATAAACTTATCGTTGAAACTTGAGTATATTTAATATTAAACAATACCAATTTTTGTGCTTGATAAAATATATCTAAATCAGATATATAAAATCTACTGTAAGTTTAAATAGGGTTATTTATAATTTGACTGATTATCTAATAATATTATTGATTTCTATATATTTCCATTATTAAAATTCTATACACAATAGAGCCCACGTGATTTTTGTAATTTCGAACTAATATAAATTAATATAAAGATTAGTATTACTAATAATAAGTCATTTAAAAAAGATTATAAATGCATAACCCTTTTAAATACTGAATTTTTATCTATTCAGATTACCCATAACTACAAAGTCTTGTAATAATATAAAATTCTGAGTGCATGTACATGAAGCCGCCCTGATAAGTGATGATATACTAGACTAGTAGAAAGTTATAAAGTGAGGTAAATTTTGAGGAATCTTATAAAGATTCTAAGATTCTTATAGAAATGATAAATTCTCTATCTACATCACTTGATAATCGTGATATAGGTCCACAATTAGTAAGAAGACAAAGAAGTGGCCCTTTAATTGTTCTTAAGGTTGGTACTTCAACATTAACTAACAATAGAACAGGGAAGTTGTCAGTATCTAATATCGGAGCTTTAGTAGACACTGTATGCGATCTAATGGATAAAGGTTGCAGGGTAGTCCTTGTATCTTCTGGGGCTGTTGGGGCAGGACTACTTCATATGAATATTCGAGAGAAGCCAAGTAAACTTCATTTAAAACATGCAATAGCTGCTATTGGACAACCTTTATTAATGAGAGTTTATGAAGACTTCTTTTCTATGAGAGGAGCTAAGGTTGCACAACTTCTTATGACTCGTTCAGATTTTGTAAATAAAGATAGTTATATTGATTTTAAAAATACTCTTTTAGATCTTATACATTGGAATGTTGTACCCATAATTAATGAAAATGATGCCGTTACATCTAAAACTTTGTATTTTGGCGATAATGATACATTAGCTGCTTATTGTGCAATTGCAATATCAGCAGATTGGCTAATTTTAGCAACAGATGTTGATGCACTATATACAAAAAATCCACGCCTTCATCCAGATGCTACCCCTATATTAAAGGTTAATAATATTGATGCTATAATTCACATGGCTAATGACAATTCCGCTGAAAACAATGGAAGTGATTTAGGAACTGGGGGGATGAGAACGAAGATTATAGCTGCTAGAGTTGCAGCAGCAGCAGGAATATCGACATTTTTAGTAAACGGAGCATATCCTTGCAGATTATTACAACTTGTAGAATCTGAAGATTTCATTAAATTATCGGAACCTGTTCAAATGACTAAATCTCTCTCTGGATCAAATTTAGCTCAGAATACTGAAGGCGAAGCAACAAACAAGATTCTCAATGAAAGTTTGTATAACCATATAACTCTTAATTCATCTACATTAGCAGCATCATCTATGGAATCAGCAGCAACTTACAATACTGACTCAAATTTCTGCAATGATATTGTTACTTGCTCACCAGATGAGTTGCATCATGGACAATATATCGGTACTATTTTTGTCCGTCAAATTTTAATGCAAACAATGAGAAATCAAAGAAGGTGGATAATGAGTTTACCAGTTCACGGAAAGTTATATTTGGATGAAGGAGCTGTAAAGTCAGTAGTGAAAGATTTAACTTCCTTATTTTGTGCAGGTGTAAAAAGAATAGATGGTCACTTTGTAATAGGAGATGCTGTTTCCCTTATAAGTGATGATGATCCAGATGAAAAAGAGCTTGCTAGATGTATAACTAATATGGATTCATCTGTTTTGAAGGAAGTTTTAGGTAAAAGAACATCAGAAGTTCAAAGTATGTTGGGTAATAGAATTCAGGGCAAAGTAGCTGATAGAGCCAATATAATAATCACCATAAAACGTCCTAGTTAAATTATTGTTACTGTCTTGTTATTAGTGTTAGATTGTTTAGTTATATTTGAGTATTGAGTGTGCAAAAGGAAATGTACACAATTCCGTGTGTATCCCCTTCAGTGTAGCTAATTAGTATCATTTTTTTAAATGAAGCTGTTAATTTTATTTTTCCTTTCATAATGAACTTATTTGGTTTAAGATGTGAATTTTCAGATTTTACTTTCGAGAGGATTTCTAATTTTTTTTGTTTAGGAACTAAAAACAACCAGTATATAAAAGCTAAGGAAACTAGACAATCTAATTCAACTAGACTTCATAAATATCAGATACCCTTTTCTTTAATTTCCAAAGATCATGGAAATTTAACAACAAGATCATATTGTGCTTCAAAAGGTGTTTGTGATAGTGGAAAATTACTATTAACTACAAGGTCCCAAGTTCCCCGTATAGACTTAAATAAAATAAAGGCTATTACTCCCCCAAACATAAGTGCTAAAGATAAAAATCAAGATTTTTCTGGATCAACAATTCCTCCAATTACATCATCAGAAATTTCATTTCCAATTAATGACCAAAGTTCTAGGAGTCAATATGAAAAAGTTGTATTCCCTCATAATCTTTATGGAAACCTAGTCCCAGATATCCCAAAATTTAATAACCAATTAAAACCAATAAACATCTCAAATTTCCAACTCCCTCAAAAACTATTCACAAATTTTTCAGTACCAAAATTAAAGTTATTTCCAACTCCTAGAGCTAATTTAGTTAATCAAGAAAATATGTTAAGTTATAAAATGAACATTGATAGCCCCAAAACTGATAGAACTAGAATATGTGAATATCAATATACAGAAAGAGAGACCCCAATTCAAACAGCAAGATACTCAGTAAAAAACTTAAAAGCTTGGAATGCTGTAAATATGCTGATATTAACGGCATCTTATGATCGTTATATACAGAGGAATAAATGCAAAATTGAAGATTTGACTGTTGAAGCACAAAGTATTGTATTCGGAAGTTCGATTAAAAAGTATGACTTTAAATATTTAGAGAAGGGAAGCTTTGGTATTGTATATAAAGGGATCTATAAGGGCACGAAGGTTGCCATAAAAGTCCCAAACCCTGTAATGATTGAAATAGATCCATTGGGAGTAATTGAAAGAGTTCTGAGGGAGTGGCGATTTTTATCTAGACTAAAACATCCCAACATTATTGAATTTAAAGGAGGAATAATTTTACCTAATAGGCATATTTGGCTTATAACTAAACTTGTAGATGGTCCAGACCTTCATTCATTAAGATATAGACTTCATAGAAATATACCTAAAGATAAAGCATTGTATATGATTAGACAACTAGCTGATGTAATTTTATTTTTGCATACTCCTTCAAAAGAAAAGGGTATTGTTATCCACCGTGATATTAAGCCAGAAAACTTGATCATTGATACTAAAACTTGGAGGATATATCTTTGTGACTTTGGAGATGCAGAAGAGTATGGAGTTGGAAATAAAAAGAAACTTTCTGGTGCAACATGGCTATATTCACCAATAGAACTTATTCTTGCAGATCCCATTAGAAAAGATACTTCCGAGTCAAAAATAGTTGATTATGATGAGAAATGGGATATATGGTCATTCGGCTGCATTTTGCAAGAGTTCTTTGGTTATCCAAATCCATTTGAATACCTTGTTGAATCTACAGATTCATCCAATGATATTTACAAAAAACTCTTAGATGCAGCAAAAAAAAATAAATATATTCCTTATATTCCAGTTGAAATCAATTCAATTATTAGAAATATCATTCTTCAGTGTCTAAATCCGGATCCTAAGCTTCGACCAAATATAAAAAGTGTCATCAATACATTAAAAAGCTTCTCTGATAGTCAACTTATGAAGTAGATATTAGAAAACTCCTAATTTTAGAAAATAGTACTTTGTTAACTAAAGAGGCTAAAAGTTTCACTTGAATTTCTCCTAGATTTTCGCACTAAAGACAATATAGAAATATTTGGCGGGTTAGTCTTAGTACCGGTGCATGCATGTGATGCAATGTGGACAATATTTACTTTATTAGTATTTATAAAGGAAATCAAAACTTCAACACTTGATTTTTTGAATTTTTTAATGGAAAGACGGAAGGTATCAAAATATGTTGTTGGTTTTACTATTCACTCGGGTAAAGCATTTGTTACCCCAAATCAAGCTCCAATAGATCCATTAGTGGTGGTGAGATGTTCTGGTAGAGAATTTAGAACAAAAGTAAAGTACAAAAAGTTAGCTGTAGCTCAATGGGATGAAACTTTTGCATGGAATGATCTGATATTGACAGATGCAGAGTGGGAAACTTCCTACATATCCTTTGAAGTACAAAGTGCTAATTCGTTGTGGAAAAATGATGTGATTGGTCAGTGTTCTATTCAATTAAAAGTACTTAGAAATAGAAAGAACCACTTTTTGAAGAGACACTTTACTATTACAGATTTGAATGACACATTTCCAAAGGGTTTACTATATTTGACAGTTTATGCATGTGGACCGAAAGATACTCCACCGACAACCGATATATTAGAGCTCATTGATACGGATCAAGATGATGAGATAGATTCCGAAATTGTAGATTTTACTTCACAGATAGTAGATATAACAAGGAAAGATTCTCAAATGATGGTTTTAGAAAAAGAACTCCAAATGTACCATTTACATATAAGTATATATAGAGTTGAAGATCTACTATACAAAAGAGGACTTAGAGATCCATTTGTGACTGTTGAATTTAGCGGATGTAGAATGCAAACAACTATTGCAAGAGGTGTTTTGGGACATAATTTTAATGAATGTTTTCGATTACCAGTAGTATTACCTGTAGTAGAAGATAATATATTAATAAAATTATGGGATAATTCATACAATCCACCTAAGATTATTTCACAAGGAAAGTTTTCCTTTGCAAAAGTAAGGATAGCTCCAATCCCACCTCGCTGGTACAATTTTTATGGTAATTCTCAAAGTGAATTTTTTGAAACACAAAATTCTGAAGATCAAGGTTCATATTTTACTGAGATATTTGAGTCAAATGCAGATACTTATCTAGGAAGACTACTAGTATCAATTAAAACAGAGCTACTCCGTAGCAAAAATCAATTAATGCCTGCACAATTAATGGCAGCTCAACCAATAGATGATTTGTACTCTATTCAATGCCATATTGTTGCTGATGTATATTCCTTGAAGGGAACAATTGGAGATAAAGCATGCGTTGAGGTATCAATAGGCCCTGTTAAACAGAGAAGTGAGTGGGTAGAGCGTGATTATAATGTATTTAGTGAGCCCAAATCAAAAGTTAGAGGTATTGAATTATTTGAAACTAAAAACCAACATCAAATGGATAATTTTACATTTGGAGCTACTCAAGGAAGAATACCTGAAATAGAGATTGAATATTCTTCAAAAGAAGAGGATGTATGGGACATCATAATTTCAGTTTATACAAGTGAAAAACAAATTATAAAGGATTCAAACTGGGCAAGCCTAATAGGGAAAAAATCTACAGATATGTTTAAAACAAAAAGAGTTGCCTATAACCGTATTAAACTTATGGATATACCTGATTATATCGAAAATAATCCAACAATACCAGTGTGGATACCTCTAAAGCAAACAAGAGAAGGCTGGATACAAATGGTTAACGAGAAACAGGTGGAAATAAATAACCACTTTAAGCACACATTTGAAGATTTAAAAGATAAAATAGAAAATAATGTGCAGAAATTAAATATAGATTTATATAATATTGGATCGAGTGCAATATTAATATCTATTGGCAAACTTTTGGGACCAGTGCTTCGTAGGAGCAAAAGACACACTATGAAAGATATTGAATACGAGCTACGTTGTTATATTTATGCATGTAGAAATTTACATGAAGATTATAGTTTAGGATTAACAAATCCATATGTCGTTGCATCATGTAGTGGAGTTTATACTACTTCATCTGTAAAAAGTGAAACATCTAATCCAAGCTTTATGGAATGTTTGATACTAAGACACACAGTAGCTACTGATTCTATGACCTCAAAACCAACTGTTGCACCAATAACAATTAGTGTTTTCTCAAGACATAGTTGGGGTAAAAGATATATTGGCTCTTGTACATGTATATACGATCGCTTAAGAGGAAGGTTACGAAATAATGAAGTTATAGATATATTGGAACCTTGTTGGGTTAAACTTAAAGGTGGAAAAAATTTTCATACACATGTTGGTGATATTCTATTATGCTTTGATATTGTAAAATTAAAAGATGCAAAACTAATTCCACCTCAACCATTGTTTCCTAAATTAAAAAAAGTACAACTTATTTTTACTTCAACAATGCTAAATGATCTATTTCTAATATCAAAAGCAAATATTGAAGAAACAAAACAGAAGAAATTTTCATTGTCAAAAGATATGAACTTTCAAAATCAAGGAATTATTGGATCAGAAATAGAAAAAATCAGAATGATTATGTCAAATAATGATGATTTCTATTTACAATATAATGAAAAAAATAATTTAATTTCAGAATCCATAAACCAACCAATAATAGAACTGATTGTAAGTTCATTTGGGAAAGTTGATGCATCTATAAGAGATGAAAATGAATCAACAGATAAGTACAATACAAAGGATAAAAGTGGAAATGAAACATTATCACATACTAGTATTCCAGAATTTCGTTATACAATACCATGGAGATCAATAACAACTGTTGGGACAAGCGAATTCGCAAATAGGAAGTGGCAAACAACTGCAGGATCAAATTTTGAGTTTTTCACAAATGTCACACTAGATATATATATTCCCATATCTCCGTTATATGACCCAAAAGTAACTATAAGAGTATATGAAGCTGCTGTTGATGAGAGTGCATTAATTGGAGAATGCGTACTACCTTTAGTTTCTTTTTTACCATGGATTCCAGATGTTGATAATGCACAAGAATATATAACTGCGAAGAATGACTATTCACATCAAATAGATATAAAGACACTTACAAATATCTTGTCAAAGAAAACGGAAAAAGGGGACACTCTTAAACAAATGGGATTGGCAAGTGTCGCGTTGGCAGATATTGAAGATCAGCAGGAAATGCAACAACAAACAACTAGATACCCATTCCCAGCCTTACAATTAGAAGAGGATTCTAAAAATGAAGAATTAGAGAATCAAGGTCTAAATTCTGCTGGAATACCTTTGTTACTTATTAAATCATATACATTACCAAATGTTAATTATCCAAGAGTGTCACTGAACATGTTTACAATAAATACACATATACCCTATCACTTTGTAATGGTAGCTGAAGGAGAGGCTACAAAGAGTGGAGATAAAATGAGTATACTGACAACTCTATCAAGTGGTGCTGGTGGTATAATAGTAACAAAACAAAATAGCAAGATTATTTCGTTTAAATCATCACTTGATACAGTAATGGAAGATTTTCTATCAGATATTTCTCTACCACTTTTCCCACTTAAAAAAAGAAGTTTCCAGGGAAAAATTAGGATTTTTGGATATATCAGGGCATTTATTCTATTAGCTTTACCAGATGTAATTAATAAAATTAATCAGGGAGAGAAAAAAAGTGATAATATGTCAGATAACATGGACCAGCTTAATAATGCAGAGACTTCAAAAAAAAAAGCTGATGAAATTTCCGCTGCAATATCCTCAAATCAAATAAGCCGTTGCTATAGTTTGGAAACTACAAAGTTTATTTTGAACCCAAA
Organism: Cryptosporidium andersoni; assembly: GCF_001865355.1. Taxonomy (NCBI): domain Eukaryota; phylum Apicomplexa; class Conoidasida; order Eucoccidiorida; family Cryptosporidiidae; genus Cryptosporidium; species Cryptosporidium andersoni. The sequence goes on from NW_027122907.1 coordinate 366,937, forward strand.
TAGCTTGTATAAAAAATACAAAGGAGAGAATGTTTATCCTAACCCAATTAAAGTAAGGTTATATATACTAGCTGCACTAGCACTAGTATTACCAAAAGATATTGATGAAATTGTACGTTCAGTAGATAGATTTATACCATCTAATATTGGATATTCATATATTAGCAAATTGAAAAGTTATTTATCTATTGATAGTATATTAAGAACAGAAATAAGAGTAAAATCATTTTATATATCTATTGTGTATGGTACAAAAGAAGAGAATTTTAGGGCATTAGCTAGGGATGGCCCATCACCATTATTTTACATTTGTCAAGAGTATAATGTTTCTTTTCCTATGGAGAGTCGATTTGAGATTAGAGTTTGGGCAATACAAGAAAGAGTATATCCATTTATTGCATCAAAAGTTTTAGGTTTAGTATCTTCAGAGCTAGCTAAAAATACTAATCAGTATTCAGTAGATGCAGAGTATAAAATAGATGAAAATGTCTCAAATGCCGAAGTTATTACACGAAGCTCAAAAATGAACCGTAATTCAAGTCTAGAACAGGAAATATGTCAGGAACTAGGCCCAGAATATGATATTTATATAGGAAGTACAATTTTAGACTTGACTGATAGATGGCAAAGTAAAGAATGGCAATCTCTAATGAAAGAGAATAATATTCCAATTGAATATCGTCCATTATATTGTGATAATACATCAAATACTAATACAGGAATTTTGCAAATGTGGGTCGAGATTATGAATACCAGTTTATCTTCAACAATACAGCGATATGAGCTAGCTGAACCAGCACCAACAGAAGTTGAGATAAGGATAGTTATATGGGCTGGACGTGGTATTAAGATTCCAAAAAACAAAGATTATGGTGATTTTGCCATTCAAGTATCATTAGACTGCAATCAGTATCATGGAAACAAGGTTAAAAGTAGACAAATGTATTCTAAACAGCAATTAACTGATGTTCATTATAATTGTAGAAATGGTGAGCCAGTATTTAATTGGCGTGTGGTATTTCCATATATTGTGACACCTGTAAGTGGTTGTTTACTGCAGATATCATTATTGAACTATAGTACTCTTGGAAATCATGATTTTCTGGGTGAGGTAAATTTAGATATGAGAAAATATATTATGAATGTTGCTAATACATTGGAAATGATTGATTCTGATGTCGAATTACCATTAATTAATACACAGGAGACAGATGAGGTATATAGAAATCCAGGATATGTACAACTAACAATACAAATTTTAACACAATCAGAAGCGAACAGTAAAAAAGTAGGATTAGGTAGAAATGTACCAAATCGTCTTCCTAGGCTAATTACACCATTTATTGGTAGAAAATGGGAAGATTTTCTGCAGACTAGAGAGAAACAAGATTTATTTAAATCAACATGGTTCAAGATAAAAATTATTTGCATTATTGCAATGACTATACTAGTTTTTGTTATTGGTGCCATATACCCAGCCTTATTTTATCAAACTGGGAGAGTATAACAGTTTTATTCAAGTTATTAAATAATAAAGATCAAGAAATTCCTTTCATCAAATTTCTAATTGTAAAATTTACAATAAAGTTTTGCAACTAGGTTAATTTAATAATGTATTAGGATACGCAAACTAATTAAATTAGGTTATATGTAATTACAAGTTTATAATATCCTAACCAATAATTCTGCATCTTTGTTTTATTAAACTGCAGGTTAATTAGCGGTCAAGCTGCACAGCTTTATTTCTCACAGGGTACATACAATATAAACAAGCTTTATTTTTGCACAAAAGAGATATAAAAATGCAAAGCTATAACTTGGAATAAATTATTAGCCTTCGGATAATTTACATATTTTGTTTCATATTATTGAAGATTTCTTTTTTTCAATAATTTTATATAATTGGATATGCAAAATTTTAAAGAAAATAAAATAAACTATAATAAAAGCAGATTAAAGTTTGGACAAAATAAAAATACAGGAGAATCTAAGGAAAACATAAATTTAATCTCACCTGATTATATTAATTTAAAAGAGCTGATCAAAATTCGTTCAAATATTTTGGAGAGTAGAAGAAACAATAGTCTGAACAATTCAAAGTTTGATTGTAGTAGCAGATTAGATAAATATGAAGATATTAGCAATGACATGTTGAATTCTACTACAAATGATGATTATAACGTAAATGTACTTCGTAAATCTACTCCAAGTTTGGAAATAATTAATACAAGTCTTGATTCAAAATTAATACACAATGATATACCTGACCCCTCTATAGTTAAGTTGACAAGAAGTGAAGAAATAAAATTTAAAAGTGTTCTTTTAGATGAAAATTTTCCCGTCGAAAACTTAAATTCCAAAAATAAATGTATTGTAAACAAAACCCAGGAGTCCTGTACTCATATATTTGAAAAAAAGTCTAATACTTGTAATGATTCATCAAACCACTCAAAAGATATCTTTTCTTCATCAGCTTTGTCAGAAATCAGTAATGATACTACTAGACAAAACTCGTGCGATTTTAATGATTTTAATCAACTGACTAGTGTAAAGTTAGCTAAAGTCAAAATTTCACCTAAATTTTTTGGGATATGGAATTCAATTCAAGACAAAGTACAGAATATTGTTGAAGAAAATAGCTCATAGTACTATTATAGTGACAAGAGTCTACAAATCATTCACTTCTATTATCTTTAAATCTTTATACTTGTGGTCTTGATTGTACAACAGCAATTGTATAAGGTAGATCTGAATGAATTGAAATTGAAGGTATAATACATCCTTCTATATCCTGTGGCACACCTTTATACTTATCTTGAATATAAAATGCTAAAATACCTAGTGATCTTAGGAGCCGATCTCTAAATAGGGGATTTATTATTATCTCTTGATTCAGATAAGTGACATATTCACTAATTGGTTGTATTAATGGAAATGATTCAAATACTCCTGCACCTGCAAAACCTACAATATCCTCTGCATTTGAGTCTGACCTAAATATGTAATTGACATCGAGGTTAGCATCTTTATCAAAATCTTTTTCTTCTATAGAATTAAAACTATCTTGACTAAACATGGCAATAGATTTTGAAGGGAAACACATAATATTTACTTCCTGAATCATATTAATGTCGCAATAATTCTTACACTCTTTAAGACGTTTTGCAGTAAAACCTAACGATTTTCCACATGTATTAGACACAAGTGTTTCTCCTAGGCCAATTACTAGTTCACCATACATCTCTTCATATTTCTCTGAATTTATATCATTAGTTCCCACTTTTTGTACAGGATTCTTGCTATGTAATACAAAAGCATAATCTGCTTTCAGTAGCCTTTGAATAACAACTGACATATAAACATTGCTTAGAGATTGCCCAATTTTAAGCATATTTGTATAAGCACGGGGATGATATACTGAGCTCCAAACCTTTGTAATAGAGCTCCACATTTTTTTAATAATAGGATTATTTATCATACTTTCTATATTCGTGTTATTTATTTGCTTCTCATCACAAATATCAGTTTCATCACTTTTTAGTGTCAAACATGCTTTATATAACTCTTGCAGTAAGTCTTTTGGTGGCTTGATATCATTCTCAATAATTCTACAAATTTTTGATAAGGTCTTATTTACCAATTCATCATCATTTAATATTTGGTTCAATAATTCACTCACTTTTTCATTTAAATCTTTCGGTATTACTCTTGAGAGAGTTTCAAATGGTAATGATACACAATTTGGGACATAAATTCCTTTTATTATATTTGAATCTTGAGTTTCGGTAATAATTTTACGAAGTTTCAGAAGATTTATTGCCTTTTGTCCAACAACTGTACTATCCATTTTCTCAGGATATATAATCCATGATTTATCTGAAGTTTTTAATTTCAAATTGTCTTTTGTTGGTATAAAATGTTTCTTTCTATTATCATCATCAGCATCAATTTCAGAATTTACTTCTAGATTAGCATTTTTTTCAATCTTCAATATCATATCACTAGTTATTTTTATTTCAATAATAGTATCCATATTAATTGTGTCTATTTCATTCAATATAAAATTGGGATTTTGGCATACAGCTAGAAGTACATTCATATTTCTTGCACGAACTGATAAATGAGAGAGTATATCGGGTGCAAAGTTGGAATCAGTTAACAAAATTCCTATAACGTTCATGGGTATATCCTCTTCACCTGATATATATGAACATATAAGAATTTTTGGAGTACTCTCTTTGCCTATATCGTCAGTAATTTTGTCGACTCGTTTTACAAGACCTATTAATTTCTGGTTGCTATACCAAGATGGGTTGTAACTAATGTATTGCCAGTCTTGCATATGTGAAGTTTCCATTTTATTGAGAAGGTATTTATCGATTCTCTTAATTTGTAAAGATATGGTTGCTAATAAAGTTGACCTTAGTACTTCATCCATAAAATTTCTTATAGTATTATTATTCTCCTCCAGACCCAAACTACCTCCAAAAAATCTCACTTTTGGATCCCATCCCTTGTAAATTATGTCCATGTGACTTCCAATAAATATATGTAATCTTTCTAATATGCTTTTCAAAATCAAAAAACTCAAGGAGTCATGAACCTTATTGAATTTGAACCAGTCAAAGCAAATTGCTAAAAGTTCCCTATTTACTGGATCATGGCCAAGCATAATCCATAAAAAATTATTCATTTCATCTATCATGTGATTTAAGTTATGTTCTCCAGATATGGTACACATTGTCTGAATAAACATACCCTGTAAATTCTCCAAACCAAGATCTAAAAACATTATTTCCTTTATTGCATGTTTGTTATTATCAGATGGTGACTTTGCACCATGCTGATAGTATATACAATCCAGAATTTTAATTCTAACATTATTTACCTTCATTAACCTATCATGGAGAATATTTAGATCTCTAGTATCATCAAATTTCTTGTCATTTCCATATATTATAGATTTACAGACATCTTGCAATTCACTAGGTAGATAACAACAGCAGTGATGAAAAGATCTCTGCAAGTTAATAGCTTCATGTACATCAATTAACACTTCAAGATATTGCTCAAAGTCATATGCGAGTGAATTTATATCAGTATTACAAGGAAGATATGGTTTTGTAGTAATTGGTCTATCATAAGAGGCTACTTTTTCCCATGATAATCCATTTTCATATAATATTCTTGCAAATTCATCTTGATTTCCACTGCTTCTCAGATATCCAATTATTGAACGGCATATACCTACATCATCTGGAGTTGTGTTATTATGTAATTTTTGATGCCACTGTTCATAAAATGTTCCATGAGCTTCAGGAATATGATTTCTATGCATTATATGAAGGATTCTATCTCTTACCTCTTGACCACGAGAACCACCCCTGATCATTGTTTGTATTATCAATCTAATTAACCATCTATATTGAGGCCATTCAATCCATTTAGATGTTACTGTTAATGTTGCATTCTCAGCTGCTGATGCTAATAGTCTTGGAGCTGTATTATAGTTTCTTTGCCAATCAAGTATACCAAGTGCATTAAATCTCATCCATATCATAATCCATATCCAAAATTCTTCTCCTTTTCTATACCAATTATTGTAATCAGTGTTATTAGTAGCTTTAAACCAACTTCCTTTTGGTTCCCGTGATATTTGTTCAATTATTTCAGAGACACACCAAATCATTTTAAAGTTTAATTCATAGGACTTTGATTCACGAAGATTGTTAAATTCACTAGACCATGTTTGTATAATTTCATCCATTAAATTATACCTATGCATTAAAGTAATACTTCCCCACTCAATTTCTGCAGTTAAAATTTTATCAACAACATTACCCCAGTATCCTTTCCAAAAGTGACTATTTTTAGAGTTTATTTTTGAAATAAGAAATTCTATATCACGATTTGCATCCTTGTACCAATTATAGCTTCCATCTGGATTCACTTTTTTAAATACACAAGTAAATTTGCTGTAATTATCTAAGATTTCCTTCGTAAACCTAATTGTTATTTTTTGATGATATAAGATATTGCTGATATTTTGTATGCAAGGGATCTCTGTTTGACATGCTTTTTCATCAAAAATAATAGTGTTTGCCGGGAAACAAGTTTGAGGTGGGCATTCCCAACCTTTTCTTCGACCATATCTTGAATTACAAATTAACCCCCAATGCAAAATAAGTACCTCTCTACTGCAAATATTTAATTCCAGTATACAACATTCATCTACAGTAGCGACGATGAAACTAGCAACTCCAATTTTATCAGATATATAATAATTCTTTCTCACCAAAGTGGACTCTTCGTCAATTTTGTGTTTCTGTATGAATTCTTGTATACGATACTCACTATTAGATTCAAACTCCTGTATATGTATCTTGAATAGCTCTTCCTTTAGTAAATAATCAGTGTTATTCTTTGTTTCAATACTTTCTTGTGATTTAGAATTAATACTTAAATTAGAGGTAGACAACTTCTCACTACTTTTTATCAAAATTGTATCTCTTCGAATTGCTGGCAATTTAAAAATAAAGTCATCATTAGATATAGATTTTATCCAAGTTATTTGACTTTTTTGAGGTCCTTCAACTATTGATTTTAACACAAATCCAATACCTTTCATTTCGCTTGTTAATTTTTGAGGGAACTTAAGCACGCATCTCCAGTAATTATGATCTTCAAAATATTCAAATTTGGCTTCTGATGATTCATTGTCATAATTGCTAATTGACTCTACCTTCAAGTTTAAATTTTCAGCTAATATTGCGGGAGATACCCATACTCTGTTCTCCAAGCTCCTAAGAAATCCAAAATGCAATAATACTTCCAATTCATTACTTTTTAGGTTGGTTCCCACTTTAGAATCAACAAAACTGACCGAATTTATATTTAAATATACAAGAACTATTGTTTTACCTCCACTCTCATCCTCACTATTGTTGATAGCAGCAGCCCATATAATAGGTAAACTTGTACTATGTCTCGTTCCTATTTTTACCAGGAAACACTCTTGTGTCATGCTGTCAAAGTGATTCTTTGCTGAGGATGACGAATTTGTATGTGATAATGGTAAAGATACCATATCTTTTGTTTCTGATTTCAAATAAGACTTTGCACTTTTTAAATATATTTTAGCTGCTTCATCTTTATCTATAATGTGATTTACAAAACTCAAAATCTTAATTTCAGTGCTAATGGGAATGAAAAAATTTCCCTTTTGACAATCTTTCCTTTTTATCCACACTTTTTCAAGTGGACAACTTTTTAAATTTGACCCAATTTTAGGAGTAGCATACAATACAAAACAAAGACCCCAATCTGTTTTCTCTGTATTAATCCAATCAGCTACATAGCCTTCACAGGCTTCAATACCTTCTTTAGAAAGCTTTGGATGGATTAATCCATGTTTTTGCTCTAGATGTGCACAATCCATAGATACTTCACATGAATAATATGATCCGTTGTTAATTGGTACTGTTATTGATTCACAGGATATGTTATCACTACACTTTATGGAGGTTGTGCCATTTACTGAAAATAAACATATTGGAGGTTGTACCCACTCACCACAATCACTATTTGCTAAGCCCCAATGAAGTATCACTATACTATCAAGTGGTATTTTTGGTCTATATACAATGTTTAGGGTAAGTACTTTCTTATCTTTTTGAAAGCTGGAATTTACCTCAGTAAGCCCACCATCTGTACAGCTAAAAATGCTGCTCTTTACAAATAAACCATTGCAAAAATTGCCTTCCATATTTTTTGTTTATTAAAAAGTCTTTAGGGTGAAATTTTATTACCCTTGTAAAAGAATGACACTCCAAAGAGTTAATGCATGCATGTAAATTTTTATACACACCGAAACGCGCCTAAGTGCCACTTGTATTAGCGGCTATATTTAGTGGTACTTTCCTAAAGTAAATTTGCATTTTCTTTTTTCTAGTAAAATTTCAAAATCAGGGTATCTTCTTCAAACTAAATTAGTGTAACTGATGGATTTATCTTTGGGGAGCCCACTGAGAATTCTGGATAAAAGAGATCCTGTTTACGATAGCGAATCTGAAGAAGACGTTGCTTATTCAGTAGTAGATATTGAAAAAACTGAAAGAATGGTAGAGACATTTTCTTGGAGTCCACAAGGGAGAGGTATTGAACATGGAAATATGATGCCTTTGGAGGAATTCCGAGGGAGAGTTAAGAACTTGTGCCAAGACTACTTTTTGGGATACCAAACACAAGACTTTATTAATGGCTTGAAGAATTTAGCATGTCCTTCTTTCCACAATGTTGTAGTTGTCATAGCAATAAGAATGGCACTGGATTATACTCCAATTATTCAACAGCAGGTCTCAGCTTTGTTAACAATATTAAGAGATTCACATCTGGTTACATTGCAGCAAATTGAAGATGGACTTGAGAAACTAATACAATCAATTGATGATATATGTCTAGATGCACCATTTGCTCCTGAAAGACTTGAGTGCCTAGTAGATTGTGCAATTTTGGATGGTATAATACCATCGAATTTTAGATGCAGATATCCTGAAACATTTCTACTAAAACTTATTGAACTACGTCAATCATCAATTGAAGACAATTTAGAACCATTTGAAGGTACTAAAGGTCCAAATAGACACTTGCAAGCTTTAAGAACTTTTAAGTCGTACATTAAAAACTATGAGGAAGACTTATTTTCATGTAAATTTGAAGTCGACGAAGTTGAAAAGTTATTAAAAGATGCATATACATCTGCATTTCAAGAATCTCATTGGAATGGTGAAGATTGGGTATCAATATCATTCAAGTCAACTTGTGATAGTGATAATACGGATTGCAAAGTACTGGAAACTAGCATGAGTAGTGACACAACCAGAAGAGCTTGTATACCTGAAACTCTTTGTTTTAATCACGAGTTTGTGAAATTTATTGTAATATCCTCAATGAATCGCACTCATAGATACAGAGAACTGGTCTCAATAGGTTTAAGTATTTTGACTCCCGGTATCTTGAGGTCTAGTGATATAGTTGTGGGATTTATGCGATTACTGGGTAACCTGGATGATTTGAGCCTAGATATCATAGACGCTTGCGAACTCACAGCAAAATTTATTTGTCGATGTATTGTTGATGAATTACTTCCACCATTTTTTATTGATGTTAACTTAATTCTCCACATGGGTGGTCCAGGTGGTATACAGGCTTTAAATATTGCACGACACTTTTTCGAAGATAAACCTAGAAATATACTAACATATCAAGCACGAAGTATTTGGTCACAAAACGACGATACAGAGGAAACGAAACATTTTAAATCAAGATTGCAGGAAATTCTTAGTGAGTACTTTTTAGATCTTGACAAAAGAGGATGTGTTAAATTATTACATTCACTGAATTTAACAAATAAAAGAAAAGCTGAAGTTGTGCGCAAAATTGCCACCTTATCTATTGAACGCAAGGTTTCGACAAAACAACCAGAATATTCAGATTTAAAAACGAGTTCATTTGGTAAAAACCCAAATAAATCAGATAATTTTAATATCCAGTTAGATTTGGAAAGAGAGAGCCGTGCTGGATTAGCACTATTAGAATATCTTCTAAGTCAAGGATTTGTTGATGAAAATATTATTGTAGAAGGTTTTGATGAGATGGTTGAAAAGCTGCCTGAAGTATCAATAGATATACCTCAAGCAAATGAGCTATTGCTGTGGTTTACATCCAAAGCAAAAGATAGAGCCATATTACCCCCATATTGGGGAATTCAGATATAGAATTAGGTAGATTTATTTAATATGAAATATTTAGTTCAGACACTATATTAAAAATATAATTTATTGCCTATTTCTTATATCACTAATATATGTAGGTAAAATTTGTTTATTTGACTAGTTGTAAACACTTATTTTTAATTTTAGATTGTTGAAAGTTCAACAATGAAAATAATGAAGAAGGATCAATATTTGCACCCCAGTCCAGAAGATGATCAGGTATGTCTAAAAAATCATCTTCTAGAGATTTAATTAATTCATCTTCGGCTACTTGTGGACTTTGAACTGCATTTAGTAGACAATTTTCATCTAAAATCTTTGCCATGTTGCGAAGTTTTTCTTCAGAAGAAAGTTCGCCCCTAAATTTTAAAAGTGGACATCTGAGGTTATTATCTAATAATTTATCTTTAATCACATCCAAATCGACTCCACATGTATTATTTGCGGATTCTTGATTATTGCTATTGAAATTAAATGCTATTACATTGCAAAATGGAGAAAATGTACAAGTTTTATTCTTTCGGAAATTCTCCAATTTACTACTATAATTATTTGAGTCTGAGCTAGGTATAGCATTATCCTTTACGTTCTTTACTGTAGCAGATTCTACTCTCCTTTTTTCATCAATATCTGTTTTAGTATTAATGTGACACTCTGTTTCAGGTATTACATTGGAAGTATCATTCAAATGGTTATCTGATATCTTCTTTATTCTAAAAAAATCCGTTACAAAAATCCACTGATAAAGATGAAAATCTGGGATATCTAGTAAAGATACCAGATCTATAAATTTGAGAGCTGCAACAATTAATTGAGGATATTGGTTAGAGTGAAATATTTTGATAAGTTCAGCAAGTACTATTGGCCAAAGAGGCATTAATGCATGAAAATGCACTTTAAGTAACAAGACTCGCAGGCATAAGAGTACTTGTTCAGCAAGTAAAATAAAGTTTTTGGCATTTATATGGCTAGAGGACATATTATCAGGAGCCATCTTCAAATTTTCTACAAGTTTCTCTAAGATCATTGATAATTGCAACTGAAAAGTATTTTGAGGAGAACAGTATATCAGAAAAGCTAGTCTCTTAATATATTTGGAACGATTCTTAAGGTCTATGTCTTTTGTACTAAATATTCCAGTGGTTTGTTCAGTAATATAAATATCCAACAAGTTTGCTCTACCAACAACAGAAATTGTTGTAATATCTCGAGATATCAAACGAGAAATAATATTAACCCAGCTTCGAAGTGTCCTCCTATCCATACAAAAGAAATTATTACAGTTTAAAGCTTCTATAACTGGTTTTCTAATTGCACCCAAATAATCAGGAACCAAACGATATGGGAATGTATCAAAAAAAATAAGCAAAAAGTACTGATGAAGCATGTTTGCTACATTTTTGTTAGTCTTAATTAATGGATGAAATGCCCAACTTAGTGACTTTACAAGACTTAATATCCAAGTACTTCGAAGCAAAAGTTTCCTGCTATTTGGATGATAAGCAACTTCAACATTGTACATTATAAGAAAAGCTATTGAGTAATAAGAAAATAGTAGATTTGGCTCGTCACTAACGATTGTTTTAGGTATTTTAGAATAATCAGCTTTACTTCCACTTTTCTCTGGCAAAAAGTCGTACTTTATAGATTGAAGCACTGCCTCTATATTTGGAGGAAGAGGAAAAATATCATATAATTGTGTAGGAACAGCAGTTGGAATCTTTAAAGAGAAATTTTGGTGTACCAAATAAATAATCATTAGCATAATATCTGTTAGGTCTTTTTGAATCTTCTTATCTTCAAAGATATTAGTTAAACGTTTATCCGTATAATATGTAGAAGATACGATCTTTGAAGATGCCATAGTGCTATCCAAAGTTGAAAGTATAGTTGCAATCCACAAGATACTATTTGGTTGTTTGACATGTGATAGAAAAGTGCGTAAAAAGCTAGTTAAAATAGTCCAAAGAGATATATATTCATCTAAGTGTTTAAGTGGATAGGTTATAAGGAAGGAATATAAAAAGTGATAAATTAAGGATTCCTTCCAAAAGTACCAACAATACGGCCATGATCTTTCCATAGAAATGGTTGAAAAGCACAAAATATACTCAGGTATTGAGCTACTTTTTAATTTAGTAAGGTTGCTATCAAAAGCTGCGGTCATATTATCAATATTAAATTCAGAAATAATCTCTTTTGAAGGTTGACCTTGTACCCATAGTGTTGAAAGAAAATATCCAATAATAGAAATAATATAGTTTGGAGATAGAAACTGTGTAAATTCAGGGAGTTGGAAGAAAGATAATATTGAGAAATTTCTATCAGAAAAAGATTCAGGAACGGTGGGACAGCTTATCGAATATTTATTAACAAATGACCAGCATATTATACTAGAATATACAAATAGATCTGGAGAATTCCAAGCCAAAATAAAACCAATTGTGTGGACATAATTGGCCATATTTGAGCAAAATTGCGTTGGATACTTTAATCCCCATTCACTAAAGTTATTAAAACACCCAAGTTCATGTGAAAAATTAAACTTAGTTTGTAGATTACTTGTCTGAAATTTCAAAGAATTTATCATATAGGAAATTTCCACTAGTGTCATGTATACCAGAGGAATTACATTTTCTAGAATTTGTTTCTTTGAATCAGTAGATATATCATTGATAGATAGTTCTGAATGAGTCGCTATTAGAGATGGAGCTTTGATTTTTGAATATTCAATAGAATTACCCAATAAATTATTCCAATTACTTACATCTTTATTCCAGCCAAAAATACTCGCAATTATGCCTGTTGATTGTGGTTGAGCTTTACAAGAAGCTTGAGATAAAACTGAATAGGTACCAGATAGTGGGGGTACCCCAATCACCCGTATTAAAATTCTATACAAACCTTGTATATATTGAATAGATATATTGTATACATTAGCACTGAGACTTTCAATTAACTCTAAACAAATGTTTTTAATTAAAGAAATAGAAACTTCTGAAATATTTAAGAGTGATTCTTCAAGAATAAACAAACAAAAGTCAATATAAGACTTTATTATTGTGTCTTCAGCACAGTGATCAGCTATATACCTTTCAGAATTTAATCTAGATCTAGAATATGTCACTTTCTGTGTTAAACCTGAAATCAATATTGGAATTAGTTTGTTGTTTTTCCAAAGGAGTTCTACTTTTTCAAGATCAACTTTTTCTTTGATAATTGCATTGTTAGTCTTGTTCACTACATTAAACATCTCTATTATTGATCTTTGAAGCAGAAGGATAACCTGTAATAATTGAAGTATTGGGATCTGAACAGATATATTCTGTCTTACAATTGAACGGCTTAAGGTTTCTAATACTGGGTTGACAAAAGAAGAAGATACCATTAATAGTTTTTTTTGAAAATTAAATGATTTACTAGAGGATATGTGGCTGCTGAAAAATGTTGGACGACTCAGAATTGTTTTAAGTACATTTATAGAGCTATATTGAATACCGAAATTTAAAGGTTCTAACCCTTCACATTGTTCTGTAGTAATTAATCGAACACAAGAATAACAAAAAGCATCCAAGTAGTCTTCAACCAAAAAATTCGAGGGAATATCAATTTTAGAATGAATTATTTTCGAATTAGTCATTATTTGTAAAACATCTATATTTTCTACTGTTATCAATGTTACAAGTCTATCCAAAGTGTAAGTAAGTCTAGCCAGATCCAATCTATTTTTAAATCTGAAGATATCATTTCCTATCTCAATAACTTCCAAGCTAAGCAGCTCATTCAAAAGAGGATCAAATATAATTGAAGTATTTTCAATAGAATTTGAAATCCAAATTGAACTAGTAGCTCGTAGTGTAGGATCTGTAGAGTCCAATCCCTCTAATATAAGAAATGTCACTTCATATGGAAATTTAAATGATTCGGTAGAATAGTAATTAACAAATGTGCAAAGTTTCTTAATGTTAGAGATCTTCAAATCAATGTCATATACACTCAATGAGTTTATGAAAAATTGCGTCAACATTGAATTATTTTTTATACTTTTCAATTGATCATCTTCTACCTGCCTCAAAATATGTCTATGATCTATTACCCACTTTTCCAAATCAATCAATAACTTAACTATCTCCTTGTGTAAATTTTGGTAGTCTGGTTGCATAAGTTCCCATAAATGAGTTGTAATTTCAAAAGAACATTTAAACAATGTTTTCACCCCCATATTATTATTTTCAGTAAATAGATTCATTTTATAAAAAACTTCAATGAAAATTCTGAAACATAAAATTAAATGTTCGCAAAGGAAATGCGGAGATAAGGGTGGAAGTTTAAATAAGCAGCACTTGTATATATTGAAGAACCATAAAGGTATTGGAAATTCTTTAAATGGAAAATTATCTATAGTTTCGGTTGAATTAATGATAAATCTTCTTATTGCACTCACATTAAATAACTCAATAGTGAATGTATATAATTTATCATGAAAAACTACAAATTCAAAATTAACTTCATTTGCTATTTTTTCTTCTGCAAAAAAATCATTAAAAAAACTACATAAGGTTGTAAAGAAATCATCTTGGAAAAGTGAATTATAATCTGATTTGCTTTTCTTCAATTCTCTAATAATATATAGACATAATTCAAGAAATATAAGTTGATCTTCTATATTTTTTTGGAATTTCTCTGTCATAAGTTTCATACATATTTCCAGTAAATCAATCAAAAATCTTATATTCGTTACATCATCTCGAGTATCCTCCATAGTCACAAGGTTATCTATAAAAAAGACTGAAACTTTGTATAAGTCGTTCATATCTGGATATCTGAGACTTCTAGAACTTTCAACATGGTTTTCACTTTCACGGTTTTTAAGTAAATGAGAAAAAGCTATCCAAATACAATCCAGAAATTGTCTAATATTTTTATTGTTTGAACTAATTATAATCTTGCACTCTTCAATAAAAGTGTTATGTACTTCTGGGATGATTAAAATTATATCTTGAACAAATACTAACAAGGAAATCAAAATCTTTGGTAAGAATATTGAAATAGAACCTTCAAACTCCTCAAAAAAAATGCCAATGATTTTAATAGGCTCTATAACCTGAGATAGTGAAGGATAATGTGATTGGTTAGGTGATAAATAATTCATATTCTTTGAATCCTTCCTTAATCTTAAATATTTTTCACCATTCAATGTTGTAGTAAATAGCTTATCAACATTGCTGCAAGTAATACTCAACTCATCAAGTATTGCCATTGTTATTACTTCAACAACACTTGAATCCAAATCTTCTGCACTAGTTATAGGACTTATATTTTGCCTTTGGTTAGAGATCCACTGGAGTATCCTTCTTGTTAAAGACCATTCACCTAGTAATAATAATTTAAGGCCTCTTCTCATTAATAAAACTTTACATTCAACGGAAAATAAATCACTTATTTGGTGGGAACTTTTTCCTAATGGAATATTACTAATCAAAAAATCTAATAAATGACGTTTTACTAGAATATTCTCATCTTCAAAGCAGCTCTCCAAGGCTTTTACAACCAAAAATGGATATGTAATCAAAGATTCCAGTTTCTCAACCTCTATCTCCATATCTGAATTATTTATTGGAAATCTAGATATAATCACTTCCAAAGCTGAAAATCTAACTTGTGCAGTCCTTAATAATACTAGCCATAATGTACACATAAAATTCCTTTCACCAATGCATTCTTTATCTGAAATAAGCTGAAATGTCCTCATTACTCTATCATAACATTCACTTTTAGGATTTTCTACTCCTGGTAATAAACTAACAATTAAACCAGAAAGACAAGGTAAGAGACATGGTCCCACAGGAAGAAAATATTTGTCAATCAGATCAAGAAATATAGGTTTTACTTGTGTGGCAGCATTAACAAAAAATGGGAACAATCCAGATGCATATAATCCCAGATCCATGCATAATCTATCACTACCAATCTTTTCAAAAATACTTCCATATGTTTCTAGTGCTTTAATATGAACACCACTTGGAAGAGAAGGGTTTAGACACTGAGCTAACCTTTTAGAAACAGTTTCTTTTAGAGGAATTTCAGTTATATAACCAAATTCACGGCTAATACATCTATTTAATCTTTGCAAACAGCTACTCAAATCAGCCCATTCCCTAGCTTTTTCAAAACTTTGTAGAACGCTTAAAATTTCCAGCTCATATTTCCGAAAATCACCCTTGGAACAAATAATGTCACTCATTGTAATATTTCAGTTGATTTGAAATATATAGATATATTATCATGTACATATAAACTTTAAATTTGAGCTTTTAACTAGAATACTTGTAAATACTTCAAACGTAATCTATTCTTGTATTTAGCGCAATCGTGTATTTGCTCAGTATCATTTCAAATTAGTATAATTTTTTTTAGATCACCTAAATTCTTCATTAAACTATTTAACATTAATACTTCTTCTATATACTGTTGAATATAAAGTTTAATATCTATAGAAATATTTAAAGATATTTTAAGATAACCTGGAAACCTAGATATAGTATTAGAGCGTGATTTAATATTAAAATAATTTATTGATTTAATAAATATAATAAATGTCAAGTCAACAAGATTCACAGAATTGTCGATCTACAGGAAGTTATTTCAGCCCATTTAGGTATCAAAATATTAAAATAAATACTGAATTTACTCCAATTTTTATTAGAGAACTTGAAGATTCTGCATTTAATATTAAGAAGTATATAAGATTGGTTGGAATAATACTTAATATAAAAAAGAAGCAGAAATATGTGGAATATACTAGTAAGTTCATTTTAATAGAGCTATATAATTGATGTACTATTTATGCTTTTAGTTAATGATTCTTCAGGAACTATTCGTGTGATTTTTTGGTTTAACCAAAATATAACAAATGAAGTTAATTTAATTGGAAGTATAGCTAGAGATAATCCGGTACTTATCCATATTTTAAATAATATGTTCTTATGTTTTTAAAATATAATTTTAATTGTATACATTTATAGGCACTAGGAACTTTAGTTGATATCCGTGGTATTGTAGACAAGTATAATAACAAGATTCAAGTCAAATGCTTTTTACTAAGAGTAGTAGATGATCCGAATTTTGAGTCTTTTTGGTGGATTAAACTATATGAATCAAGAAATAGATATTTGCCCAGATTAACGACTCAAATCCAAACTTCAAATATAGAAATAAATCAATATACCCCTTTAAGACATAAACTATGTACAATCAACGAAGATTCAAGTAATAATAATTTACTGAATTCAAGAAATGTTGAGATTTTTAAGTGCATGTGTAAATGTCATAGTGACAGTAGTAATAATTTCTCTTTAAGTAATTCAATTCATTATAAAATTATATCAAGACAAGTGGCTTATTCTTTAAGGAAGCTTGTAATGGGTAATTTAGTGAGTTACTCTGATAGTCCAAGTAAACAACAAATACATTTTGCTATAAATAAAATGCTCAATTGTATTTGTAACAAAAATCATATACTTAATAATATCCCTGTAAGTTTATTTTTATGCAAATTAGAAATTTCTATATATATATTAATTCAGTTAAATTGTGTCTCCTGTATACTAAATGCATCTAAAGATATTTTAATAAAGGAATTTCTTTTAAAAGTAAGTTTTAAACTTGTTAAATTGCACTAAATGAGTAATATATTCATGTATTTGATAAACTTAGGATTTCCCTATACCATCATCTTATTTATGTAGTTAAATAGTCAATCTTATATTCTATTAGAATAGTTTTGTTATTTTGGGAAATTTCCCTATATTATTTATTATATATAAAAAATTAATTAATTAATTAATATAGTATATATAACTATTCAAAAAACTCTAATGTAAATTTACATATTAACCATTAATTCAAATTTAAATTACATTGTTTTATAAAAAATTAATATTTTCGACAATTTCTGTTATACAAAGATTTATATAATTATTTCAAATTATTTATTTTATGTTTTTTTTTTTTTATGATACTTTATTTAAATAAATAAAGATGACATTTAGCTTCAGTATAAACATTTTTAAAATTGGTAATAGATGTATGAAATATTTTAAACATTATTTATATTATACAAGTATAATATTTCAAAAAATTGAATAATTTCCTTATTATTTGTAAATAAGAATAAAATATTCTATTTTTATATTGATAAAATTTTTTTTCTAAGTACAATTGTAATAGAAGGAATCCTAAAGAATCAAATCACTATGATATTTTAGTTTTCAAGCTAATTATATATCTTGTATAAATATATTAATATTATATTTAGTAGAGTTAATTTTAATATAAAGTAGGATAACACAAAATTTAAGTAATTATATAGTTTTAAATATTTTAAATATTTATCATATATAATCCAGGCTATAGTACAGAAATCACAAGGGTTTATTACTAACAATGTTTAGCTATTAATTTTTTTTAAATATATCTCTTTTTTTAGAATAATACAGTAAATTTTAATATAAAAAAAGTCATATATATAATAAATATTATTTGTGTTAGTTATTATCAAGATCAAAGTTAAAATTGGTTATATCACAGTATTTTAAATATAACGTTAAGATATTTAGTAATTTTCTAGTAGAATAATATTTTGCACTGTTTATAATAACTATATTTTTATATTTTAAAATTAAAGAAAATATATTAAAGGAAAATTTAGATATATTAATATGAAAGGTTGAAAAGTTTAATGTTAAATAATTCGATACCCTGAATTTTAAGAAGCTTTTACTTTAAATTATCAAAAAAAAGTCGGTTTCTTGTTAAAAAGATTTAAATTTTAAAGAATCAATCACCATTGTTGCAAAAACTAAAACTTTAATTTTAAGCTAGTCCACTTTGTATTAATCATGAAAAGTTCTAATTACTAATAATACCTTTTAGTTCAAATAATTTGAAATATATTAAAATATAAAAATAACGTATTTCTAGTCTTATTTTTATCATATCGTTTCAAATAATTGTAAATTAATCTAAAATAAAGTATTATGTATTTTATTGTACAAATATCTAGATATTTCAAACTTGTGTAATATTTAGTTATAAAAAAATTGTTATTTTTAACAATAAATACTTTATATTTTAACAATATATATTATTCATAGTTCAGTTGGTTATATTAATATTTATTATAATATATATTTGAGCATCAATTACAAAAATAAAAGAAATATTTTCATAATTGATTTTAATCCATAAACTTTAACTTAGAAACTTCAATTTATATTATTTAATTTAATTAATAAAGTTTTATTTCATTTGAATTTATAAATAATTATTGCATTTATACTAAATACTTAAATTTAACTTCGGTTAGTGTTTCATTTATTATCTTTTTTTTTTTTTTTTATAAAAAAACATTTTTTTCAATATCTAATAGATATAATATCTATAAACATTATAATAATTTTTGTTTATAAACTCTAGGATGCTATGGAAGAATGATTTTAGTATTATAGTTTGAAATTTCAAATATATTTAGGGTGAGTACTTTCAATATATTAAATTACTCAATAACTTTAGGATTCTGCAAAATAGTGTTAGTTATTATAAAACAAAATATTTGTAAATTTCTTATAATATCTAAGGTATAATCTAAATTAATTAGTATAATTTTCTTATTGATTAACCTAAGCATAAATTTGTTTGAAGCAAATTAAAACTATTATGCGAATATTACAACTATAAATTAAATACTGAGATCCCTTTAATTGAGCACGAAATAATTTTAATAAAAAAATATGTAGATAGGATATTATTTCTAGGAATTAATAATATTATAAAATAAAAATATTGGTAAATTTATAAATATACTTATATAAAATTTGTATATATCTAAAAATAGCTATTACTCAAGCTGTATTAATGCATTTATTTAAATAAACATGGGAAAGTGCATCAACCACAAAGTTACCCTAATATAAATTTTTTGATATTTAAAAAAAAGTTTTTTATTGGTGTAATAATGTGACTACTTGTAATATTTGAAAAATAAAGTGTTAATTATAATTAAAGTCTCCATTAGAATATCTCTAATATTAAATTTAAGACTTATTAAATAAGAAAGTTTACAAAAATATGCCACACTAAGAATTCAAGTATTTAAAATCTACTAATTAATTGGCAAAGTTACCACCTAGGTGTGACTTTTACGTACACATTGCACACAAACTTTAAATCTAGAAATAATTTAGCAATATATTACCAATAAAATCATTTAAAGGAGATGCAAAGAAAAGATTCATGTCAAAGTATTGAATGGTTTGATCCAGTAAGCAGACAATGTAGTAAATGGTCTAGAACAAGTTACTATACAGCTCGCACAGAACTCTCTATATTTGAAGATGATGAATATCAAAGTGATAGTTCTAAAATGATAGAAAACACTGAGAATATTGCTACTTCTTTTGAAACACCAGTTATAACTCGGAAATCTGTAAGTTTTAAATTACTAGATGCTAAACATCGGTCAGAAACTGTAGATATAAGTATATTGCAAGGATCAGGTGAAGAAATAAGAAATCGGCACACAGTAAGAAATAGATCTCAATCCTCACCAATAAAATCAATATTGAGGAATTTTAAATCAGAATATGAAGAACAATCATTAATCCTACCACTAAAAGTAGATTTGCCAATGATTAAAGATAGACAAGATATTTTTCATTATCCTACATTATATCCACCAAATATAGAAAATAGTTTAAATTATCTAGATTTTAGTAATAAAGGATTTCAAATAGAAGATAGAACCAAAATTGATTATGTAGATCCAAATGAAAGTATGCAGTCAAGATCCTCTAATACAATGTTTCATATAAGAACATCATTTAATAATGAAAATTTAGCTTCAGTCGAATGTCTAGAAAAAGATATTTGTAAACAAATAGTATATCCAACAAAACTCAGACCAATTACATGCCCTATTGATACACTAAATTATGAGTGTGTCTCAATTAAGGTAAATAGAGCATTAACAACTCCTTTAAATGAGCTAGTTTTAACTCCAATACTTTCTACAATAATTGAAGAAGAGAATGAAGTAGAAAAGATATCAGAAAATTCTTCATGTTTATATTGTTCTAGAGTATGCTGTTTTAATTAGATTAAGATATTGAATATTTATATGTATATATTATAAATCAGATCAATTTTTACAAATATCCAGTGGTACCCCTTCATTTTCATAATTATTACTTTTAATATAGCTCATATCGTTGTAAATTTGGATTATAAGTGAAAGAATCATTAGAAAAATTCCAATAAAGCTTTTAGAAAGTATGATATATATGCATGATGAATATAGAGTATATGAACATATAGATACAGCTCTAACACTTTTTAATTGTAATGTGAACGTTAATCCAAATGATAATAAAGATGCTATAAATATTATTAGAGCTGATGATTTGGAAAATCGCAATAAATCTATCACAAAAGGATAGAATTGTCTACTTGGTAGTAAAAACTTCATTCTTAATAAATGCATACAAATACCTATAGGAATAGATAATTTTGAAATATCAGAGATGTTTGTTGCCAAGACTTCTGGTATTGTTATATTTCTGAGATCTATTTGATTTAAGCTAGAATATGAGAAGAATTTAAGAAGTGAGATTCCAAATATAAGTAGTAGAAATAAAGGTGAATAAATTGGATATTTTCTGATAAAGTCTAATTTTAATATTTCTGGATATGAAAAACATATAGATAATGTTATAGATATTAAAGAAAATAGGTAAAGTTTCGATATTCTTTTTTTACCAAGATGATCAAATTTATACTTTATGTCCAAACTATATCCAATAAAAACAAATACAATAGCCACTAACATTCCAGAGATATGTTGAGATCCATCCAAAGTTGTAAGTAGACTATATATTAATCCCACTAATATTGTTTTCAAGCTATTTGAATATGTGCAAACTTTGAGCGAGAAATCAAATGGTAGCGGATCCCTAATCTTAAAAAAAAGGGATATAATTGATAGGAATGTCAAACTACCAAATGAACGACCAGCTAATAAAATCCATGGTTCTATTTTAGTTGTTCGCAGAAGTATTAAACTTATTATCTGTGAAATTATAGATATAAGCATCATTAAGTGACACTTAACCATTTCCTCAAAACTTTTTATCTCAGTATCTTTGCTTTTTATTAGGTATTTTTTAAACTTTTCCCAAGTCAACTCATCCATATTTAGATTCAGCACTTATTAATTTGGTGATAATTCTCATCTGGTAAACTTTTTTAAGTTTATTGTATGGCGCTGTAAATGTATTACTACAAGCGTGGTATTACAAGTTAATCTATTATCACTTCATCTTTATACAATCTTTAGTAAAAACTCTTATTATAAGGATATTAATATTAGGACTCTACTATATTTGTATATTTTAGAAGGTGTAAACTTCATTATATGACAGCAGAAGAGGAACATCTACCTTTGCTCCACATAAAAAAGCAGAATTTAGGTATTTGGGGCTTTTTAAAAGATATTATTTGGTCAAGAGATCATCCATTTAATGAAAGAATTATATACTTTAATGGGAAGACTGATCCCTCAAGATTTGTTCCTAATGTTGTATGCAATCAAAAGTATTCTTTGTTGACATTTCTTCCAAAAGTTTTATATGAACAATTTAAATATTTTTTTAACTTTTTTTATTTAATGGTAGCCCTACTTCAATTTATACCTGCACTTAGGACTGGTCCTCTATTTACTTATATTGCACCTCTACTTCTAGTATTGTTTGTAACAGTAAGCAAAGAGGCAATAGATGATATCCGTAGATATGTAAGAGATAAAGAATGTAATAACAAGAAGTATAAAATTATAACAAGTAGTGGTGTAAAAGAAGTTAAATCCTGTAAAATTGAGGTAGGTAATATTATAGAAGTAAATACAAATGACAGAATACCAGCAGATATATTGTTTTTACGAACAAATGATCCAACAGGTACAGTTTTTGTAAGAACTGATCAACTAGATGGAGAAACTGATTGGAAAGTAAAAAGGGCTCTTGGAATTACTCAACATTTCGAAAATATAGATAATATATTTCAATTAAATGGTATGGTCCATATAGAAGCTCCCAAAAAAGATATATACACATTTAATGGTACAATTCAATATTATGATCCTTGTATATCCCAAGTAAAAATTCCTGATATATCAATTGTAACTACAAAGGATGAGGGGGTGAATGAAATAACTACATTATCTAATTTAAATGATATAAATCAAATACTTGACTCAGGATCTAATAGCTGCAGGAATAAGAATCCAATAATTGAATCTCTGATGTTGGATAATACAATATGGGCTAATAGTGTACTAACATGTGGCAAGATATATGGATTAGTTATATATACTGGTATAGAAAGTCGTTCATTAATGAATACTTGTGGGCAGAGTTTACGAACAAAAATAGGATTACTAGATACTCAAGTTAACACATTATCAAAGATATTATTCGTACTATTAATAATTACGTCATTCTTTCTCGTATTTTGTAAAGGTTTTGATGCTTTGTGGTATATATCTTTTGGTCGTTTTATGTTATTACTGTCTTCCATTATTCCTATCTCTTTAAGGGTTAATTTGGAGATGGCAAAGATTTTCTATTCAGCTCAAATTTTGCACGATAAAAAAATGAAAGAGGTTACAGTAAGATCTAGTATTCCTGAAGAACTTGGTCGTGTTGATTACCTACTTACAGATAAAACAGGTACTTTAACACAAAATTCAATGGTGGTGCAGACTCTTCATACTGGTCATACTGTATATCATCCTGAGAATTTTAGTGATTTAAAGTCAATTGTACAATATATGCTAAATGATGAGCAAAATAATCAATTAGAGGAAAAGAATTCAAGTGATAATTTTAATAATCATGATAATTTTATTTTAAATACCTCAGTAAAATCTTGGAAGTATCCATTAAATATCTCTCACATTCAGAATTTTCTTTTAGCTATTGCCCTATGTCACAATATTTTTCCTAGATCATCTTTAGATGATAATAAAGATGAAGTTTCTGAATCTACTACATTAGATCTAGTAGATAATGAGAAATTAGATTCAGAAGAATGTATGGTTGAATTTAATCAGAAGCATATTGTATATCAATCATCTTCACCAGATGAGATAGCTTTGGTGACTTTTGCAGCTAGCCTAGGCCTAAGACTAGTTGAACGAACAAATGAATATATGGAATTGGATTTGGAGAACTCATCTAGAAGAGATTTAGTTTTTAACATAAATTCAAATGTATCTAATATACAAACATCTTTAAAAAGTAATCGTTTATCTTTTTGTATTTTAGCATGTTTCCCATTCTGCAGTACTACAAAACGAATGGGAATATTACTTGAGTACCAAAAAAAGTATATTTATTTTAGTAAAGGTGCTGAAAGTGTAATGGTTGATCTTTTAAAGCAGAAGGGATCTGGCTGGTTACTCGAAGAATGTACTAACATGGCAAGATTGGGACTTCGTACTTTAGTATTTGCTTATCGTTATTTGTCTCAACAGGAATATGAAGTATTCAATAATGTTTATTCCTTCCCTTGTACGAGTTTAGTTCAAAGGAACCATAATTTAAACAATGCAAGAAAACTTGTTGAAAAAGATATGGAATTACTAGGATTGACTGGAGTTGAGGATAAATTACAAATGGATGTTCATTTAACTTTGGAGGCATTTCGTTATGCAGGTATAAAAATATGGCTACTTACTGGTGATAAACTTGAAACAGCACTTTGTATTGCCATTTCAGCTGGTATAAAACCAAAAAATTTCGATTTTTTTATATTAAAATACGAAGATAGGAAACATATCAATACTTGTAATAAAAATAAATCTGAATCAATTCACAAAATTTCTCAATTAGATATTATTAGCAACATGCTACATAGGTACATTTTGGAGATGTCATTAGATCATGTATTGGTCGTTGAGGGGTTATTGCTTAATTTATGCTTAAATCACTTTCCTCAGTTACTAATTCATGCAGCTGCTATTGCACCAGCTGTAGTATGGTGTAGATGTTCACCTTCCCAGAAAAAAGAATTAGTACTACTTTTAAAGAATTATCACATGAAATATAGAGAATACGACAATGTCCAGCTTTTCTCACATGATCATTCTGATATACTGGAAAAAGGAGCAATTTCTCATTTAGTTAGTAGAACTAGATATGACAGAAATATCAGTAATGGACCCTTGAAAAGACGTAAAAAAGAAAGAAAGGGAGATCTAAGTGACAATGAAGTAAATAAGAAAATTTCAATATTAAGTGAAAATATTAGTAATATTGAAAGTCATGGAAGTTTGCATAGCTTATCTGTAAATAATATGGATGAATGGAGCCAAGAAGAATTTTATAATAATAACACTCAAATCCATTCTAATAATTCTATTATTAATATTGGTCATACAAATAACTCTCGAAGACTAATTTCATCAACATTTTCTGGAATTTCTAGATCATGTCGTATATGTGCTGTTGGAGATGGTGGAAATGATGTTGGTATGATCCAAGCTGCTGATATAGGTATAGGTATTGTAGGAAAAGAAGGGCAACAAGCTGCAAATGCAGCAGATATAAGTCTTCATGAGTTTGCTGACTTACGTCCTCTCTTTTTATGGCATGGAAGGCATGCCTATCAAAATAGTGCTAAATTAGCACACTTCGTTATTCATAGAGGACTTATTATTGCATCAATGCAGTGCGTATTTTCAGCATTGTTTTATTTTATACCAGTAGCCTTATTCCAAGGATGGTTAGCTGTAGGTTATGCTACATACTATACAATGGCTCCTGTTTTTTCTTTGGTCTTTGATAAAGATGTCAATGAATCTACTGCTATGTTATACCCAGAGTTATATAGACATTTAAAATCAGGCAGGGCTATGTCAATCAAAATCTTTTTTTGCTGGGTCTGGAAATCTTTATATCAAGGTGCAATAATCATGCTTGGTGCTATCTTAATGTTCAAAGATAACATATTAATGAATCTAGTTTCTATTACATTTACAACATTGATTTTATCAGAAATTCTAAATGTTGTTACAGAAATACACCATTGGAATATATTTATCCTTTCATCATGTATTGCCTCATTACTTATATATTTTATCTCTTTTTTTCTTTTAAAGAGTTACTTTGACTTATACTTCATTTTCACTTATTCCTTTTGGGGGAAAATATGCGTTCTAACTTTAATTGCCTGGGGTCCTGTTATTTTATTTAAGATTATAAAGAAGAGTGTTCATCCTCCAAGATACTACAAACTAATGCAACATTAGGATGATACTATTACATACTTATTAAACCTTTATATATTTTCATGTTGTGCAGCAATTAATTGAATATTTAATATTAAATGTATAAATAATATTCCATTTATTAACATGTTGATATTTGGTTTCCACAAACTTTTATCACTTATCTTTGAGTGTTATTTTTATTTTTAAACTCTAAGGTTATTATAATAGTATATAGTAATGCCAAAATAGTTATAAAGAAGTGTATCCAGTAATTAGTTACCATTACAAACCCATATATAATTCTAGATATTAATGCAACTAGAAAAACCAATAAAATACCAGCACATACTGATGTTATGGATGCAAAGACTGTTTTGAGAAAGGATTTAGAATACATAAGTAGGATTTTGTGTGGAGGAGGTAATTTATATGGGTATCTACAAATATTACAGAACTTTCTAGACCAAGGTCGATCTATCTGAGATTTTTGCCATTTACAGAGGCAATAAAGGTGAATATATGCTTGAGTACCTCTACATTCACAAGGAGTAATTAGTGGAGCGTATAAATCTTCGGCACCAAAACAAAATCTACATTCTCTATTAAGCTGATATTTATCTTTATCCATTATATAAATTATATTGGAGCATATAGTAGTGAATATAATACTAATAAAACACTGAGATCACACAATTTAGTTATGTGATGTATTCTACTCAAATACATATTACCACTATATTTTATAATATTGGGCAAGTATAAGATAAGGATTTCTTTTTATTTTAGCCAGTTAAATCTCAAATCTTAATTTATATTTAAATTTATGACGATACTTTTGTAGTTTATTCCTAAATGTATCAATGTGGTCACTTTTTGATAGCACATGTAAATAAAATTTAGGCGGTAATGTCAGCAAAAATTAGAGGAAAGATGAGAGCTGCTGTAAGTCTATTGGAGAATCAATCTTCCAGAGAATCCATTCTTTAATAATCTCTGATACATACTTGGCCCATTTTGGAAATATCTCACATTTAATTATATGATACTTTGAAAAATCTTCAAAAGTTGGTATTGCATATAGTAAAGAGTGGAGACAAATCCCTAATGGTAATTCTAATTGGTATTGAACATTTATTTTGTTCATATTATTGTCAATTGTCATAATACCACCTCCTCCAAAATGTATATCTTTATTTCCTGTATTATTTGAAGGGAAATTATTGTCTGAATACACAGAAGAGCTTGGCCTAAGAAATTGTTCATTTAAATCAATATCTTGTAATGAAAAACTATAATTTACAACATAAGGACTCCCAAAATAAGGGTATTGAATCATATCACTATATTTATATTCTTTTCTATTAAGTGAATATAAATGATCCAAAGTAACTGGAAATCCAAGATATTGTAAATGAGCACGTATTTGATGAGTTCTCCCTGTTACTGGTTTACAAAGAACATAAGAATTAGGCTTATCGCAAATATTGGCACTTTCAAAATTCACTTGATCAATTTTAATTTTTTTCCTATCTTCTTCTGACAAATATTCAATTTTTAAAGGAAAGAACCAAGTCAAGGCACTTTTCCCACTTTCAAACGATACTTTAGTCATAAGATTATCACCTACTCTATCTTTTATTATTTCTAATGGTGCTTCACATTTAATTCCAAAATTAATATTTAATCCCATCTCTAAATTCGGTATTTTAACTAGTTGTGTACTTTTAAATAACTTACCTATATTTACATGTTCTAAAGAGCTAAAATCCCCCTCAACATGAGCTAAATAGTATTTGTGAGATTTAGTAATAATTTTAGATAAAAGTCTTGTTGAATCACAATTCTTTGATAAAATTACAAGACCTGAAGTTACACGATCTAGTCTATTTATTGGATGAGCATATAACTTATCATCATTAGTTATTCTTGATTCTATCTTATTATCTATAATTACTTCGGTTTCACTTCTAAAATATTTATTTATTACTATATTTGTCAGTGATAGCTTGTGGAATCTTCCTTGAGGATGACAAGGAATACCATAAGGTTTGTACACAGCTAAGAAGTGTTTATTATTATAAAGTATAACAACATTATCAAGAGGTGCAGGCAATTCAATCATCAAAGATTCGTGCCTTATTACATCTCCATTGAAAATACGATGATCTAAAGAGTTTACAGGTTTTCCATTAACAGATATCTTACCACAATTAACAGCTTTTTGATATTCGTTAATTGGTCTAGTCCTAAATTCCTTGCTAAAAATGTCATATAATGTCTTTCCACGCCATCTCATTTTACATGACACGCTGTAATCTATTATATATGGGGGAACGATTCTAACTTCTGAGTCCAGTTGAAAAATGTTACTTTTCTCAAGTAATTTTTCATCATCACGTAAAGCTACCTTAGCTATAGGAAATTCTTGTGTTCCCAAAATTATTGCTGGCTTTAGTTTTCCATTAAATTCCATATAATTTATGACTATTAGCTATAGCCATTATTTGGGAACTTTGATACTACTTAAAAGAATTGTTCTACCGCCATACTATTTAAATTTCTGTTAATATGTAAATTATACCCTAAAATGGAGCATATCTCATTAGAAACTGAAATTAATGCACTCAAAGCTATATATGAAATTAGTACTGGGATAATATCTATGGATAAGTTTCCGGAACCTGGAATTTTATATAAAGAGTTAGATAATACATTATACTTATATGTAAGTTTAATAAAATATATTATAAACAAATTATCTTGTCTGAACTTAAATAATTCTCTTGCTTAGGTGGAATACCTAGAAGGTATTATGGAATTTAAAATTGGGATACCATCTGGATACCCTCAAGAGGAGTTAGCTTATGACCTTTCCAATTGGTTCTTTGATACCCATTTATTATTTATGAAGGACTCATCTATATCATCTAGAAGTATTGGATTACCCTCTGAACTACTTAAATTATTGAGAGATTTAATATTATCACGCTTAAATAAGAGAGATGAACCTATGCTTTTCGAGATGACTGAGATCTTACGCTCATATCACTATAACTTATCAAATAAAGAAAGAAATAATTTAGAAGAAACTAAATCTTCGAAAAATGTGTTCAAAGATCCTAAAGTAAAACTTGATAGTTCCAACGGTGATCTAATTTATGGAATAACTCATGGCGAACCAATTATAGACAGAAAGAGTGTTTTCCAAGCTCATGTATGTAAAGTTTATTCAAAAGAAGAAGTTGAAAAAGTATTGAAATGGTTATTAAGTAATTCAAAAATTGGGAGAGCAACTCATAATATATGGTCATATAGATTATGTTGTGATAATAAACAAAAAACATCTGGAGGATCATTCCCTATAGGTTATGACGTTATTGTACAAGATCATGATTCTGATGGTGAAACTGCTGCAGGAGGAAGATTACAACATCTTTTAAATGTAACTAATGCAAAAAATGTATTTGTTATGGTTTCTAGATGGTATGGTGGTATTCAATTAGGCCCAGATAGGTTCAAACATATAAATAATGCTGCAAGATTAACATTAGAAAAATGTGGCCTTATTACAACTAAATCTAATAATAGATAATAAAAAAAAGTAATGTATAAATTTCATAACCTCAGTATGTAATCAACTATCTTCACTATTGTTTAATAGAATAAATTCATATATCCATATCAATGTCTACATTATTTATAATGTTTTCTTGGTCTAACATATTAGGTACTCCTTTTGATACTGTATATTTATGGTTGCAAATTGGACATATAAGATCAGCTTCTAATATTTGAAACTGTAGAAAGTTATCTTTAGATATTTGTTCATATTCTATATAATATAAAACTAAACTTACATTCATAATAGCATTATGAACTGCCTTCAAAAATATATCATCATTTTTGTCCTCTAAATTGTAGCTTATTGGTAATTCAATATCAAATTTAGCAGCTGTACTAACTAGAACTTCCCAATCTAATTTTTCAAGCATACTTTGGATTTGTTCCTTAGAGAAATACGTATCTAACTGTGAAGTAGCTTCCTCTTTATGTCCTCTCAGCTTTATTTCTAATGGAAAACCATTTTTACAACATTTTCTATTGCTGAAATAAATATAAGTTGTTACATATTTTGGGACAGTTTTTATCTCATTATCAAGAGAACTTCCTTAATATATCTTATCTAATATAATATTATTAGATTATCATTTATACTTACCACATCAGTATATTATGAGTTAATAGACGCATATTTCTTATCAGAAAAATATTTCTTTACCCTTACAATAAAGAACTAGACAAGAAATTTTGACTCCTTATTTTCAAATATTGCAATCCCCGCCTAAAGTGGGTGTATTATAAGTTATTGAAAGGTGCACCCAGACTAATCTAAAAATACAGATAATTAATATTATTGTAATCATTTGATTTTATTTATATAGGATCAGATAGTTCTGATTTATTGAATGTTCTAGAAAAATCTTCTAAACCCTGTATATTTCATTTTATACGAATCTTTCTGGTTATTAATTTCAAGATTAATGTAATATGATGAAATACAATATATGGGTACTTTTTACTATAGCTTTTGTTATCCCAGCACTTTCCCTAGAAGTAGATACTTATAAGAATGTCTTTATTTCTTCAAATGGTAATGTTGAAGTTAATAATCCAAAACTATCTAGTATAAATCTTGTAAGAAGTAATCAATTAGATGATCAACTAAAATTTTGGGATTCAAAGGACATTCACTTTTCTATAAATAGTAAAGATCTAATACATTTACCTGCATCTTTAAGATCTGGATCATCTTTAGATAACTCAGATAGGGGTTCTTTTGTTATTTATGATACAAATGATTATCCATTTGCTTGCCTCTGTGATAAACAAGAGTATGAAAATTGGAAAGAGTCTGGGAACTCTAGTACCAAAGTCCAATGTGCCAACTATATTAGTAATTCAATTTTCAATCAGCAAGATCTGTCATATTGTGATCCTACCAATATTGCAGCATCGGAGAATTTAAATTACTATTAAGATATAATCTTCAGTAGCATTTTTTTAATAGAGTAGCTTAATAATTATGTACTTAACATAAAACACATAAAATTGGTCTACCTATTATTTTATTCTTTGTTAAAATTCTTAAAAAGTAAATTTTAGTACTATTTTGATTAAATTTGTTCTTAGAAATTCCTTTAAATTATAAGTAACTTTCTTCAGACAAACATAATTACATCGTGAGTTTTCTTTTGTAATTTAAATTTTGTGAAATATATGAACTCAGCTAAATTTTTTAGTAATTTATTTATATAATAAATTAATATAAATTTACAGAATTATTAATATTTAAACATAAAATATTCACATATATATTATTGATATTGAAAATAGAAGAAGGAAGAAACAATTTATTGAAACTTGAAGCTATTAGAAAAACTAAATTAAATTACTTATAATTTTAATGATAAGTATTTGTATTATTAAATTTTACTGATTAAAAAATATATATTTTTATTATAATTATATTTATAACCATTTGAATGTTATGTGTTTTGTATTAAAAAAAAAGTAATCTCAATTTTCTAAATGATAATATAAACTTGAAAAACTAAAAAATACAATAATTAAGATAATAGAATATATCATTTTTTCTAATTTTATTAAACTGTAGATATTCACAATATTTTTAAAAAAAAAAGAATAATTTATAGAAAGTCAATTGTATTAAATTTTTGTTTTGCTATTAAATTACCATGTATTATGTAATATTAATAGATTATATTCTTTTATTTATTCATCTTAAAAATAACTATGAACATACTTAAAACTCTCAAAATTATTTAATGCTTTTATGGTGTAAATATTAGTGTATATCTTTAATATTAGACAAATTATGGGGTTATATAATATGTAAAAACAACTATTATTGTCTACTAAATAACAATGTTAACTTACTCGGTAAAAACGCTAACATCTACAATTTGATACATGCTTAGTAGTTAACTTCTACCATTCACTATTATCCACTCATTTATAAATACTTATATATAAAATATCCATTATACTATAGAACATTCAAACTTGAAGCAAATTCTAATAAAAATGGATAATAACCTCATTAATTTAATATATATATTGAAAAATTGACATTTAGTCGATATATTTTCAATATTAAATTTCATATTAGGTAGAATTAATTAATGAAATTCTGATGGTTATTTATATAATTAAGTTTTTAATGCAATATTATATTGTACCAAACTTGAATATATATATAAATATTTACTATTTAAAATTTTACTTATATAGTAAAAAAATTTAATTTCTAAAATATTCTATATAAAAAACTTTAATTCTATTTTTAAAAAAAGGAGTTTAGTAATAAAGTGTTTATTGGGGGTATTTAGTAATACAAAGTTGTAATGATTGAAATTGACTGATTTCGTAGAGTTTCCAAAATGAGAAATAAGCTATTTATATAGTATTGTTATTTCATCATTTATTATACTATATAGAGTATATAATCACAATTATATGAGAGTTGAATATTAAAAGTGTATATAATTACATAAATTAACATATAGTAAATTGTCTTTAAAAAATATATAAATCTTACCAATAAAATATTTTTAAATAACGTCATAATCATTTGTATTATCAGCTAATTCATCAAATTCATCATTATCATTCATCTTTGCATACTCCAAATCCCCATCAAACAGATCTTCATCCTCTTCTTGTGACATGTTTGTGTCTTCATTCTGCCCTTCATTCCCACCAAATAATAAGCTATCATCTTCATTATTTCTGGCTCTCTTATTTTCAATTAATTCAATTTTGTTAATCATTCTAACTTTATTAAGCATATCCTTACTCTTTTTGTTAGAAACTAATGTGTCCATTAAAATTTCTTGAGGAAACAAATTCTTGTAACTATCACCTTCTACATGTAATAGTGATAAAATATATTCTTTAAACATTGTAGCTTCATTATTTTTATCTAAGCAATCCCCAAGTATAGTTGAATCACTTGAGCCAATATTCATGTTGTAACGCCAAAAATTAACTAGTTGAAAGAAATCCTCAATACAGCTATCGTGCTGATTCATATCTTTCATTTTATTAGCCTTATCTTGTGAATTTTTAAAGTAAGGATGAGGGGGATAAATATCAAGATCTACACTTTAAAAAAATTAAGAAGTATTATAATTACTTGAAGTTGCAATATTTGTGAAAAATATACTTATTTAATATGCGAAATATAATATAAAATAGACTTCTTATAATTATAATAATATATCAAACATATTCAGAAATATTAAAGTCCAAATAATATTTAAGTAATGAGTCTTACCTTCAATATCTCTTTGACATGGTGTATTTATATCTATATCCTGTTTCATTCTACCCAAAAGTTAAATCTCAATTTCTTAAATAATATTTGTATAGGTCTGATCCACGGGTATCACATAAATTCTGACATTTAGGCGGCAAATGTAAGGCTTTTGCATTTATTTTGCAGATGCTCAGACGATTAAATACAATTTTTATATTACAATAATAAAAATGAGATCATACCCAACAGAAGCAGAGATTTTGGAATGTGAAAATAATCTTGAGGAAATTAGATCTATTGTAGAGAAAGAACCTCTAATTAGTTCACCTATACATCTTTCAATTTTAGAAAGTGAATATAAGCAGAATGAGCTCTTTAACGAACAATTTAGATCAATAATTCATGAATTTCCGTATATTAGAAGTGTCAGAAGGGATGGATGCTGTTTTTATCGTGGATATTTATCTTGCATAAGATTATATCTTAAGAATAACCCAGATTTAGCAATACAGTTTAAAGGTTATATTCAGAACACTTATGAAATAGTAAAAAGTGTAGGCTATCTTAATGAAACAATCTCCGATTTTTTTGAATCTTTTTGCTCTATCTTTGATACTACTAGCTTGAAAAGTAATGAAGATCCAATGTGTAATGAAGAAATATCTAATCCGGCTGTTGTATACGCTCGTATCCTTACTTCAACATATATTAAACTAAATAAAGAGAAATTTGAAAACTTCTTAAATGGCTTAGATGTTGAACAATTTTGCAAACAAAATGTAGATCCTATGTGGAAAGATGTTGAACAAATTCAAATTGTTGCTCTCACATCTATTTTAAAAATTCCTTTAGAAATCATATATTGTGATGGACACTCAAAAAAACCACATAAATATACATTTCCAGAATCAGAAAGACCCTTAGTATACTTACTATATACTCCTGGTCATTATGATATTCTATTAAATTCTATTTAAGTTGGATCATCTAAATACAAAGTACATTATGTTTTGATAATATCAATAAATCAAAATAACTACTTTTTTTATAAATATTGAATAATTCATCTATATAATATTTATTCTTTTACATTTCTTGATGATGTTTCTTTCTATCCTGCAATAGATACAATTGTCTCTAATGCAAATAATAATCTCCAAACTGATGCCAAAATATTTTGTTTTATTGCATCTATTAACTCTAGCCTTTCTCTATTAATAATCCTTTGTATTCTTATAATTTCCTCATCTAAAAATTTCTTCATATTATCAGACAAACTAAGTGAGTAAGATCTACTTATATTTTCATAACACCACTTAATTGTGTTCCTTCCTATTCCCAATTGGCATATCATACTCTGACCAAGTAATTCTATATCATTCACCTTTAATGTAGTAGATCTTAAAGTAAAAATTTTTTTATAAATAATATCTAGAAATTGGGAACTTATTTTACAGGGATAATCTGGAAAGAAATTTATTAATTGTGAAATAATAAAAACCCTAATATCATCAAAATTAACACTATTAGATAGTTTTATAGTTAATTCATTTAAAAAACATTGTGGGTTTAATCCAGTAGTAGGTTCTTTAAAGGGTTCATCTTTGATAGATTCCAAGATAATATTACTTTTGAATTCATTTGATTTTGTTTGAGCTTCATCAGCTGATTTATATCCTATTGTGTAACTGTCGAATATTAAAGTTATACAACCAAATATAAACAAAATCAGCAGAAAACAATAGTATATATTATTATATATGACACCTAACCATGAATATGGAGTCCAAAATACTAATATACCATGTATAATTTCCCAAATACTATTATTTTCGCATACTTCTTGCATACTCTTGCATTTAATAAACGTAAATTATAATCTATAAGTAAAATATTGTAAACCTAAAGGAAAAATTAATTAAGGAAAACCACAAAAAAATTGTCTAATAAACTACTTTTTTAAATGATTAGACCATTATTAAACTATAATGTCTGCAATTCTTTCAGAATATTATCAGACATGCAATAGTCAACGACGCGCATTATGCGTAGTATTTTAACTATCTTCTAACAAGTACTAAATTTAATTTTAGTAATTTTATATAGTATTAGATTTTTAATAAATTACATATTTATCTGACTCAAAGTGAGTTTATACGATGATTTCGTATTATTTAATAGCTCTTTAGCTAGATCTATTTATTAATTAAAATGTTAGATCTAAGTTTTTCCAATATAGAAATGTCCTTTTTTATAGTTACTAGATAAATACAAGTAAATATACCTGAATTTGAGTAGAATAATTTATTACTATCTTAACATTACAAATTAAACTAAAAATATCTGTAAATACTTTTAGTAGCTATATCTAGTATTAATATTGAAAGGTAATTAGTAAATTTGAAAAAAAAAGTAGAATTACCAATAAATTGTACAAATATGTGATCAATAAGGTTGATTATATTATAAAGGTATACTATAAAAGCCCCAAACTTTTAAATATATATTGTAGGTAATATATTGGTAAAAATAGGCTAGTAAACCCAAGTACTTTATTTGTAATATGTTGAATACTTAGATATTCAAGATCATTTGAAAAGTTCATTATAGTATAGCAAAGTACAAATGAAACAAAGTTGATCTATAATTAGCTATTAAGGTTAGTATCATAGTTTTGGAAATAAGAGAAATTTCAGCGCGTCATGTTTAATTATAAAGACAAGAGACAAAGTATAAAAGGTTATATAGGGGCAATTTATAGTTGAAATGAAAAGCAAGGAAGTGTGTATGAATAGTTCTGAAACCAAAATTATGAGAGAACTTGAGGAATCTTTAACAGATTTGAGTATAGTTGACTGTAACAAGTATGAAGATGTTGAATCAAAAAGTATTATAGGTACTGAATATGGGAATGAAAATATCATAAGAGAATTAGATAAATGTGAAGATGGAGATATTGATAATAGTATGAATAATCAAACAAAGACTATAGAGAAGAAAAAGAAAAGGAAAAAGAAAAAGAAAACAAATAATGACTTGTCTGTATATGGAGCCAAAGATGAAAAGTTACCTGATTTACAGATTCACTCTATACCAAGACAAGAGAATATTCATCTTAGAAAAATAAATAGTTGGGAAGCTATAGAAGAGTCACTTCAAACATTTCCACCGAGTATTCCTGTTGACAGGATATATGGCAAGTTCGCTTATCCTGAGGGTGAAATAATGGATTATAGTGGAATAAATTCATATAGAGTGAGTTCAGAGGAGAAAAAAGAACTAGAGAGATTGTATTGTGTTGATTATACTGCAGCAAGAAGAGCAGCTGAAGTTCATAGACAAGTGAGGCGTTATATTCAAAGTATAATTAAACCTGGTATGAAATTGGTTGACTTGTGTAATTTATTAGAAAGTAAAACTAAGGAATTAGTTAGTGCTAATGGATTACAGAGTGGATGGGGTTTTCCAACAGGATGTTCTTTAAATAACTGTGCAGCTCATTATACACCAAATCCGGGTGATGATACAATTTTAATGCAAGGTGATATATGCAAACTTGATTTCGGCGTTCAAGTAGAAGGAAGAATTATTGATTGTGCATTTACCATTGCATTTGAAGAACACTTTGATCCACTGGTACAAGCAACAATAGATGCGACAAATAGTGGCATTAAAGTGGCTGGTATTGACGTACCTTTTTCTGAGATAGGAGCAAGTATTCAAGAAGTAATTGAATCCTATGAATTTGAGTTTAAAGGGAAGTTATATCCAATAAAACCTATTAGAAATTTGAATGGTCATTCAATATCTCTATATGAAATACAT
Organism: Cryptosporidium andersoni; assembly: GCF_001865355.1. Lineage (NCBI taxonomy): Eukaryota > Apicomplexa > Conoidasida > Eucoccidiorida > Cryptosporidiidae > Cryptosporidium > Cryptosporidium andersoni. Next base: position 404,198 of record NW_027122907.1, read on the forward strand.
GGTGGGAAATCAGTTCCCATTATTGCGACAAATGATAGTACAAGAATGGAGGAAAACGAATTTTATGCAATAGAAACTTTTGCCTCTACAGGCAAAGGCATTGTTATTGAAGGCGCAGATTGCAGCCATTATATGAAGTGTTACGATAACTTTTGTTTGAATAAACCTCAATTAAGATTAAAATCAGCAAAAACACTACTCCATGCTATTAATACAAATTTTGGTACATTGGCTTTTTGTCGCCGTTGGCTAGAACAATTAGGATATACAAAGCATACTCTACCTCTTAAATGTCTTGTAGATGCAGATATTATTCGTCCTTACCCACCACTTTATGACTCAATTGGCTCCTATACATCCCAAATGGAACACACTATTTTGTTAAGACCTACTTGTAAGGAGGTACTATCAAGAGGTGATGATTATTAAGATTACTTTTAATATATTATTACAGGTTTTCTAATTTGTAGTCATTTCGAGTTCAAATTATCTATTTTACTTAAAGATTATGTTTAAAATATATTATATATACACATTTTCAACTTTGACTATATTAAATTATAATTTCTTATTTAAATAAAAGTGATGCTTAAGTTTATAATTGAATATTTTATAGATAATAGTGTCTTTTATATACCAGCTAATTCCTAAATATTAAGATATCTTAAACTAGATTATACAACTATGATACTTTATAAATTTTAGTTAGATAAACTGAATTCATAGTATTGAATATTCCTGAAATTTGATATTAAGAAAATCCATCATTGTTATTGATTTCATCATAACACTTAAATGTTGTATAAAGCATAGTTACTAAATTATTAATTTTCGTTCAGCTTTAAAATTAAGCTTATTTAACTGCAAAATTGTCTATGATCCACTTCTTTGTATAATAAAATGTGTGCTAGTAATATACATTAATTAGATGATAATAGAGTTCTAATAACATGTTATATTTATGAATTATAAAAAAATTATTATCAAACACAGTGAAATATGTTTTATTTTAAAAGATGAGAAATAATATAATAAAATTCTCATTATTTTTAATTTTATCTCAAATAAATAAGTTATATATATTATCCATTATATCTTCACTATTATTATTACTAATGAATTATAAAAAAATTTCTCAAATCAGATGAAAATTGCTCATTCATTAATATGGAGTTAAATTGTATATATTCAAGACTTTAAAGGTTTAGGGTATGGATTTTAAATATAGTGAATAAACTAATAAAACTTCATGGAATATTATTATTTTAAAGTTTAATAGAGTTTCCAACTTAAATATCTCTATTTACACATTAAATATTAGTATTAGTTAATACTGCAGTATTTGTATCATTGATATATAAAAATAAAAGTTAAATATTCATTTTAAGTAAAAGATTATTATATTTTGAGTAAATAGGTATATTAAATTACAAATATATTAAATTTCATTAAATTTACTACCAAAACCTCAGCCAAGCGTAAAAGGCATATGTAATTAATCCTGGAAGAGTTAAAAAGAACATAAAACATACAATAATAAAAATTTTTAAGTATATATTGATATTTCCATAATCACCATGAACCAGAGCATCATTAGGATCTATTTCCCATAACAAGTCTAATAATCCATATGCAATATCTTGTAACTTTAATAAAGAAAATAAGTGGATAAATTTACAGAAAATCTTTTTTAATATTCTTTGCCAAAAAGATAGTGCCTGTGTTGGTGAAATATCTATAGAATTTTTGATATATTCCTCTGGAAAACCTAATTTTTTCGATATATTAGTTAAGTTTCTTATATAATCATCACTTGGGTAAGTATAGTTAACCTGAGTTCCTTCATTACGTAAACTACTAAAATACTTTGATTTTAAAATATCAACACCTCCTTTTTTTAATAAATTATCTATAAAAACCTTGTCTAAAAGCATATTTGAGACATTAGCTGTTATTGTCATAGCTTTTATCTGTTTACTTTCATAATTCATCCCACTCCTCAGAGTTGTTTGACTAATATTTAAATCTTTAAACTCAATATTACCATCATCATATATCTTTACGATGTCAATAGTAATATTTAGAACTTCATTCATAAAATTAGATTTTGTAAAGTCTAAAAATTCCTCTAGGTCTCCAGTTTTTAGTTGAAAGATTACACCGTAAACGTGGGATCCCGATAATGGAGTAATATAAGGCCTCTTTCTACATACAAACGGAATTCCCTTTAATCCCCAATGTAATTTATAACCATTAAGCCTAGCTATCCCAAGGCTTTTAACTTTAATTGTGGGATAGTACCTCATAAATTCAATAGGATCCATCAAATGATCATACATAAAAAGTACAAACATTTTAGAATTGTCAAAGATATCCAGAGTTTAATTTTTGAAGTTAGACAATATTGCTTAATAGAATATGTAAATAAAAAAAAAATTCTACATATCTTCTATTTAAACCCTCTTTTTAATGCATCTTATATTTTTCGAGGTATTGTGTACACAAATTAGCGCTATGAAATATTGAAGTCCTGCTCCCCACGATAACGTGTGGTACCTTGTCAGGAAGCAGTAAAAAGGTCTTTATCTCCATATGGTAGACCATCTTTATATTTACTCAGTATACAATCAACATAATTGGCAAAAATTCAGTTTTGGCAATGGAATTGAGAAGGTAAGATTAATGTTTTATTGACTTAGTTTAATATTATTTTTCATTTTTAGGAAAACTACAAAACTTATAAGTACGAAGATATTTCAACAAAAGATCAAGTATCTTTAATTCCAAATGCGGATAACTTCAGACAAAGACATCTTCTAAGATACCACATTATTAGGAATTCACTAGTTCAACACAAGTCATTCTGTATATTTAATCCAGATGATCAACATAAACGTGAAGTAATAAAGTATGTATATAATGAATCTAATAATAGCACAGACATGGATGATGTAGATCAAAAACTCATGCCAATATCTATTGAATCTTCAAGATTTATTATACATTCTATAAAACAACTCCATGGTACTAATGGAAATGTAACTTGTTTAGGAATATTGAATAGAGATGAAGAAAATAATTTATATTTAGAAGATACAAATTCCTTGATTCGTTTGAAGATTGACACTGATGTAACATTATTTGGTCCAGGAATTTATTGTTGTGATCATATTGTTGTTACACATGGTTACTTAGATAAAATAAGTAACTTTTTCGTTGTGAAGTATATGTTCCATCCACCATATTTTAGTAAAAGTAAAGATATATCTAAGTTAATACTTGATAATTCAACTAAAAGTTCTCTATTGTATCGAGATATATTCAAGAGTAATAATTTTGAAAATTCGAAAGTTGGTTGCTTACCACTACTAAGACCACATATTCCACAAACTCCAAATTTTGACACTCAAAAGGATCAAATTTCAAATAATAATGAAGAATTAAATATATCCAAGACTATAGACTTATGGATTATAATTTCCGATGTTGTTTTCACGAATTCTGTAGTTTTGACAAGCTTAGATGAAGTTTTCTCAGGGTATAATGGATGCATAGAGAATACAAATGCAAATGTTGGATTTATACTATTTGGAAATTTCATAGAAGATTGCTTTTTTGATTCAAATGCAATTACAAATATATATAATGCTCAAAGTTTATCTATTAGATGTCAGAAAACTCAAGAAGGATTTGAAAACTTCTACAAAGTAATAAGTAAATATCCCCAATTATTGAAAAGGTCACTTTTTTTTTTTTTACCTGGTCCAAGTGATATTGGTCCAGATTTATTACCTAAACCTCCAATAATTGATTACTATACATCTAATATACGTGAAAAATTAAATGACTTGCAGATATTTATGAATTCGAATCCCATGCGTCTTGAGCATAAAAACATCAACATGTTTTTTGCAAGGATCTCTTTAAGCACTGAACTAAAAGAAAAAGCATTGTTTGCCCATTGTGGTAAAGGATCTATGGGGCTATCTGAATATTGGATACTAAATTCTCAAAATCTAGAGTCACTATTGCCACCGACAATTTTGGGACAATCTCATATATGTCCAACAAGTACAAATATTGTTCAAACGTTAGATCCCACCTTACTTTTATGTCCAATCCCAAATATTATTATTATTGGAGATTCAGGGCCGGGTTATTCTATTAAACCATTAGAAAATGTATGGATTACCAATCCAGGTTCATTTAAAAATACCAGATCTTGGATACAGTATGATACAAAGGAAAATACTCTGGAAAGAATTTCGCTGTGATATATTTCCAACTACTTATAAACTTAATCTTTATTTTTAGACTTGTTATTCAATATTGATAATCCTGCATATCTTCCAATAGCCATTATTAATATCATAGGATTAGTACGTGGTAAAATCTTTAATAATGATGCATCTACTATGCCAAGATTCTTAGTACCACTTAAAATAAAAGAATCATTTTCTACTATTTCTCCTAAAGGTGCAGCTCCTGCCCAATGCCAAAGACTAGTACCAATTTTTTGAGCAAAACTAAGTATTTTCTGAGGATCATCAAGATTAGGTAATAGTGGAGGAAATGTTGCTACTCTCTCATAATTAACATTTGATTTACATTGTTTTGAATTATTATTATTAATACATGTTTGAGGCATTATTGATAATCTATAACTTGTCAATGCAAAAAATATATTTTCAACAGCTTCTGAAAATACAGAAGTTCTTGGTTGACCATAATCTTCTTGATTATTTCTCATTGATCCAACGATATTCAATATTCCATTAAGAATTGCAAATGGACATGATTGATAACCTCCTGGTTCAGCAATATTATCAAATTTTCCACTCCTAACCATTTTTATTAAAGAGGAGATTCCTTTAATAGCATTCAGCTGATCTTCATTATTGTGTAGATAATTACCACTCAAACTAACTTTGCCATAATTATCAACTTCAATAGTAGCACGACTCTTAGGTTCACCTTGAAAGTAAAAAATAGCCACTGATCTTCTTAAACATTGAATAGGATATTCAAGTATTATACATGCTGGATTGGCATAACTAACAGGAGCAAAATTAGCACATGATTTGAATAAATCCATTAAAAAATTTGTCACAATATTTGAACGTAAACTTGGTGGAAATATTAATCTAGTTGCATAAAGTGTACCTTCAACAACTTTACCACCACCTATAGACTCTATATTAATAACATCACAATTATACCCACAATCCTTCTTCACATCATCAGAGATACTAGCCATTAGCGGATTTATAAATGGATGTAATTTTACATCTTTTCTTATAAAAATAGGTATAGCGTATAATAATCTATCTACCATATTTGTCCCTAAATTTGGTACATTAAGAATAGGGGAAATATTTAGACGTCTTAACCTATCTATTGGACCAATACCTGAACGATACAATAGTAAAGGTGTAAAAATTGTACCTGCAGACAAAATTATCATTCCACCTTTATTAATACATATTCTTTTTGCTAATACATTACCAATTATATCAGCTGAAGATGGTATATTAACACCAAACTTCCATTCTTGACTAGGAAGAAATGATTCGGCCCAATTACTTATGCTATTTACTGTAGAAAAAATATTAGATATAGAAGAATTACGTAGTATATCTGGAAATCCACTTTTTATATTTACTTTATTTAATAATATACATGTTGCAACAAGAGAAGTTTGATTCATATTATTAGTATCTTGACGTATTTCATTTTTTATAAAACCATCCAAATTTGGAAATTGATATGGTAAAAAAGAAATTGGATTTGACCTAAAATTATTTGTATTTCTTGATGTTGTCTCATTCGTAAGTTCTATCTTTGTTACAACATGATTTGTCAAAATATCAACCGGACTCTTCTCAATAATACTATTGTCTTTCACTGCTTGTATATCGGCTAATAAGACATCTGATGCCATTCTAAAATTATTATCACTTGTATTAAATATATTATATGCTCTCCATGTACCATTTATTTTACTTAAACTAAAATCAACATCTTTATTCTCATCAGTTATAAAACCTATATCTCCAAAGGCTTCTTTTAAAGGCTCAACAATTGGGATTGATTGATCTGATCTATTACTCACATTTTTAATTATCCAGTCATAACTTTCTTCTAATAAGCTCATATTTAATTTTGCACCTGAATAAGCTTCTAAAAAATTAAAAAAATTGGGATCCTCCTTTATTACAATACCCATATTTATTGCTGTCCCACCTCCAAGACCTATTCCAATATTTGTTCTGACACTATTATTTGTAATCACTAACTGACTAACTTTATTATCACTTATTACTCTACCTGTACCATCAATTGAAAGGCTCAGTTCAGATCCCTCTACTCGTGTCCCACCTCTCTCTACTAATAAAACTGAATATTTTGCATCAGCTAATGTTCTAGCTAACGCACACCCTGATGCACCTGCTCCTACAATTATAAAATCATATGATGGCTTAATATTCCTTTGATAACCTTGATAACCCTTTAGCCATGGTATACTTTGACACTTTATAAATATAATCTTTAAAACTAAGTTTAAAAACAAATATTTTGAAATTACTTTTATATTCATTATAAAATAATAATTAGATTACAGAATTTCACTATATAATATTTTATATAGTTATTAATTTAAAAAAGACACTTGTGCTCGTCTGAAAAGTCTAACCGTATGCGAGAACTATTTATCAAGTAGTTGATATAAATACTAATAGTATTATAAATAAAAATAAACTAAGTATCAACATTATATATGAGTGAAATAAAGATAAATTGACATATCTTGAATAATTTTTAAGCTCATATATTGATTTTGAAGTCTGTTCAATATTTATAATCTGTTGATTATCTATCGATAATAAAACCTATACATAAAAATTCATATAAAATCTAATCAGTTAAAAAAAAATTCATCATAATTAAACATACCTCTTTATCTTTTTCCATTAATTTACCAAATTTAAGGGCTGAATTCTTCATTTCACCAGCTAATACTAAAAGATCTTCTTTAAGTTTCTCATTAATTAAATTATTATCTAATAATACTTTATTATTATATTCCACACTATTATTTAGATTTAAATCTTCTATAGGTATAGTTTGTTGATCTAATTTATTATTTAAATCAACATAATTTCTAGTCATAGTTGATTCAATGTCTACAGAAATTTCTTTTGTCTCATTAAGATTTTTACTAATATCATCTTCTATACATAAAGTTTTAGTTTCATTCATTTCTATATTTTTATCTTTATAAGTATCACTTTGTAAAATATATTTTGAATTAAGATAATCTTCAATTCTCTTAATTTTATTGTCAATATCTTGACTTTGATATATAGGTTCATTCATATATTGTTTCACCATCTTTAAATAGGATTCTAACTTAATTTTCGCAACTTCAAATATAAAATTTGGTTCTATATCATTGTTACAAGTATATATATTTCTTCCAAATGCAATATATTTAAAATTCTCCTTCTTTATAGATTCTTCTATAAAGTTAATAATATGGAGATAGTGTGTTGATTCTTCAAGTCTATTTAAGGTATCCATTATGAAATTAAGATATCATATAAAATTTTTTAAAGTTATTCTAAATATATGAGATAAATATATAGCAAATATTACATGTTAATAATTTAGAGGTGACTATTAAAGTATCATAAAGTAAATTTTTTCTTTACTTTTAGACCTTTATTAACAAATAACACGTATTTCCCGCTAAGATGCACTTTAAGATTCAAAAATTATCACGCTTAATAGTTAATTACAAATCTAAGTTAATGATATTATTTAAAATATTCTTATTATATTTAATTTATTAATTCAAATTATATATATAAAAAAGTTAAAATGAGATTTATATGGATATTAATAAAGTAATTATATCTTAATTATACTAATATTTAGGTTATATATTATTGAAATAAAATTATAATTAGTAATTTATTTATTAAATAGAAGTATATAATAATTGAATTTATTAATAGTTATTATAAAAGATCTTTTAATATATATTTGATATTATATCTAATATAATACTTGTAATATTGTAGTCGAAGATACATTGTTAAATAATTTTATCTAATTAATGATAAGAACTATTATAATAAAAATATAACAATATTACAAAATATATTTAATAGAAAAGTAAATATTTTAAATGATCAGAATAATAGTGACTTCATTAGATTTATTACATTATAATTATAATCAAGATTTGAATAAATAAGATCTGAATATGAAAAACGAAAATTAGTTTATAATAATAAATATTAATAATATTATATTAATATATATAGATTTTTAAATCAGTAGATATTTTAAGTATTCAATCAGTAATATTTTTTTTAACAAAATAATATCTAGGGTTTATATTTGGATTATTTAGTATATATATTATATATTATATTTCTAAAATAGAAACTTTTTTTTTTTTTTTTAAATATTAAAATAAATTAAGTTTTTTAATTATATAATTCTTTTATAAAGAAAAACTCTTGATTTTTAATATATTTAAATCTGTCCTAATTTAAAAGTTTTAATAGTATCTGATTTTCTTTATTACCAAATACTAATAGGAAATAAAGTGAATATAAAATTTTTGTATATAATTAAAATTTCATTTTATTTCTTATTTATTTTAAAATATTTAATAATATATTACTATTTATTAGATTATAAATGAAATATTCTATATTTAATATATTTCCCTAATATATTAGATTTATTGTAATTGATTTAAATTGAGATATATAAATGAATTTATTAATAGAATTGATCTCAAAAATTTTGAATAATTTCAATTTTAATGAATTTTTTTACAAATATTAATTCCACTTTACATTTCTCAGCATAAAGCCTTCCATATATAAGCTTAAAAATTCCTTATTAAATATTTTAATAAATTTTTTAAAATTTTGATATGATAAACTTTTTTTTTTTAAAAAAAAAATTAATATTTTTCACCACACCTAAAAATAATTAATACTGAATAAGATAAAAATACAATATTTGAAATAATGTATCATATATTAATCCTTATATTATTAATAGAAATTAAAGCAAATGAATATTATAACTTAAGAGGACAATTAATTTTATCAAATGTTAGTTATTATTATTACATTCAAGTACATTTTATTATAATATGTATTAATTATTAGGAATCTCCAAGTAACCAAGTTTTACTAAAACCAGTTGAATTTAATAATGTAAGTTATATAATGGATTATATAAATAAAATAATATAATTTGAATTATTTTATAATAGGTTACAGATTCTTTAAAAGTTTTACCTTTTGAATATTATGGCTATATTACTAGACTAAGTTATAGTAATTTAAATCCAAGTATTATAAGTAAAAGAATCCAAGAATTATATCCTTTTTTAATAGAGAAGAAGTGTGGAAAATTTCATTGTGTATGTAAGTATATTTAAATGATAAAATTTTAATGAATATTTAATAATTTGATATTACAACTTATATTTTCAGTAATATATAATCCTGATTTATATCCTATATTAAATACTGCAGATTTGGCATGTAAGTATTATTTTATTGTATAATAATATTTTATTTATTTATATATATATAATTAATAATAAATATTAAAATTAGGGTTATTATCATATTCTACAATAAGTAGCTATGTTTCTCCTGAGTTATTACAATTTTCTTTTGGACTACCACAAGTTTTATATTTTGGAATAAGTTTAGCTCAATATGAAATAATAGAATTACCTGTAAGAACTATTTCAAATGGAACAGTAAGTTAAATTTATTTTTTTTTTTTTTAATTATAATTTTTAAAGTTTATAAATAAAAATTTAATTATTATTCATAGATTTTTGGTCAGCTCGTCTCTAATGTAAATAGTAAAGATAAAGATAAAGATATAGACATACTACTATCCTTATGTGATGGTGTTTTACAATATATATGGCCTAATGTTGCCATTCCTGTTATACCATTTATGTTAGTTGCACGTATTCAGTGTAATATTAGGATAAATAATAGTAATAAATATATAATTAATTAAAATAATAATATAACTACTAATTAATTAAAATAATAATATAACTACTAATTATTTAAAATAATTATATTTAAAATTTCTTATATTAATAAACTCAATAGAAATTAATTCTCAATATTTCGTAATAAACTAAAATTTAGATGAAACATAGTAATTTATAGATCTGCATGTCTGCAACTAGCCATATTCCGCATATGCATTATATTACAAATACAATACATCTTATAAATAGAATATAAATTATAGAAATAAATAATAAAGAAAGTTAAGATGAATTTGAATATTAGGATACTTATATTATTATTAGTACTTTGTGAGTTTAAATTTATTAGTGGAGATATTACTGAAGTTATATCAGAACAACCTAAAAGTGCAAATTCAAAGTATTTTCAATCAAAATGGAATAAATTAAAGAATTCTTTAAGAAATAGTAAACTGAAATCATCTGTTAAAATCAGTAATTCTGTAAAGAGATCTGGAAAAGATTTAGATATAGCTTCTAGAAATAAAGTAAAAATTCAAGAGCTAGAAAATGAAATAGAACGACTTAATAAATTAAGGAAGGGTACTAGAAATCCAATTAAAAAGTTCCATTTATACATAAAAGCTGAATATGCTAAATCTAAGCTAAAACGTGCTAAAAAAGAAGCTTTAGATGATATTATATTAAGGGAACTTGAGGAAGATATGCCTATTGATAATAGTCCAGAATTACTTTCTCATGAAATTGAGGAATCAATAGATGAAGATGAAATGTCAGCAAATAGAATTGAAATACCATTACATGATATTGAAATGCCAATAGATGATATTGAAATACCAATAGATGAAGATGAGATGTCAGAAGATATAATTGAAATACCAAAAGATGATATTGAAATACCAAGAAATGATATTGAAATACCAAAAGATGATATTGAAATACCAAGAAATGATGCTGAAATATTAATAGATAATACTGAAGTACCAATACATGAATTTGAAACATCAATAGATGAAATTGAACTACCAATAGGTGAACCTCCAACAGTATTTATATATAAAGACTTTGGTAGTTCAATTAAAGGGATAGAACCTCAAGATTTTAAAGAAGCCCAAATACAGGCTGAATTAGAATCTGAAATTGAAGAAGGTGGATCCAATTTTACTAAAATAGTGGGAAATAAAGAGAAACTAGGGGAAAAAGTTATTGAATTGATTGATGATGAATCAAGTAATAAAAAGAAATCTTTTAAAAATAAAATGTTTAGATACTTAGGATGCTCAAGTTTATTTAGTTGTCACTCAATAAAAAGAACAAAAGATCTAAATAAATTACAAGAATCTCTTGAACATGCTAAAAGAAAATTGTCCAATTCCACAAATATTATTGCAAATAGATATTGGGGTAATAAAGTTACTTCACTTGAAAACAGGATCAATGAATTAACATCTTCTGCATTAGATTTTGTTGAAAGTAGGGTGAAAGATATGACAGATAAAGTAGATAAAACTGATAAAGAAACAGAAGAAACTATAATTGATGGGAATACAGACACCAATAAAACTGATAAAGAAATGGAAGAAATTATAATTGATGGGAATACAGACACCAATAAAACTGATAAAGAAATGGAAGAAATTATAATTGATGGAAATACAGACACTAATAAAACTGATAAAGAAATGGAAGAAATTATAATTGATGGAAATACAGACACCAATAAAACTGATAAAGAAATGGAAGAAATTATAATTGATGGAAATACAGACACTAATAAAACTGATAAAGAAGTGGAAGAAATTATAATTGATGGAAATACAGACACCAATAAAACTGATAAAGAAATGGAGGAAATTATAATTGATGGAAATACAGACACCAATAAAACTGACAAATCAACAGATAAAGAAGAAGATTATGAAACTGATATAGATAGATAAATAGTTAAATGAAAATTTTGGATAATCTATAAAGATTATACTAAAGCCACAGTTATTCAATAAATGTTAAAGGCATTAAATATCTAGGATTATATATTATGTTATCCCATTTTTAAGTTTGCACTATAGTGTAATTATAAATTGTGGTGATATATTATCCTAATGATAATATTAAACTTATTAGATATCATTCGATTTTTTTTCCCCCTAATATCGATTTAATAAAACCTATTTGTAGAATCAAACAAATAAATACAAGTTAAACACGTCCTGTCTCCAATATCGTACTAATGAGGCATGTAGATTGCAGGTATACTTGTATCATAATTATTAGATTAAATTTGGATAGTAATTGTTTTTACCTGCCTCTTATACTATAGCTACTTTATTTATTATAAATTTTACTTTAGAAAAAGAGAATATAAAATGTTTAATTGTTTATGCTGTCCTAGAGAAAGTGAAGATGAGTATATGTAAGTTTATAACTCTTAATATTAATGTAATGGAATAACATTAACTTGAATCATTTTATTCCATTAGAATTGAAAGTCGTATGGTAACTAGATTTCCAACGACATACCATTTGAGAACCCTTTACAATGAGGATGTAAGAATATAATCTAATATTTATTAATATTATAATAAATATTGAATATTATTAATTATAGACAAGTGATGAAAGAAAAGTGACTTATTTCTCAGATATTATGAGTACTGATTCTAGTGAAGATGAATTAGATGAAGCTTCACATTGTGATATAAATCAATGTAATGAAGATGAGTTATTAAGTCGCCTAACTTCTTATTCAAATGATGAGAGTAACAATTTAAAAGTTTTGACACTATCTTATAATAGTTTAGGAGTAGAATCAGTTATTGAAGGTAATATAGGGGATTCAGATGTGGAGCATAATTCATCAAAACCACTATCTAAAAATAAAAATAAAGATAAGAAGACAAAGAAGTGATTAGTTTTATGATATATATAGTGTTTTATACATCTTTAATAGGCTCTTGTCGCGATTTTATTACCAAAGTAGAAATTTGTATTAAGCATAAAGCGGTATTTAGATAAATGATATTATCCAGTATACCATTGTAATATTAGACTTATTTTTGATATTTGAAAGTAATATGACTGGGGAACAATTTGTTGAGGACTTTATTAAAAGATCACCAATTTGTGTAATTGCTAAATCGTATTGTCCATATTGTATAAAAGTAATTGAAGCTTTAAAAAGTGCCGCATATGAATTTATTGTAGAAAATATTGATAGACATCCTGATATGGAAGAAATACAAGATTATTGCTTAAAAATAACTGGTGTAAGGTCTGTCCCTAGAGTATTTGTCAATGGGTCTTGCATTGGTGGTTGTGATGATACTATTTCCAAACTCTCAGATGGCTCCTTTAAAAGATTACTTGAAGAAACTATGAGATAATTTGTCATTATTAAGAATATTCCTAATAAAATCTATTGATAATAGGATCTATTGTAACTCATCTCGTTTATTTGCTTATTTACTACTTTTTTCCTCAAAATATTTTGTAGAATTGAACTATGGTACACAGTTGCTTTTTTCATAATTCAAGTGTTAATTCTTCTGTGTGTTAATTTATTTCATTGTTTAAGTAACATATTAGTTAGTTTTGTAATAATTACTTAGGTGTATTTTAAGTATAAAATGTCTATTACAGTACCGCCTGTAAATACGTAGGGGTATTTGTCCATACAAGTGTGTGGCTATGTTAGTTTGTTTTAAGGCGGTTATCTTATTGTGGGGTAACAAATGTAAGTATCCTGCACCACACACTCAAGAAAGCAATTACTTATCTGTTTATATGTAATCAAATCAAAGCCCATATATATCTTCAGAAAATTTAATATATTCGTTCTTTTTTACCTTAGTGTTTAGATATAATTTTTAGTATTTGAATTTTCACCAAGTTTCAAGGTCTATGCAATGTTTGGGATAAAAAGTTCAAATTCCAATTTCTCTTCATTAATATATTATTTATGGGCATCCCTTCTAGTAATATGGTTTTTAATTAATATTTGGCATGTGAAATTTATTATTACAGAAGCTTTATCTAGACAAGGCCTTTCAAAGTCTATTCCAAACTTTCAAGATCTTAATATTTTGGAAGATAGAAGTGAGTTACCCTTAATACTTTCACTATTAAGTGGTTCATTTTTGGATTATAAAGCTGATATTAGAAGACCAATTTATTGTAACGTTAATGGTATTGATTTGGTTAATGAGATATTAACAATTCAGGAGGAAATAAGTGTTGAAGTGGATATGTTCTCTATTCTATTTCAATACCTCACTGCAAATAAGAATGGGCTGAGTGAAGTTATTAAAATATTATATCGTACTTTTGATTTAAGTAATAATTATGATTTTACACTTATAATGCAGCATTTATCTAAGATTATTCATATATTAAAGGAAAATGATAGATTTTTGGGTGATATTACTGGTCAATTTTCCAGTATAACTGGGAATATTATGCAATTGTGCAATAGACTAAATTCTTTACCTTTGGATAAAATAGATACAAATTCTGAAGATTTAGTGAATTGTAAGAATGTTTTAATTATGCATCAGTCTAATACTTACAATACTTGTGTAGTACTTTTAAATTTCTTAAATATATTAATGGGAATCGAACCTCAAGGAGTTGTATCTGGCCCTCTATTAGATTATAATGAAATGATGATTAGTCTTGGTAAAGTGGTTAGATCTTACATGAACTCTGTGCGTGAAATAACTAGTAATATATTTTCATTTGTATCAAGTTGTAAGGAACTCCAGTTATCTACATATTTTCCAATATTAGGTTCTGATATTTCCAATATTTATTATAAGTTACCTAAAACCTTTGTTGATTACTCGAATATTAATGATCTACGAGATATTCCACAAAATTTAATTATTGAGTCAATTAATGAAGCTACATATATGAATAGTCCTTTTAAAGTTCAATGTACAATGATGTGGAATAATTTAGAAAATAAAATTGATGA
This sequence comes from Cryptosporidium andersoni, assembly GCF_001865355.1. Classification (NCBI taxonomy): domain Eukaryota; phylum Apicomplexa; class Conoidasida; order Eucoccidiorida; family Cryptosporidiidae; genus Cryptosporidium; species Cryptosporidium andersoni. Next base: position 419,221 of record NW_027122907.1, read on the forward strand.
TACTGCTAATGACTTACACTCAATATTAGTAAATATTCAGCAATTAAAATTACTTAATTATGGAGATGCTAAGATTAAGTTGCATAACCTTTATATTCAGTTAGCTGGAGCGATACTTTCACAATATATAGATTCTGTATCGGGTTATAGTGTTTTATTGAGAAATTCGTTTAATCTATTATCGGCATATCAATCAGAACGTATGATTACCTTCCTTTTAGATTTTAGTACAAAGTTATATGATATTTCAAAATTGCATATTGAAGATATTTATCATATCTTGGGACATAAAACTCTTCATACGGGAACTGTATTGAAAGGTAATTCCCAACTATTTGAATTAACTATTACAAAAGAATTCGGATATAAAGTAAGGTCATTGAGAGAAATTCTTCTTCACTTTTCTCAAATATATTCTAACAGAGCTATATATAATAATATAGTCAAGATAATGTATTCTAAACATATATATACTTTTATAGCTGCTAATTTAAATATTAATATATCTAAAGATATTATATTAGAGCATATATCACTATTTCATGAGTTATTTATTCAGAAAGAACAGTTATTACGTATTCAAGAGGATTATAAAAGGGATTATCATGAAGGTATATTCAATAATTTGAGTCTTGATTTAAATCAGATTAATGATTTATTAAATCATAGGAAAACTTTAATTGATAATGAATGCCATCAAATAAGATCTATATTTAAAGGTGTTAAAGATTCAGTGAAACATTTTAAAGTATTAGATAAAATAGTTGGTAATACTATTAGTGAGTTTCATAAAGAAGTTTCTAAAGTAGGTGGATTATTTCAGAATCTTATTAATAACATAGGCTTAATATTAAATATGGGCTATTTAAACTCAAATATTTTGAGCAGTCAGACTGGTATAGTTAGTTTTATTTCTAGAGGAAATTATACAATTGGAGATTTAAACATTTATTCTTATATTAATTTATATAACAAACTCCGCAGTTGTATTGGAGAATTTCAAGAAATAAGTATTAGTAATATTTATTTTTCTCAAGAATTACATCCAGATACTTATATACATCTTGTAGATTATCTGGAATTTAAAGAGGATAGTTTAAGATCACATATTCTTAATTCACATAAAGAATTGAATAGTATTGAAAGAAGACTCAATATTAGAGAAATGTTAAATCGTATAAATCTTTTAAGTTTTTATTTTGGAATGGTTGTAAGGCAAGTTGGACCCAGTTACCATGGACATATGCAACATAGACTGGAGATGTTGTATTTCCTTTTATTCTCACCAGAATCTTTGTTAGTAAAGGAAACTCCTTTTTTTAATAGAATATCTGCATTTAACTCAACTTTAAATGATAAAGTACATACAATAGTTTCAGCCCTCAATGTCCTCAAATATTTTTTAGAATCATTTTTCTCAGATTTATTCAATATTCCTGAAATTCAATATATTTCTATGGAATTTGAACAGTTAGGTGATATGTTAAATGAAGTACAAATTACAGAGAACAAATTAACAGAAAAATTAGTGGAATCTTATAAAGCTGGTAAGCGTTTATATCCCACAAAAACAGATGGTACAATATTCTATATCTTTCAGACTTCAACTATGTTATATTTGGAATATTTCAAAGGTAATTGGTATTTATTAAAATATTTAGTTGAAATGAAAGATTCTGGGATATTTAAGGATTTATTAACTACTATAAATTCGGAGTTAGTTATTTTAGAAAGTACCAAAATTAGTGAAACTGACTTGAAATTAGATAATTTATATAAAAATGGATTGGTTGACAGTCTTTCTTTTAAACAGCACTTAAATGGAAGATGGTTTCAAAAAAATGGTTCATATAGCAAATCCACCTTACCAAGTAATTGTAGAATTGCTTATTTAGATATAATTTATGTTGATGGAATTACAGATAGTAGCACTAATATGTATAATTGTGTTGTTATCCATTGTACTATTAATTCTTTAGATGATTATCCAAAGTTTTTGTCTGATAGAGCCCAAATACTAGAAGGTATCTTATTACCTGGAGAGATATACAATCTTTTGAATGGTGATTTCTTAATACATGTTGCGGCTATTGAACCAAATGTTGAATTCAGCTCAGCATATATTAATATTATTGAAAGCAAATTAATACTATACTTTATCTTATTACCATTAAAAGATTTGGTCTACCTTACAAATATAAATAGTTTAGTTCTTTATCTTGGTGAAATTGGTCGATATTTAACTAAACTTATAGAAAGTAGTTTCTCTTTATTTATTAGTGGTAATTCAGATATAACTGAAAATGGGTTTTTGGGGACTCAGATTATATATATTTCTAAGTCAAGTTGTGGATATAATACTAAGATTTTAGGCAGGTATTCAGGATTTAATGGTGAATTTCCTGTTGCAGTGGCTGTTGATGATATTAAATATCCTAAGTATGAAAAAATATTAGGAGAAGTGACAATTGCTACTAATATTCAAACTAATATTAACTTGAAAGCTGTATGTATGAATTTTGTGAAATATAAACATACAAATTCGGATGTAAAGTATGCATGGGTTTTAAATAAACATAGCCATTTGTTACATTTTATAATGTTTCAAAAAGCATTCACAGATCTTTTTTTATTAAATCAAGCTATAGATTCTATCTTGATATATCCAGTAGCTTTATCATATACTGAAGAAAGACAGTTTGGTATAGTGAGTAATTTCTTCAGTTCATTATTTTCTTTTGATGATGACTATTTGAAGCATATATTTTATGATCCGGTTCTAGGATACTTATACTTAGATATAAGGAAAGGAAATTCATATAGTTATGATTCTGCAAAGTCAATTTTGGATAATATCAAGGTGAGTTTTAAACGTATTCTTTTTGGAAATACTAAAATACGTAAAATACCTTATATGGAACTAAATATAAATAATAATATTAATCAACAGCAAGATTTACTTATTAGTCAAACATTGCCTTTATATGCAAGTGCTAGGAGAAATTATGAAGCAAACTTAGTACTTGTTACTCTAAATGAGAACTTTAGATTGCAAGATGCATTAAAGTATCGCATTTTATTACGTAGTATTAATCCTGACACAAAACTTATAATTCGTAATTTACCTAGTAAAAGTGCTTTACGCAAGATATATGGGACTAGAATTGCTGATCTTGATATTGAAGAATGTAAATTTATTTACTCAGATCAATTAAGTTGGATTACCGATGTAGATCTTCGTAGTATTACCACTGCTGTTATTAAACTTCCAGGAGAAGTATCAAGAGTCAATAACTGTCCTGCATTAAATGAATTCTTAAGTGAAATACCAATTGAAGCTGTTAAAACTCAAAAAATAACTCCAATTACAGCAGTGCAATTGCCACCTCTAGCTCAAACAAGTAAGGTATTAATTGGTCAGAGATCATATGAAGTTTTGCTTTACAATGATGATAATGTCTTCGAAATTTCCTTATTATATTTAAATGAACAAAAGAATGGAAGGAAATATATATTTATGGCTCATCAAAGTTATACTACACAAGATTATTATAATCTTGAGATATCAGACTTTGTTCATATATATGATTGTGTACGGAATATTGTAATGGTGAATAGTGAAACTCTTATAAGAATATTTCACAATGAGACTCAACGAGACGGTGTATTACGTATTATTCCACTTTTGATGGAATTTTATACTGGTTATGGGATCAGTCTTGTAGAAAATGATAATGAATATTTTGTTGATTATGACCTGTGTACAAATGGTGATTGCAGATATTTTAAAGTATTTAGATACTTGACATGTAATATATATCAGACTCTTTTATTATATCAAAGATATTTGAATGAAGCTGATGATGAATTAGTACTCATTGTACCATATGGTGAAAGGCCGAATATATACTTTGCTGGGTTTAATGTTATTACCCGTTTTGGTGGTGCATTCATGTTTAGAAGTGCTAGTGGCTTAGAACTTCACTATGATCCTCAGCAATTTGATTCTGCATGTAATTTTGCTTTACAATTTTACAACAAAAATCCGGATTTAGAAATCAAGATGGTATGTTATGATCTAAATATAGATGATCTAACTATCCCACTAGGTGCTACTACATGCCCAGTGAGTCCATTAACTGGTACTGAGATCCAACCTTGTTATGCTTCCGGAAGGAGGGTCAGTGTTGACGATGAAGATAATATATTATTAGTGACAATTTATGAAGGATTTGAACTTGATGCAATTCACGAAATTCTAAATATAAAATTAAATGGATTACCTGTCAGATATACTTTCGAAGGTCAAGCCGAAAGTGAAGGATCCCCAGCTAGAGGTACTTGGGTAGATATTAAGGAATTACTCGATATTCGTGACGATCTGAAATTAATCACTATTAGAACTACTCCAGATCCTAAGTCATATATACTAGCCAATAAAATAAAGGAACTAATAAAACTCTTTAATAGTTCTTACACGGTCAATATTGTTGATCGTTTTGGTGTCAAAATCAATTAAAAAATTAGCTATTAACATTAGCTATTTTTTAGCTCTATAAATCTGATCTTGTATTTACATAAATTCCTGATTTTATTCTGACCTTACACATCTAAACTTATGTATTATAAAAGGACCAATATTGTAAATATGAAATGTTATAGGACTTAAACTAAGTAAATGAAAAAACGGAACTACTTGATTACTTGTATATCCACATTTGAAGTTTTATATCAATCAGATGATGTAGATAACGGTCTATAACTTCGTACTCTCCAAGGTACTGAATTTACATTACAAAATGTAATATAACGAGTTAATTGAGATGATGGTTGGGATAAATTCCCTTTATCTTTATTTTGTTCCTTTATTTTTGGAGTTTTTAAAGTTTCTTTAGGTGTACGAGGTTTAATATAAATATATAAAGAACTTTTTCCATGTTCTTTCTTTGGATTCTTTGGATTCTTTGGATTCTTTGGATTCAAGACTTCTGGAATTCCCGGAGTTCCTAGAGTTCCTGAAGTTCTTTTAGGTGTACCAGGTTTAATATAAATAGATGCAGAATGCCTTCCCTGTAATCCCCCTAATTCCGATCTTTGTGGAGTTACCTCTGAAACTTCCATAGTTCTCGAATATAATTCTTTTACAGATACATTGGGTTCACTAACAGATTTAGAAGTATGTTGTAATTTATCTTTTTTCTCTTTCCCTGTAATAATTCCCTTATATTGGGTTCTGCAAAACCCATTTGTAGACTTATAATCAGAATGAATCCCAACAGACGTAGTTTTAGGAATTGATTTACTACAATGACTTCTAAACTGTCCCATATATTTAGATGGATCTATATTACCAATTACTGATTTATGATCATCATCTTCTTGGCTTGATCCCGAAGTTTCATCTTTATCACTGAATACTCGTTCTAAATCATTACTTTCACTAGTTCCTGAAGATGATCGAATATCTATATTTTTTATTTCCTGTTGTAAGAAACCAAGCTCTCGTCTCAAACGTGAAATTTCACTAATAGCATTTTTTGCAAATACTCTTCTTATATTTCTCCCTCTTTCATTGTGAGGATCTAAATCCACAAATATACTTTTTTCATCGATTTTTCTCCGTAAAACTCTTATTCTACGTAACATTTCAATATATCTATTCATATTAGGATAATCTGTCTCATCACTATATCCTGTAGATGAAATAGGTTCATTACTAGAAGTAGAAGCTCTATTTGATCCATCTAGAGTATCATCGGATGCATAGTCATCAAATGTACTATATTGTCGTATTATTTTCTGAGCCTGATTTTGGTGTCCACAGTCCATACAGTCCATATAATTTACTGTCTTTGGTATTTGAATATCAATTGAGTTTCTTATTCTTCTATCATACTCTTCTTCAGTTCTACGTAGATATTCACAACTATAACCATTATTATCATTATTATTATTATTATCATTATTATTATTATTATCATTATTATTATTATTATCATTATTATTATTATTATCATTATTACTATTATTATCATTATTATTATTATTATTTTTAATATCTTCAAGTTTGAGTTGTTTATTTATTATTGTCATAATTTCCAATATAAATAATTTTGCAACAGCTGATATTACTATTATTAGTTCTTCATTATATTTTGGAATAGATCTTTTATTTTGTAACATAGATTGTATATAACTTAAACTATCTTCAATGGAATCTTCATTAGTGGTATAATTACTAGATATAATATAACCAGATTGAATTAAATAATTTAATATACTTGACCTACGGAATCCCACATTTCTACAACGTCTTATACATTCATCTATATGTTTGATACCTATTGAATTACTAGGTGTATCTATATAATATGATACATAGTCAAGAATTTGGTCAATATTATATGTTACATTACAGTCTTGTTCCATTGTTTCATCACAATCACTTTCTCCTCTGTTATATACCTCAAATTCATCAGAACTACCATATTCACCATGTGAAATTGTAGAAATTGGGGAAAATGATTGACTATATATTGGGGCCATAATAATAATAAAAGGGGAATTAAATAAATAAATAAATAAATAGAGGCGGCCTCAATCACAATATTACAATTATAGCGATATAATTTAATAAAATAATAAAAAATTATTTATAAATTTAATATAAAAAAAAAGTCTAATTAGAAACTACTAAGATTTATTATTATTATTATTATTATTATTACTTAATATATATAACTAATTAGATAGTATTTTATATATATATGTAGTTATTTTATATCTTTATATTTAATGTTAAAGTTGATAAAATATAATAAATAATATATTAAAGAGATAAATTAAATTTATAATAATTATGGATTTCTTTAATATCTTAAAATATTTAGTAATATATATCAAGTAATATGAATATTTATGTTTTTTTTAATAATAGAAATAAAGAAAAGTTTGGAATATTTATCTGTGTGTTAACTTCTTCACACATGTGCAATTTGGATGCAATAAAATAAAATAAATAATAAAATTGCCAAGGATAATATAAGGAAAAATAATAAAAAGATAATAAATTGTACTAAGTTCCATGGCATATAGAGAAATATTATAATGGGAAATAAAAAAAAAAGATATTTGAATGTTGTTCCAAGTAGAAAATATCTATTAATATATATAATACATTTTTTTATTTTAGTAAATATAAAAGATAGTAAAGGAATAAAAGTTAAAAGTTTCTTTTTTAGTGGATGGGATGATAAAAAAGTACAAGATAATAGTACTGCTGGACCAGATAAACCTATACAATCTGCTGGTCAAGATACTGGTGGTGCTATACCTGCATCACCTGTTTCAACATCAACTAATACAGGTTTAACCCCTATTCCAAATAATAATGGATCTCCACTTCCAGGATTACCTCCATTTATTCCTTCACCCCCACCTTCAAATAATAAAAATATAGTTTCATATCCTCAAAGTGAAGTTTTAGATCCTTCAAAACAACTTGAAATTGAACAAGCTAAATCAATTACTGAATGTTGTCATAAAGCAATATATGGTACATCTAAAAATAAATCTGATATAACAGAATCCATAATAGAGGCTGCATCAAATGTAAAACCAGGTGATACTGTAACTTTAAAACCAATAGTTGAAACACCAATACCAGCAGATAATTCAAATAAACCAAATTTAGTGACAAACCAAGTAGAAAATGCAATACCATCTCCAATAGGTAATATTTCAATACCAAGTTCAGGAAATTCCAATACTATTTCATTTCCTAGTGGAGCAACATTTTTACCATTAGTCTTAGATGCAACAAGTGGGCAATATGGTGTAGAATTTAAGACAATGGATTTACTTATAAAGGGTAAAGATGAGAAAGTAAAACCATTTGATATGTTAATCCCATTTGTTAGTGAAAATGGGAAAATTAAATTTGTTACTAGGCGTAGACTTAGGCAATTAGTAAAATCAGGTCTTTCTAAAGGATTAGAAGCATCAAATGAGAAATTAGATGATGAGAAATCATTAATTACAGATCCAAATAAAGGAGAAGTTAATCAAAATAATGATAAAAATGAAGGTAATAAAGGAAATGATGAAAAAGAAGATAAACAAAGTGTAAAAGATAATGAAAAAGATAATGAAAAAGATAATGAAAAAGATAATGAAAAAGACAATGAAAAAGATAATGAAAAAGAAGATAAAAAAAAGGATGAAAATACAAATATTATAACATCTAGTATAGAAAAGGCTACAAGTGGAGCTAAAAGTTTACTTCAGGAAGCAGAAACAATTTTAACTGGTGGAAGTTTATTTGAAACATCTTCTAATAAATCTAATATATCTACAGATAAGAAAGAAGCTGAAGATGAAGATAAATCTCAAGTAAGTGAAGAAGAAGAGGAAGAAGGAGGAGATGAAGATTCTCCCTTATCAAATAGCACTTCTAATAATTCTTCTGAATTATCATCATCTGGAGAGAATTCTAATATTGAAGATAGTAGTATTCAAGGTACAGAAGAAGAAAAAGAAGAAGAAAAAGAAGAAGAAAAAGAAGAAGAAGATAATTAATAAGAGATATAGAAATATATCTATTAATAAATTCACAATATTTTATTTTTAGATTGTAAACACTTTTATAGTCTAATAATTTATTTAATATAATTAGAAAAAAAAATAAGTAAACCTTTAAATACTATACAATTTTTGTATTTATTTTATACTTGAAGTTAAATATATATATATAATAAATATTAAATATTAAAATAATATTTTATTTCATATCTTTATTATATAAGTTTAATCATCTTTATTATTATCTTAATAGTTTAGTTTAATATATTTATAAAATCTCATCATCTAACGTAAGACCATCTAGAAGTTCTGAAATATCAACTTGAGGTATATAATCATCGATATTACATTCAGTGATATTTTCTATAATTGTATTATCTATCATTTTTTCACAATAAGTTTCACTATTCTTTTTCTTTTTAATTAAATATCTTGGTTTCCTAGCTTTTTGATAAAATTGTCCCCTTATTCTAATATTAGATCTAGGATCCCAATATAAATTAATCTCTTTACGCATTTCAATATCTGTTTCTATCTCACGTTTGAAATTTTCTATATCATTATTCATATTATTTTGACAATATTTCTTATCTAAATTATCTTCATCTATTTCACGTGGTAATCTTTGTAATACCCAAGGTCTTGAAATAGATTGATATTTAGATTCCAAATCTTTTGCATAAGTTCTCCTTACTAAAATAACATCATGATTTGCATTTAACCATTGTTGAAATTCTTTAATATTTTCTAATTCACCAATATTATTTAGAGTACGAAGATCATAACCACTAACCCAATCTCCAGGATGTAAAATTCCACCAAGATGTGTTTTAACTATAACAGTAGAATCTACTTGTCCTAAATCATTTGGTTTACATACTTCAACTTCAGCCATTACTATTTTCTTATTTTCACATGATTGAGTTAAATCTTTTTCAACATTTAATACATAAAAATCTACTAAATGTAATTTATTCAAAATAATTGCAAAAGCACCAATATTATTTGTAGATAAACCTGCATATTGCCAATATTTTTCATTAGCTAATTCTGCTTCTTTACCTGTAAATGGATCTAATAAGTACATTCTAGATGATATTTTGCTACATAATAAAAATGATGATATACCACCAAATAAGTTTGTACATAAATGTTTTGGAATAAAAATAAGATCATCCCTACATACAGGACAAAGTTCAACTGAAAAAGTAAATTTATTATGATGTGTATTATTATGAGAATCATGAGATATTAATTGTCTACTTGTTTTTACTTTAGATATAAAATAATGAGTTACAAAATCCACTAATTTTTGAGCATGAGTTTTCTGTTGAAATTGAAAATCTAATCCATCTGTCTTCTCAACTATATTTGATACTTTTTCATGGGCACCATGTTTAAGAATTAATTGTTCTAAATATAAAAATGTTCGCTTATGTGAAACTTTTTGACGTATTTGTACAACTGAATTCCATGTATGAGGAGTAAAACTTCTCTTACAATCATCACATTGTTGTCCTTGCATATAAAATTCTACAATAATAGTTTGTTGTATTATTGCACCATTCATAACTTCTTTCTGGATAACACATCGGACTTTTAAACGACGGCTATGTGGTTCTGTCCATATAAAACTAGCATCAATAAGTCTTACATTATTTAAACCTCTAATTTTCTTCAAACATAATGCAAGTAATTCACGACTTTCAAGTTCACAAGAAATCCATGGTGGTTTTTGAAATCTTTTACAATGTTTACAATAAGGTAATATTACTTGTCTTGAAATCCCTTCAGTTATATCTACTTCAGAACGTATACAATTTATACACATTCTAGAAGGGTTTATGTCAGTTGTTATACCACATATACAGCACGTCATATATTGAGGCCTTTCACCTGGTAAATACATTAAATCATTATAATAGTTGGTCATTTAGGCATTAAATAATAATTAATTATTATTTTTATTTATATTTAGCTATAATTAGTTCAGTTATTTTCTTGCTAATATTAATTTGACTATAATAGTCTATTTGTTACTTTTTTTACCGCCGTAATTTTGGCGGTTTCTCTTTTTTTTTTTTTTAATTTATTATTTCCTAATATAATATTAAATAATATTTAGTATTTAAGACAAAAAAAAAAAAATCTACTTCTCTATTAAAGTTGTAGTATAAATCCTATCCCCACACTTTTTTTGTAACCTATATATGGATTAAATTAATAATAAATATTATTTGAATTTATTAACAAAATATTTTTTTACAGTTTCAATATAAAGTTGTTAATTAGGAATTTTAATATAGTTTCGAAATTACAGAGTTTTTCTCGTAAATTGATAAATAAATTAAGGTGATATATTTAAAAATTTCTGAATCTTTATAATAATTCATTAATATTACATAGATTTAAGAAAGATAAGAGAAATTCGTAAAGACAAAATATTAACAATTCAGCGCTATATTAAATACTAAACAAATAATTAAAGGGGTTTGGAGGTAAAAAAAAATTTTAAGGTTGAACAATTTTTGGTATTTATATATTTTCCCCTCATTTTTAGGAATAATAAATTGTTGAACTTATTTTTAAATTATATTTACAAATGAATAATAGTGAAGATAATTCATCTGATTCTAATGCAGATGAATGCATGCTAGACTCAAGAGAATTGTATGACAATCAATATGAAATATCCAATACTGAACAATTAACTAATAGTAACTTAAATAATCAAAATAATGAATTACAAAAAACAGACAATAATGAACATATTGAGGGTAGACAATCTAATCAACATATCCAATCAGAGAATACTTTAAACGAAACAATAAATAATACTGGAGATGGTTATGTTGTTATTGAATCCATAGATGAAGTAGATAGTGATAATGAAACTGAATTATATGAAATAAATGTTAGACCTTTACATGGACGTGATCTTTCTGTTAGGGCTTCTCCAAATTCATCAATACGTCAATTAAAAGTATTAATTGAGGCTAAAAGTGGAATAGAAGCTAATAATCAGAGGTTAATATTTAGAGGACGATGTATGCAAGATGATGAAGCTATTTCTACATATATAAAAGAGAGTGGTGTTATAATACATTTAGTCCCATATTTAAGACAATCTAATAACTCAGAATCATCTACTAGTAATAACCAAAGTAATAATAATACTAATACTAATAATATTAATAACACTAATAACACAAGTACAAATTTTATTTCTGGTTTAAATACTGCTACATTTAGCCATTTTCCCGGTGCAATGATGTTTGGAGCTGTACGTTTAGATACTGGAGGTGATGGTAATATTCCTATAGAAGCTGAAGATTTTATGCAACGTATTTTGAGAAGTTTTGGAGAAGCAGCAGTTGGTTTGAATGGAGAAGGGGTAATTTTAGGATCTCATACTACAAATTCAGGAAATGGGGGGACTACAACTGGAAATATAACAACATTAAATACTACATCTAGTACAAACCAAGTTCCAAATGTAAATAATATATCTACATTTACTGGACTTAATAGTTTGGTAAATAATCAAGGAGAATCAGTTTTACCTGGGGATAATTCTAGTAATACTCATAATCAAACAAATACATCAAGTAATCATAATGTAAATACATCTATTAACAATAATATAAATAATACTGGAAATAATTCAAATACTGGAACTACTTCAGTTCCCGATAATAATGGAGTAAATACTCCAATAGGAAGAATTGGATCTATGGTCTCTAGATTATTTCAAGCATTTAATAATCCTAATATTATATCAACACCTAATTCTCAAGATACAAATAATAATTTCAATACAGGAACAAATAACTCTACGGTTAATACAGATACAACCAATATGGCAGGTATTAATAATAATAGAGTAACTGAAAATGAAACTACATCAAATGATACATCAAGGAATAGGATAAATCAAACTTCAAGTATTAATTGGGCTCAATTAGCTCATGCATCAGGTTTAACTGGTGCAACAAGAGCAAGTTTCTTACCCTTAGGACGTCCAGGTTTAGCAGTTGCAACTGTTCCTGTTTCTAGTTTATCTATTCCAATAACAATTAGAACTACTACTAGTGTTCCAAATATACAATCAAATGGAACATCTCAATCTCATTCACGAAATACAACTTTACCTCATAATACAAATACAAATACAAATACAAATACAATTTCATCTCAAAATATAAATACAAATACAAATACAAATTTATCTCAAAATACTCAGAATATTCATAATGAAGCCTATAGAATTGGTTCATTAAATTTTTTTTCAAATATTTCAAATATCTTAGAAAGTTCTGCTAATCAATTACAAGTAGTTGCTCAAGCTATTAATACAATGGCTAATACTGAACCTTCCTATAATGGATCATCTACATTACCACCAATACCAATGGGAAATTCAAATAATTCTAATATACCAGATATTTATACAATGTCACCAAGTGAATATATTCAACATCATTCTCATAGACTATACATATCAAATGAAATAATTCAACGTTATTTACCTTGGGATTCTTTAAATGAGATTATGAATATACTTGAAGCAGATTCTGGATGGCAACGTCCTAGAATAACAATACCTCCATCTTTAATAGAACCTCCTGATGTAGGGCCTTTAGCTGTATTTATTTCAGTATATCTACAAGTACTAGCTATTATTCAGGTGAATTTAATGCAAATACAAGCATGGCAAGAGAGATTTTCCCGTTTAGATGTACCAAGAATATGTAGAACTGTTCATTTATTAGCTTTGATATCTCATGTATCAGCTCATCTTGGAGCTTTATTAGCTTGGTTATTTCATAATATGGCTCAACATGTCGAACAAGATCGCCTTGTTGAATCTCTTCAATGGGTACGTACTTCAAATAATTCAGATATATTGATATCTAATTCTCAGAATTTCTTAAAGAATACTGATTCTAATCATGATAATAATCATCCTGAAAATTATAAGATAGAAGATTCTGTATCCTCTAGTCATCAAGATAGTAATTCTATGATTATAGATCAAATTAATAGTAATTCTATAAATCAAAGTCAAAGAAGTCACTTAGTTAGATCAAAGGATGAAATTGAACAAGCAGTATCAGATCAAGGAACTCCAAATGATAGAGAAGATAAAAGAGCTAGAAAAAATAGTGACATAGAAGTATCATCTGAACAAAGAATTATTAATGAATTACCTTCAAATATACGTGATTCTTGGATATGTTGGACTGAAGATATTCAGGGATTTTCAAAAGATATTTTTGATACTATATCTTCTAACCCATTTAGTAATGCTTATAGAAGTGGAGACCCCTCTTCAAACAATTCAATTTCACAGGCTACATCTCCTATTCCAAATAGTTCTAATTTTGATAGAGGATCATCAGGAAATACGGTTTCTGTATTTTCAAGTAATATCCCGTCATCTTCTGATCTGCTTCGAATGTTAATTCATCAAACTGAATCTAACCTTAATCTTGAAATATCTGTATCTAATATCCTCCAAGATTTCGAAAGTTCATATCTTTCACTTTTAGTTAATGATTTATTGGAAAGAGTTAGAAGTGATTCTGATTTCTTATGTGATCAACAAAGATTCCCTAATATTAAAAGAGTACTTGAATACTTAGGGAAATATCAATCAAACATATCTAAATAAGAAGTGGGATTGATATGCAATAAATATATTTTAAAATATACTAGGATATATTAATTGTATTCAGATTATTAATAATAATAATAAAGTAAAATAAAATAAATGGACAATACTTATCATAATAAGGATTAGACCACTTCTTATTTATTAACTTTAGATATATTTAATATTAGTTTATATTCTAAAATATTATATTTCATTGTTTATATTAATATCTACTAAAAATAAAATTATCTTAATAAGATCTAAATCTGTAATATTATTCTCTATATAGTAGAATATATTGATCTATACTTTCCATATTAAGAATATAATAAAAATTATAAATATTCTTAGTAACTTCCCTAAAAGTAAAGTGAAAGTGGGGGGTTAAGGGGGGGATCTATTACAACAAGAAGATAGCGGCAAGTACACAGTAAATCCTACTAGGTTCTTAGTATTATTTGCTGTGCAAATAACTTTATATATATATAATACTCTAAAATTTATATTAACACTTTAATATGGCTGATTATGGAACCTTAGAGTATTGGGAAGAGAGATATAAGAGGGATAGAAGCCCATATGATTGGTATCAAAAGTGGGATATGCTAGCAGATTTACTTAAGGAGCATATTGGTAAGGATGATAGAATATTAATTGTAGGAAATGGAACAAGTAGATTACCTGAGGATTTATACGATAGTGGATTTCGAAATGTAGAATGTATGGATATAAGCCTAACCGCAGTAGATATAATGCATGAAAGACTAGCTAGTAGGGGTATTAAATGCCAAGTTTCTGATGTTCTTAATATGGTTCAATTTTTAGATAATGAATATAATATAGTATTAGATAAAGGGACATTTGATACAATCCTTTGTAGTGAAAATAGTTATGTAAAGGCAGACCAAATGTTGAAAGAAATATATCGAATACTAAGTAAGGAGAATGGAAAGTATATATGTATATCATATGGACAACCATCATACAGGTTGACATACTTAAAAACAATGAGTAAATGGGATGTAGATGTATTATCTGTAAAAAAACCTATGTCAAGTAATATTTATAAATTAGCCCATAATAATAATAGTAATGATGGCTACCAAAACGAAGATAGTAATATTGATAGACCTGACTTATTTCACTACATATATATATGTAAATTGAAAAAAAATAATGAATAATGTCTTTAAACTGTTTAATAATTCATTTAAATTGTAAATATATAAATAAAATCACTTTAGATTTTGTTTTAAATAAGTTCTAGCTTTATTTGTTTCCTTTCTTACTTACTATTTAAATTATTATTTGTATTGCCATTCCTTGAAATATATAGTGAAGCTATATCTCTGCATTGTTTAGACTTTAAGGATTTACTTAGTGATTCAATAGTTTGTTCAAAGTTATTGATATTGGATTCATTAACTTTGTCATACATCTCTTTCAGTTCATCTAGTATAGTATCTAATTCAAGAATTCGTGCTTCTTGTGCATTAGATTCATCAACTGAACCACTACTTGATGACCAGTAATAATAATAACATGTTTCACTTCTTGCATTATTTAAAGCTTCATAGATCTCATTAATTTTGTCTAGACACTCTACCTTATTATTATATATATTAAATTTTGAATAAATTGCAAAAATATTAAAAAATCCTAACCATTTATATAAAATATCAAACATCCATCTAAGTATCACAAAAATAAAATACAAGATCTCTCTAGTTTATTTTAGTTAACAAATTTTATCAGTAGAATAAAGAACCTTAAAAATTGTCACTTTAAAAAAACGTTACCTCCTAGACGAGACGTTTTGGTGTTACTAAAAACATTTATAGTTCTATAAAGTAATAACCAAGTTATAAATTTTACTTTAAAGATTTAGTTGCAATTTGTGTATATATATTAAATTTAGTTATTTATTAGTCTTCCCTTGTTATATAGATATTATATATATATATATATATATATTTATGTAGAATTGTGTAATTTAAAAAAAAGAGAAGGTAATAAAAAGTTGAGTTTAAAATAATATTAAGTATATATACTTAAAGCTAAGATATAATATTTTGATATTATTATAATAAATAGGAGAAGATCTGTAATATCAGTACTTTTTCTACTATTACCGTGGGGCTGACCCTTGAAAAGTGTGGCATAATTTAAAAGGTATAGATAAACATTAGATATAAAGTGTTTTTTTTAAGAATTACTCTTTGATATTTTTAATTATTGATACCTATTATTATTAATGTCTTCTAATTATAGTCATTTGAGTAAAACTCAGAAATTCCAATATCTAAGTAAGGGAAATAATATCTTAATTTCAAATGAGAATATAAGTATGAATAATGAACCATTTGCATATCGTATGATTAATTATATGGCATCACTTATTGGTATAGATAATACAAATAATAGAAACCCGTGTTTAGGATTACTTTCTCCAATATCTCCAATTATGTTAGTCAATAATATTCCTACTATGACATTACCATCTCCAGAACCAATGATTCATCCATTACCACAAACAAAAAATAATCGTAGTTATTCATCATTAAATACTATATCATGGAATCTTCCTTTTGGTCCTAAAATAACTCCTTATTCACATCCTTCATTAAATAATGGATTATGTATAATACCTAATGATTTGTATACACCTACAACATCAAACTTTTATTCACCTTGGGAAGTATATATAGGTCCTACATATAAATCTCCCTATATTGAAAATATTAATAGTGGAATCAATAATATAAGTTATTTTAATAAAAATAATAAAACTATTTGTGTGAATAATAGAGCAAATATAGTAAATAATAGGAAATATATTTCCAATTATAAAAGAACATCTGAAAAATTTAGTAGACCTAAAAGTCAAATTAGTCCACTTACTTATAGTTTTACAACATCTCCTATATTAACCAATAATAATGATAATTGCATTGATGAATCAATTGAATTAATTGTACCTCCTGAATTAGCACAAGCTCTTCAATTTATTGTATCTTATATTGTTAATAATAACTTTACAAATTCCAAAAATATTAATTCACCATTTTCATTAACATTTCATAATAGTGATAAAAAAACAATTATTGGAAGATTAAATAAGGCTATTATGGAATTAGCTGCAATAACTATTCAAAAACATTATCGAAATTACAGAGGAACTCTTCTTAAAAAAATTATTCATTCAGATCTACTGTGCAAATATTCAGTCCATAAAATATTAAGTTCTATATATAAAATTCAGAGATCTTGGAGAATCTTTTTATTAAATAACAAAATTGAAAAAGAAGATTTAATTCAGAGTGTACTTAATAATAGGAATAAAGCTAGTAGTATAATAGCAGCTTTTTGGAGAGGGTATAAAATACGCAAAGAATATGATAGTCTATTTCGACGTTTACCAATTAGATGGATTTGGAATATAAACTATAGTGAACAAGATAATAAAGATATTTTTGATATATTAATACGGGGTTCCTTTACTTCAAAACCATGGCAAGAATATATTACTTTAAAATGGGATAAAGAAGATGAATGTTACAAAACAATAATACATGCCTCAAAAGGTATATATTATTTACAATTTATTATTAATAATGAAATAAAGACATGTGGAACTATGGAAATAGTAGTATTACCTATTGTCGGAGTTGCTAATAAAATTCAAATAAGTGATTCAAATACAAGTACCTGTAAGTTACTTTGATATCTCTTTTATTTCAAAAAAAAAAAAAAAATAACTCATTTGTTTTGTTCTTTTTTTTATTTTATATTATATATTTTGTTTCTTTATAATATTATATAATTTCAATTAATTATTATGATCTACAATAATTTTGCATACTTATCTAAAAATTACTTGATACTTAATATGTGTCTCCTTATAAATTACTAATTAATTAATTAACTAAATTATGAATTTGAAACTGATCAGTTAAGTACATAAGAAGTCAATTCAAAAATATAAATAATCATCTTCAAATATTGTAAAAAGAAAAAAAAAAAAAAAAAAGAAGGGAAATGTTGGTATCTATATGGGTGCAAAAATGTCGGGAATTTAAAAAAGTAAACCGCCTAAACTAACCCGTGTGAAGTCTATCTTGATTATTACAGAAAATCAAACGGTTTTCTTAAATGTAAATGTAGAAGTAATAAATATACTGGAATAAACTAAATATTAGATATAATGAAATAAATTATTCGAATATATTACAAGATGAATAGCAAATTTCATTTAAGAAATACAAGAAATGACCTTCAACAACGTCCTCCTATTCAGTATCACAAAGGAATAGTGCAACCAGTAATCTTATCCAATAATCAATTTATGCCTACCCTCAATAAGCAATTATATTCTATTAATGGCACAGGTCCATGTAATAATATATTACTTTCAGGAGAAAGTAAGATTCTAGATAATAAACCAAATTATCAATATAATGGTAATCTATCTAATATTCAACGAAATTTAAATGGAATAATTTATTATTCTGTTCAAAGTGGCTCTATTGCATATGGTAGAAGACCTCATTATAATTCTAATGTTATTTATAGTCAACCTAGTATTAATAATCACACTAAAAATAACCCTCGGATTACTACACTTTCTACACATAAAGTCTCTGATAATAAAATTACAAACAAAGAACAAAGAGTTGTGAACAATACAGTAACAGAACCTTCATTAACAAGAGAGACAAGTCCAATATCATCTATGGAATATATTAGATCATCTACTGATCCAAATAATAAAAAATCTAAACAATGTAACTCAATTGTTGAAGAAAATCCAAAATATATTTTAGATAAACCAATTTACATATCTAATTCTAGTAATTTGGGAAAAATAATACTTCCTAGTATTGAAATATTATCAGAGATACAAAATCCTACAATTAAACAAACAAAATTAGAATATTCTTCATTTGGATTACCTGAATTATATTATTCTAATGGAACAGCATTTAAATATAATATACAATCTTTTCTAATGATTAGATTCCAATTTTTGTTACATTTAGCAGCTATTGTTATTCAATGCTACTATAGAAGATATAAATGTATGAAAGATTATAAGATTAAAATGTTAGGACCTTTAAATATTTTAAATTCTTCTGCTAAACAAATTCAAGCTTGTTGGCGTGGATTTCTTACTAGATTTGGAGGAATTATGTATCAAAATTGGATAAGTTGTTCAGATTTACAGAATAAATTTACAAATAGAATTATTTATGACTTAAAAAAGTCCAATTATGATTCACTTAATAATAGTGATATTTTAAATATAAGTAAAAAGAAAAATAATAGTTCAGAATTTTCAAATCGAATTGAATATAATTGGACTCTTTTACATCAAAAATATATGTTATCAATAATATATAATAGGAATAAGAGTGCATCCAAAATTCAAAAGTATTGGCGAGATGTATATATAATGGACTATGAAATTTCAAAGGCTATTCTTATAGAATCTATATTATCTGCAAGATTACTTGCTGCACAGGTAATTAATAAATATATATTAGGTATTATTACAAGAAAAGCTATTGATAAATATTATAGAATAGCTCAAATTAACTGGCCTTGGAATATACATAAAATAGATAGTATTTATATAATATCTAGTCATAGTTATCCTCCATGGAAAGTTCCTCATAAAATGTGGTTTGATAAAAATAAACAGTGTTTTACATATTCACTTTTTTTACCAATTGGGACTTATCAAATTGCATTTAAAATTATATATAATAATAATAATAATAATAATAATAATATACATGAAGACTTAAAAAAGTATAAAAAATTAATAGATTGTAGTCAATCAACTCAAATATCTAATAAACAAAATTCTTTAATGCTTTCAACTAATATTCAATGTAATTCAACCTTAGAAATTATAAAACATCCCGAATTCAAATTTGTTAATCTAATACATATTACAGATAAAAATCCTAGTACTTTTAAGTACTTACGTGATAATATATGCCCAATATTAAAAAGAATTCATCTAAAACAAAATTCAAATTGGGAACAAGTTGATAATATTGATAATAAAATTGATGAAATACAAGAAAATTTAAATATATCTAAAGAGTTTCTAATTGATAATTATACAGATAAATGCATATTAAATAGCCATAATGAATTATTCTCTCAATCAATAGACTTTAATGATAATTTTGAGATATTTACACCTAGACAATTAATCGATACTGATGAAAAATATAAGACTAATCTATTACAAAATTTTGAATTGAATACTCCTGATAGTTTAACACATAGTAGTAGTACAATGGCTGGACATACTCCAAATAATATTGATTCTTGTAAATCTGAACATAACAAATTACTCAGTGAAGATGACTATTCAGAAGGAGATTTAATTAATATCCTTAATCAATTATTTTTAAATGATGATAATTAATAACTATTAAATAGAAGTGATTATTTATGATGTGTTGTGTAGAAGGATACATAAAACAAAAATAATTAAAAAAACTATGTAGTTATTCTTTACATTAGTAAATCTAAAGATCTTTTTCTTTCTTATTATATTAGTAAATATTTTAGAAACTTTTTTTTTTCTTAACTGTATAGATTTCTAAATAAATTCAAATTATTTTGTCATAAAAAATTCATAATTTGAAATATTATACTTTAAATAGTTGATATTTTTGAGTTTATAGTATTACTTAATTAAGTATTTAAATTTTATTTTCTTTAAAGTTCTTATATATAAATTTTAATATTTAATTTTAAGAAATAATAAAATTTATTTTTAATTAATAAATTCTTTTATTATATCAATATCAATTCTTATATTTTATCATCATTTGAAACTTTTATTATTCAAATTTATCACTTAAAATATTATTAAATGTAAATATATAGTTTCATACTTATAATGAAAATAGGATATAATCAAATTTACTGTACTATCTTATTATTTGAATTAGGAGTAAGATAATATCGATTACTTTAATATTTATATATATTATACGCTTGTCCTTTATATTTCATCTAGTTAATTATTTTTCAATTTATTAATATATTTATACTGAAAAAAAAACTCTAATAAAAATTAATGTTAAATTTAATATATATTAATATTTATTAATATATATAATACTGAGATTATATTATCTCTTACATTAATAATCTTAGTTTTATTGAATTAGAATATAAAT